>NW_005370460.1:1659456-1694760 GCF_000412655.1 Myotis brandtii
GGCCTCCTGGGCCCTGGCTCGGGCTCCAGACCAGCTGCCGGCAGGTACAAGTGAGACAAAGGGGTTGAGGACGGGAAGGGAGAGAGGACCAGAGAGTCAGCATGGACACAGATGGGCTGGGCGAGTGTGAAAGAAAGAACAGGAAGGGAAAGGGGAGACGGGAGGAGAGAAGCCAGAAGCGGGGTGGGGGGGGGGACAGGAACACCCGGCAGCTGTTTGGAATAGATTGTGGCACCGTCCCTCCACGTGGACTCTTCCTGTGTTCGTCAGCCGTCTGCAATGTGGTGATTAATCACTCGTGTCAGGAGCCCTGATCCTCTTCAATGGGAAACAAATGCATGGCGCCCAGCCCTCTGCTCTGCAGGGCGTCTGGCCAGGCCGTCGGGGAGGACGATGCTTTTCGGGGGACCTCAGTGCAAGCGAGCGCGGTGCCCTGAGATCTCAGGGCCTGGCTTTTACTGAAGAAGCAATAACGGTCACACTGTCTTGTTCAGCAAACAGTCAACATGCATGTAATTCTCTTACGGAGAAGGGGCCTTGCTGTCCATGAAGCTCCTTCTTCCCAGGAACAGGGAGCGACTGCCCGCGCCGCCTCAGCCCCTGCGCCCTGCGCCCTGTGCCCTGCGCCCTGAGCCCTGCGCCCTGCGCCCTGTGCCCTGCGCCCTGAGCCCTGCGCCCTGCGCCCTGTGCCCTGCGCCCTGAGCCCTGCGCCCTGCGCCCTGTGCCCTGCGCCCTGAGCCCTGCGCCCTGCGCCCTGTGCCCTGCGCCCTGAGCCCTGCGCCCTGCGCCCTGTGCCCTGCGCCCTGAGCCCTGCGCCCTGCGCCCTGTGCCCTGCGCCCTGAGCCCTGCGCCCTGCGCCCTGTGCCCTGCGCCCTGAGCCCTGCGCCCTGCGCCCTGTGCCCTGCGCCCTGAGCCCTGCGCCCTGCGCCCTGTGCCCTGCGCCCTGAGCCCTGCGCCCTGCGCCCTGTGCCCTGCGCCCTGAGCCCTGCGCCCTGCGCCCTGTGCCCTGCGCCCTGAGCCCTGCGCCCTGCGCCCTGTGCCCTGCGCCCTGAGCCCTGCGCCCTGCGCCCTGTGCCCTGCGCCCTGAGCCCTGCGCCCTGCGCCCTGTGCCCTGCGCCCTGAGCCCTGCGCCCTGCGCCCTGTGCCCTGCGCCCTGAGCCCTGCGCCCTGCGCCCTGTGCCCTGCGCCCTGAGCCCTGCGCCCTGCGCCCTGTGCCCTGCGCCCTGAGCCCTGCGCCCTGCGCCCTGTGCCCTGCGCCCTGAGCCCTGCGCCCTGCGCCCTGTGCCCTGCGCCCTGAGCCCTGCGCCCTGCGCCCTGTGCCCTGCGCCCTGAGCCCTGCGCCCTGCGCCCTGTGCCCTGCGCCCTGAGCCCTGCGCCCTGCGCCCTGTGCCCTGCGCCCTGAGCCCTGCGCCCTGCGCCCTGTGCCCTGCGCCCTGAGCCCTGCGCCCTGCGCCCTGTGCCCTGCGCCCTGAGCCCTGCGCCCTGCGCCCTGTGCCCTGCGCCCTGAGCCCTGCGCCCTGCGCCCTGTGCCCTGCGCCCTGAGCCCTGCGCCCTGCGCCCTGTGCCCTGCGCCCTGAGCCCTGCGCCCTGCGCCCTGTGCCCTGCGCCCTGAGCCCTGCGCCCTGCGCCCTGTGCCCTGCGCCCTGAGCCCTGCGCCCTGCGCCCTGTGCCCTGCGCCCTGAGCCCTGCGCCCTGCGCCCTGTGCCCTGCGCCCTGAGCCCTGCGCCCTGCGCCCTGTGCCCTGCGCCCTGAGCCCTGCGCCCTGCGCCCTGTGCCCTGCGCCCTGAGCCCTGCGCCCTGCGCCCTGTGCCCTGCGCCCTGAGCCCTGCGCCCTGCGCCCTGTGCCCTGCGCCCTGAGCCCTGCGCCCTGCGCCCTGTGCCCTGCGCCCTGAGCCCTGCGCCCTGCGCCCTGTGCCCTGCGCCCTGAGCCCTGCGCCCTGCGCCCTGTGCCCTGCGCCCTGAGCCCTGCGCCCTGCGCCCTGTGCCCTGCGCCCTGAGCCCTGCGCCCTGCGCCCTGTGCCCTGCGCCCTGAGCCCTGCGCCCTGCGCCCTGTGCCCTGCGCCCTGAGCCCTGCGCCCTGCGCCCTGTGCCCTGCGCCCTGAGCCCTGCGCCCTGCGCCCTGTGCCCTGCGCCCTGAGCCCTGCGCCCTGCGCCCTGTGCCCTGCGCCCTGAGCCCTGCGCCCTGCGCCCTGTGCCCTGCGCCCTGAGCCCTGCGCCCTGCGCCCTGTGCCCTGCGCCCTGTGCCCTGTCCGCTGCGCCCTGCGCCCTGCGCCCTGCGGCGGAGGTGCGGCCTGTCTCTCTGTGAAAAGGCCCCCGAAGGCCCTGCGAGCTCTGCCTCTCCCGCTTCAGGCTCCTGGGTGCGTTTCCTTCTCCATCTGTGTGAGATTCGCTCTGGGGGAGTCTAACTCTAGAGGAACAGTTGTCCTCACCGCATGAGCGCAGAGGCTGGGCAACGGCCGTCAGCACGGGAGAGGCTGAGATGGTCCATCGTCGCGGAGGTACTCGGAGGCAGAATCAGAAAAGCCCAGTACTCGCCCCCCCACCCCAACGGCAGCGCCGGGGCCGCACACCCACGCGGACCAGTTTCCCCCTGGGCTGAGCCCCGATGCCTGACGCGAGGATGTGATGCACAGGAGGGCTCAGTGGCCGGCGGCTCTGTGGTCACCGGGCAGCGGGGCTGCTCTGGGATGGACATTACTTTTTCTCAGGTGTTTATTTTGCATTGAACGTGCTGGGGCCACGTTGGTTCATGACGCCCTGTACACGCCAGGCGGACTCACGGGGCCCACTTTTCTGCACACAAGTACAGGCGGGGTTCTCGCAGGAGACCGGAGACCTCAGGCTGTAAGAACTCCCACATCCTTGCTTTGACACAAAATAAAGTTCTGCTCATGTCTTAGGATGACCACGATGTTTCAAAATACTAGTATATAACCTTTTCCTAAAAGCTTCTCTCACTGTTTCAACTTTGTATCCACGAGTGGCTACTGTTCTCCGATCATCCTTCCCCTCAGGACTGGAAGTGTCTGCGGGGCTGCAGCGATGTGCCCCACCCTGCGGCCTGACCCCAGGACCGCTTGGCCAGCTGCCCGCCGAGAGCGGCCGCGATGCCGGCTCCTTTGTCTGGGAAGACATCGTGTGCAGATTTGAACACCCCCTTGGCGCTTTTCTTTTGTTATTTTATGAAAATGAGTGGGAAACAGAAGAAATGAATGTGCGCACACCGGTAGTGAGAGACATGGGCCCCATAAATTTTCTGCGTGGAGGCAAAGCCGCGGTCCCGGGCGCTGGAGAATTGATGGGCTCCGTGGAGGCCTCGGGCCGATCACCTGGGCGTGCGCTTGCAAAGGAGAGAATAAGCCGCAGTGCACCTCTCCCCACGACACGAGGGGCACGGTGGGTCTGGGATTGCTTCTGTACTGCACACTCTCAGAGACGAGAAACCCCTGATAGCCTTTAAGTCACACGTCCGATTTCTCACACCTGATTCCCACGTGAGAAGGGTTAGAGCTCCATGTCTGAGAAGGTGGGACCTGGGAAGGCTGGTGAGCAGGGAACCTGGCGGTAGGAAGATGTCTCCCTTAGAACAGGCTCCTCCTGCTTCGGTGAAATCCAGAGAAAATCCAAACTGGCAAGGGAACGTTCCCGCCAGAGCCTCGCAGGCCTTGCTGCCCGCTGTCCCGAGAGGGCCTGAGCCCCGTGCTCTGGGCACTGCGGCTGGTATTTCTGGGGCATTTGTGGGGAGGGCCCTGGCCCGTGTCTGCCTCACTCAGGGAAGGAGGGGCCGCCCACAGAGGGAAGCTCTATAAGAAGTGTCTGTTGACACCTTTGTACATTCATGGATGACAGAGAAAAAAAAAAGGAGATTTCCTTTAATAGCCTTTATCTCCCTCACTTTTGAATAAAGATGCTTAAGGTAGGTCACTAGGGAAGCTTGAAACCCAGGCCATGTTCCTTTAAACAAAATGACATTTCTTAGTAAAGAGGTTCCCAGAGTCTCCTGCAGAAATATATCTGATTTCAGAAAAGGATTGATTCAAATAAAAATGTGTTTGTATAAGAAAAATTATTTTCTGCTGAGAAAACATGCAGTTTGGGGTAAATTTATAGTTCTGGCCAGGCCATTAATATCTGGTTGTCAAAAAGTATTGGTTTGAACAAAAATATGTTGTAATAAAAAATGCATTGTTTTGAAGAAATTTATTGGCCCCATGAAAACCTATTCGATTCAGAAAGATATGTTGATTTCAATGAAAAATCCATTTGTTTTAATGGAGATAGTGCGGGGCTCTGCTTTTCTGTGGGAGATCCCCTCCTGACATTGAAGTTCACTTAGAAAAATGAACAGGGACGTAATCAGGGAAAGACCCGGAGAGAGGGCAGCAGGCCGCCTGATCAATAGCACTTAGTGCAGACATAACTCAGGGCTCCTTCCTCAGGGCTGGGGATGAGCGCTGCCAACAAATGCCCAACCGGCCTGCCAATGACTGCCCCAACCGGCCTGCCAATGACTCCCCAACCGGCCTGTCAATGACTCCCCAACCGGCCTGTCAATGACTCCCCAACCGGCCTGTCAATGACTCCCCAACCGGCCTGTCAATGACTCCCCAACCGGCCTGTCAATGACTCCCCAACCGGCCTGTCAATGACTCCCCAACCGGCCTGTCAATGACTCCCCAACCGGCCTGTCAATGACTCCCCAACCGGCCTGTCAATGACTCCCCAACCGGCCTGTCAATGACTCCCCAACCGGCCTGTCAATGACTCCCCAACCGGCCTGTCAATGACTCCCCAACCGGCCTGTCAATGACTCCCCAACCGGCCTGTCAATGACTCCCCAACCGGCCTGTCAATGACTCCCCAACCGGCCTGTCAATGACTCCCCAACCGGCCTGTCAATGACTCCCCAACCGGCCTGTCAATGACTCCCCAACCGGCCTGTCAATGACTCCCCAACCGGCCTGTCAATGACTCCCCAACCGGCCTGTCAATGACTCCCCAACCGGCCTGTCAATGACTCCCCAACCGGCCTGTCAATGACTCCCCAACCGGCCTGCCAATGACTCCCCAACCAGCCTACCAATGACTGCCCCAACCGGCCTGCCAATGACTGCCCCAACTGGCCTGCCAATGACTCCCCAACCAGCCTGCCAATGACTGCCCAACCAGCCTACCAATGACTGCCCCAACCAGCCTACCAATGACTCCCCAACCGGCCTGCCAATGACTCCCCAACCAGCCTGCCAATGACTCCCCAACCGGCCTGCCAATGACTCCCCAACCGGCCTGCCAATGACTCCCCCAAACAGCCTACCAATGACTCCCCAACCAGCCTGCCAATGACTGCCCCAACCAGCCTACCAATGACTGCCCCAACCAGCCTACCAATGACTCCCCAAACAGTCCAAAGACGGGTGGGGCTGGCCTGGTTTCATAGAATGGACATTCTTGAGAGAAAGGCTATAGGAAAGTATCTGTGGAATCTAAATAAGCAACAGAGAGCAGACTGGGGGTTGCCAAGGGCTGGGGGTGGGGGGTGGGGGCGAGAGGAGGAGGGAATGGGTAGAGAGGGTCAAAGGTACAAACCTCCAGTCTCAAGACAAGACCAGTATGTCCTGGGGATGTCATGTGCCGCATGGTGACCATAGTTAGCAGGACTGTACAGTATACGTGAACGTTGTTAAGAGAAGATCTTAAAAGTTCTCATCAAAAAACAAACTGTGAGTGTGTGAGGTGAGGACAGAACTAAACTTACTGTGGTGATCAGTTCACAATATACACAGATACCGAGCAACATGGCGCACACTTTAAACCAATGCAATGCTACATGTCAATCATATCTCAGCAAAACAGAAAACAGTCCCAGTCCCAGTCCCGGGAAGATGGGAAAGCGTCCCCCCTTGAACACTGGACCCTGGTCTTCTGGGAAACCTCTGCTCTGGCCCTGCCCTGGGTCCTGCCCCATCTCCCTCCTCTGCTCCTGACACTGGGCCCTGAACCAGCTGGGAACCAATAAAACTGTATTTACACAAACAGATGGTGGACAGACCACAGCACACTTCCAGAAGCAGCCTCACCGCGCAGAGCTCACCCACCCACCGCGGGGCCAGGCCCTGGAAACCTCTGACCAACAGCGCAGGCGCAGATCCCGGAGATGCTGGCTGGGGCCAGAGAAGTGGAGAAGGAGCAGCTCTGCAGAGGGCAATTCTGCCACATTCCCAGTGCTCCCAGCGCCCCTCCCTGAGCACAGCAGCTGGCAGTGCCCGCAGACGACTGGCGTCTCCGGGATCCCACTCGAGCCTCTGGAAGGAGCCAAGCCATGGGCAGGGCCGGAGGCTCCTCCATGTAGAGGCTCTGGGCTCCCGGAGTAATGGAGTCTCCAAACTCGTGGCCCGTTTAAAATGCGGGCCCCATGGCCACACTGTTGCGGAATTTACCAGGCGACCGAAAAATACACAGGAGTCCCCGGAGATGCAGGAAAAACCCATTTATTTCCAGATGTACTAGTACCGTGACTCAGGGGAGCCTGTTTCCAAATCCTGAGCAAGCCAACATGGAGGAAGCTCTCTCTTTATACCCCTTGGTTTCTTTGTTCCCCAAATATGGATCAGACTTCCGGAGCTTTCATGGCTTTGATAAAGCCCTGTGTGTTGGAATGGGGGACGTGAGGTCACACCTAAACGCCTGGCCTGGCGCCAGCGCTGATAACCTCCTTCGGGGGTTGTGTACGGTTCATGGTTTATGGCCTCTGTAAAATGGGAGCATTTAGGTAAACAGGTCTTGCAAGACCAGATAATTAAGGAAGGGGCAGTGATTTGATTATAGGCTAACAAGAATGTGCATTAGGGATACTGTTAACTAGATACAGAGTCAGGCTGCAACCCCCCTCTCCTCAAAAAAAAAAAAGAAAAAAGTCTTATTTTCCTCATCAACACTACTGTTCTGTTCCCAGTTTTAGACTTTTATGAACTAAAATGAATTTCATTTATTTTTTATGGTTTCAATTTATGCAATAGGTATGTCCCCTATACAGAGATGCGTTAAATGTAACTGTGATACGGGAAATGCTAGTTAATGCATTAAAAGTATTTGTGATTTCAGGATTTTAAATTAATTTGTGAAACCAAGACTCTTCCTGCCAAGGGAGTAATCATTTCCTGGTGTGTCTGTGTTGTAAGCCCTGGGTTCCCACTTGCCGCTTCCCTCTCAGCAGGTGACAATTGTCTTTATCAGCCACTGACATCAGCCGTCCTACAGGTCAGGTGTGTTCAATGCCATAGACGAGGTTCCCAGGAAATGTTGTGAGGACACAGGGAAGGGGTGGGGAGGAGGGATTTTCCTCTCGGAAGGGTCTGAGGTAGCGGGGAGAAGGAAGTCGCATGTGGCTCACACTGAAGATTTTGGTAAGCAGAGAATGGGCGGGAGCATCAGTGGGAAAGTGAACGATGTGTTGAATAAATGACGTGGTGGCATTGGGCTGGAAATTACTGTAATTTAGGAAAAGCGACTGGAATGTCGGTGTGGACAGATCACGGAGGGCCGAGCAGAGCTGAGGTGCTTGCACGGCCGCTGACAGTCAGGGAGAAGCTCGGCGGCTGTGTCTGCTTCCACAGCGAGTGATGCGCCCACAGTTCAACGAACGGGAGCTTGTCTTTATGTCTAACAACATTTCTCAGGTTATTTGTGAAAAACAGTTTCGCTCTGCAGAGTATCCCCGGAGCCATCCATACAGGTGGTCACAGTAGGAGAGAGGTGTGTATGAAGAAAACAGCTCATTACGCTGGTCTGTTTGATTTTATGACGGCAGTTGCACGTGCTGTGTATTTTACCGTTTGTAGAGAACAGTGGGAGGATGTTAAGCTAAACCTGATTATTCCGAGTGTGCCGTCCACCAGCATCCCAACACAGACAGAGTCAGGGCCTCCAATGGCCTCATGAACTGAAATCTCCAGGGACTTCTCCATCTTATCAGAGAGACTTCCTGATTTCTCTAGAAAGTCCAAAGGCGCACACATTAATAACAGTCATATATAATTTGAACCAAATGTTTCAAAGCAAATAGCTGAAACCAGACTGAATTTGTATTACCCCAAAGTATTAAATTTTTACCTGAAAAAATATTTCTTTACATCTAGGCTCTGTTTAGGAGACCTAATTACAAGTCAATACATTAAGTCCTGGCTGGTAGCTCAGTGGTTAGAGCATCGGCCCGTGCACCAGAGGGTCTCGGGTTCAATTCCTGGTCAAGGGCATGCATCTGGGTTGCAGGTTCCTCCCTGGTCCCAGTTGGGGTGAGTGTGGGAAGCAACCAATCAATGTGTCTCTCTGACATTGATGTTTCCCTCTCTCTCTCTCTCTCTCTCTCTCTCTCTCTCTCTCCCTCCCTCCCTCCTTCCCTTGCACTCCCTCTAACAAGCAATGGGGAAAAAATGTCTTTGGGTGAGGCTTAACAACAACCACAAAAAAGTCAATCCATTAAGTAAGAACCAAGACCCAAAGCTGTGTTGCAGGACAGAAATTACAGTACATGTGCAACGAGACGGCTCTGCTGTTAGCATTTTACAGAATTTTAGAGACAGGACAGGCCTTTTGAATCGCTGGTACCAGTGTCTCATCTGACCACGGGGGAAACTGGGAATGGACAGGGAAATGGCGGACCCAGGACCACGCAGTGCGGGACGGCAGCCCCAGACCTGCCCTCCTCCCCCGCTCACTCCCTGTACCCCCGTCGGGGTCCAGGCTGCGGCCTCCCACACGGCCCGTTCTCGTGTGGAGAGCTGCTGTGGTGGGGGATGGGGACGGGAGGGAAGGTTGCTCTGCCTGACAAGAGGGTGGAGACCATTGGTCATTTAAAGATCAAACCCAGGAACTGCGTCTCCTTGACTTTCCCTGGAGTCCAGAGCGTGAGCAGTTGTACACAGCGGCCGCGTGAGTTAAAGCCTCAGGGCCTGGAGGCAGGGTGTTCAACCAGAGCAGCAGCTCAAAGCAAATGCTGCGCCGGGAAGACGGCACAGCGCGGCCGGAGCCCGGGCCAGGCAGCGGCTGCATAAAGCAGGGCCCACGGCATTTGTTTGCTCTTCCTGTCGGCTGCTGCACGCGCCCAAACCCCAGTGGAGCTGAGGAGTCAAACAGACTTGAAGTCATCAAATCTCCAAGGAGAGAGTTTGTTAAACATCTGGCTTGAGTAGCGCTCACATGAGAACCAACATGAGGAAAATCAAGTGGGAAGCTGGCTGGGATAATGTGAGAAATTATCGTGAATTTTCATTATGACCTTGATTTGACTCCTGCTATTGTGCAAAGGGCAGAGTTTGGGAAGAGGATTTCCTGTCCGAGATCCCTCACACACAGACGTCGGCAGAGAAGAAAGGCTGGGCAGAGAGGTGTCAGGGGAAAGGGACAGACACAGCGAAGCCCAAGCCAAAGGCCCGGGCGGGCCCCGCGGGCGCACCTGCCTGGCGTGTCCCTTCACCGCACACCTGCCAGGTCTGTAGCACAAAGTCAGATACAAACGCAAGCTGGTGTGTCTGGGCACAATGAGGTGCCACTCCAGGTGTCTGGCTCGTCCCCGGTGAACTGGAGGTGGAACCCCCACGTGAAGCGCTGGCCCTTGACCTCACTGCCCCGGGGACTGAACCTCTGGCGCCGCTGAGCACGCAGAGGTTTTCCTTTCAGCCCATTTCAAACGGCCCCTGCGCTTACAGAGGCCCAAGAGGCCCCGGCCCTTCCCGAGCCCAGACAACGCCCCCCAGCAGCAACCGGGCGAAGCCCAGCTCCTCTCGGGGCCGCGGGGGCAACCCTGCAGCAGCCCCGGGGGTCCAATCCGGAGGGCAGCTGCCGCTACCGCCTGGCGTTCCGCCTCCCACGCATCTGATTAAAACAATCACCACGTATTTGCGGTGGACTTTCCTTTCATTACAGTCCAGCCCTGACATTTAATCAGTCTCCATTCGTTTGTGTTTGAACAAGTTGATGCTAAGCCACAATAAAAAAAGGTCCGAGAAATGTCATCACCACCGTATCCTCCCCTCTCTGTGAGCGCATTCATGGAGCCATTGGAAAGGTCGAGTATGATTAAAGTTAATAAAGAATTAAAGCTGTATTTGTGGTGGTGGCCCCTTTAATTTGGCTTTAATCAGTTGGACCAGAACATTGGAGGCTGGGGGATGGGGACTGACTGTGGATTAGCAGTATGTGTAGGAGCCGTCCATCATCACATCAGAGAGGACTTCAGTCAATTTCTCCTTTCAGGAGCCCCTCGGGCAGAGAGAGCATCGTATTGCTGGAGAGCGGGTCTGCCTCCTTCAGTGGGAGCAGTGGGTAAAGCTAATGAAGAAACATACCTGTGCGGGCACGCCACCCTCCAGGAGGGCGGGACCTCCAGACCCACTCCTCTGACTGTCACTCACCTTATCCCAGGTAGCACAGCCCATCGCTGTGATGGATCATCACTTCTAGGACAACTTAGTCCCATTTCCAAAACCACCGCAGGACAGAAAGAAACACGACGGAGAAAGAGAAAGGTGTGTGCGCATCTCAGGTATGACTATCATCTACGGGGCAACACTCCAAGAATTAATACGGATTCTTTGTGAACATACCTGATGGTGAAATGCCAGACGCTATCATCTACGGGGCAACACTCCAAGTGTGTAACACTGAAGAATTAATACTGATTCTTTGTGAACATACCTGATGGTGAAATGCCAGACGCTTTCCCCAATGTCAGGAACAAGACCGGATGTCTGTTCTCACCCCTGCTGTTCAGCATTGTGCTGGGTGTTCTAGCCAGGGCAATGAGGCAAGGAAACAAACAAAAGGCATCCAGTTTGGAAAGGAAGAAGTAAAACTATTTCTAGTCCCTGATGATATGATAGTACATAAAAAATTCTAAATTTAGTGTATTTAGGTAATACACTAAAAAAAATCTTAGAACTAATAAATGAGTTCAGCAAGGTTGCAGGATACAAGATCAATATACAAAATCGATTTAATTTCTATATACTTGCAGTGTATAATCTGGAAGTAAAATTAAGAAAAATGCAATTTACAATATCACTTAAGAGTAAATTGAATAAAAGAAGTGTAAAACGTATACTCCTGGAAACTACAAAACGTTGTTGAAAGAAATTAAAAAGATCTAAATAATTGAAAACATCCCATGTTTGTGTCGGAAGACAACATTATTATCATGGCACTACTCCCCAGACTGCACCACAAACTGAATACAACACCTATCAGAATTCCAGCTGACGTCTTCGTAGAAATCAACAAGCTGATCTTAAAATTTGTATGGCATTGGAAGGGATCCTGAAGAGCCAAAAACGATATCGAAAGACAAAAATAAATCAGGAGAACCTACATGTCTCCATTTCAAAACTCACTGCAAAGCAGCTAAAATCCAGACAGTGCGCTGCTGACACAGGACAGACAGGCGTGTCCATAACATGGAACTGAGAGCCCAGAAATACACCCTTGCGTCTGTGGTCCACAGAGTTTCGACAAGTGTCCTAAGGCCATCCAATGGAAAGAGTAATCCTGTCCACAAATGATGCGGGTTCTTACAGCATGTACAAAACTGTATCCGGAATGGATCAAAGGCCTCAGTGTAAGAGCTAAAACTATAGAATTCTTAGAAGAAAACACAGGAGTAAATCTCCATGACCTTAGTTTTGGCAAAGGATGCTTAGATATGACACCCAAAGCTTGAGAACAACAACAAAAATCACTGTTATTATCTACCAGGCATGTTAGTTGTCTGTTCACTATACTGTCAGTTCCTTGAGGTAGAGATCTATGTGGTGCCATCTTTGAATTCTCATAGACCCTTCAAAATATCTTGCTTATAAGAAATTCCCCAAAGTTGTCAAATGAATAAATGATTTGTGAATGCATAAAAGTAGATCAGCTCCCAATGATCAAAGGTAAATGAGCATTCCTGAGGTACAGACTATGGTCTTAAAACACCACTCTCACTAAAACGAACAAAGACTGTTGGAATCAGAAAGGAAAAATGAATGGTTCTGGCATCTTCGCTGCAGCTCTGTGAGGTCCAGAAGAAGTGTTGACGTAGTTCTGAATCATCATCATTTTCAAATGAATAAACTGAGGTTCCAGCCTTTTAAGCGACCTTTCCCGGTTCCCCAGTGGCGAGTGCTGTCACCGCTCCGAGACCGAGAACTGATAATGCAGCAACAAGAAACCTGTGGCACGGCAGTAGCCAGGGCTGAAAATCCCCAAGAAACATGTTGAGACTGGGCCTGACTTAGGTGAGTGTGACAACCAAGGCATCGTCTATTCATTTGAAAATGATGCTAATTCAGAACTAGCTCAAAATTGTTCTGGACCTCAAGTGAGAACATGGATATGAGAGAGCATAGGACATACATTTAAACTTGAATTTCAGATGAACAACATACTATTGGGGTTTTCTTTGTTTGTCTAGAAAAGGAGCCAAATGAACAGCGAATGATGTGGCTGCTGACAGGACTCTGTCCTCACTGCTCTGAGTAAGGTGGAGTCAGAGTCCTGGTTCCCAGTCCCCAGCCTCCAGCCTCAGCCTCCAGCCTCCCTAGTCCCCAGCCTCCAGCCTCAGCCTCCAGCCTCCCCAGCTCAGAGCCTCCGGCTGGAGAAGACAGCAGGAGTGAGCGAGCGAAGGAGCGAGGCAGCTGTGCCACCCTCGGTGGTGGTGCTGGTTCATCCTCAAATCAGCACAGTAAAGCGCACTCCCAGCTCTCTGAGGCCTCGCAGAGAGAGGCGCAAAGGGCCTTCCCTGTCCTTATACTCCCTGAACGCCCCTCCTCATCTTTCCCTTTTCACTACAGAACCCAGTGTCTTCTGAAACCTTCCAACGCTGTCCCCCTCCCAGTGCCTGCTTCCCACGGATCCCGGGACAGGGACACTGGGCCTGCTCCCATGGAGCCGCAGGAGGGGCCAGGGACCCGCCCACGTGCCTGACTCATCCGGGTGAGTGCCCTTTGGCACCTGAGGGCAGGTTTTCCGGGCAATGCTGCCTCCAGCACCAGGAGCTTACTGGTCCCCTGAAACACACACCCAGGCCATGGACAGTCCTCGCTTCTCACTCATCTTCCTCCAGGGCAGGGGACATCTGCACCCCTGGCTGCTCCCCATCGCGGCCAGAGAGACAAGTCAGCACGTGCCTGTGGTGGCGAGGAAGGTGCCTCCTCCCAGGGCGGAGCTGGGAGACACAGAGAAACGAACTCGGTGCCCTCATGGACCGAAAGGACTGCGGGGAGGATGCAGACCCTCACGGAGACCCCTGACGAGCCCTGGTATGAACTAGAATAAGAGCGAGCCGCCAGCAAGGGCGGGGTTGAGAGCGAGGCTAATCAGTGAACACCTTCCCAGGGCGGCCAGAGAGGACCCAGGCCGGCCAGAGAGGACCCAGGCCTCAGGTCTTTGTCTTTTGCCAAAGGGGCACCTCTTCCCCCTCCCAGGTGGAGAAGAGAATAAGAGACTGGGGGTGGGGGGTGTAGATCAGTACATTTGGTGTCAGGAAATACAGCATCCCGTATGTGGGGGGGAAGGCAGGTCTCTGTGGAGAGTAGGGCTTGGGGGAGGGGGTGGGGTGGGGAGGCCGAGCAGCTGAATGTGAGGGAGGCAGAAGCAGCCTGCCCAGCGAGGACCGCATTGGAGGCGCTACTCAGCATGGTGGTCGGGTTGCAAGCATGGCTCTCGGTGTTGCAGTTGCTTTGTTTCGGTAGCGCTCTGTGTCATGGATGCAGCCTCAACCAGCAGCTCTAGGTTAGAGCTGGGTCTCACCAAGGTGCATGGGAGGACGTGCAGCAGGAGCCTTTATTCCCAAAGCGCTGGCTTTGAGGGTGCGTTAGAGTAGAAGTGGGGACGGCCCTTATCTAATGTTATGGCTGATAATGAAGAGAAACAACAAGATTCTGCGTTTTCATCACTTGCAAACTGCTTCGCAGATCATGGGCACAGGCATCATTCTCGGGAATCGCTGTGAGCTGACTTTGGGGTACATTCAAGCATAACTGCAGGCTGCGTTCGCAGCCCCTAGTGCCTGAGCAGCGATTAGAAGAATAATGAAATGAGTCATTTTCATATATTTATAGCACACATTCGTAATTCTCAATCTCTTAGACAGAGCAGCCTATACAAATGAATTTAAGTGCTTTTTCATTAGTATAAATAAGCGCTAAGTAGGGTGAGCAATGGCTGTAAATACTGCAGGCTAAAGCACTTCCCGCAATCTTGCTCTTGAACGATGGTGGCAGTTGAAAGCTCATGTCGAATGAATGACGCAATCCACGAAAGTCAGACCTCTTTTCTCGGCACCGCGTGCAGTGCAGTGGGAAGGCAGGGTCTTAGGCCAGCGCTGCCCGAAGGCCCCTGGGTCTGCCTCGAGGAAGGTGGCTCCACACTCCACCCTCACCCTCGGCCAATGTGCTTCCGGGCCTTCCTCCTCTTCCCTGACTCCAAAGCCTTACCAGCTCCCGCAAGGCCCTCAGGCCCTGGTCACAGGACTCCCTCCTCCTGGTTCTGTTTCTAACTCCCGGGAGCTCCTCCCTCAGGCAAGCCACGCTCTCCCAGCCTCTCCTGGCTGGGCTCCTGCTTGGCGCCCCACCCGCCCGGGACCCTCCACCCTCAAATGTCCTGGTGGCTCCTTCTTCCGTGCATTTGGACCTCACGGTAAAAGTCATCTCACAGGAGAACTGAAGCGCTGTCTCATTCAGTGGAAAGATTAAGGAGAAAGGCAGGCGCTCGCGGCTGACTCCCAGGCAGCCTGTCTCACCAGCGGCCTCCCCTTCGCTCTGGGTGGGGCCTGCTGTGCAAGCCCATCCTTCCTCCCAGCATCTGCGCGGGCGCCACTGGCTGCCCCGCTGTGAGTGCCTCCAGCTCACCAAGTCCTTCCCATGGAGTGAGATCCCTGCTTCAGCCCCTCCACGGCCCGAGCCTCACTCGCTCCTCTCCCTGCTGTCTCATGCTCAGCGCCATCGGTCACAGCCACGCCGACAGCACCGTGGCCCCAGGGAATCACGAGGGGACACTGGGAGGCCCCTGAGGCATAGTGGCCCTGGACCACTCCCGCAGACTCCTGAGAGAAAGCCACACACCATCTTCCTTCTAGCGCTGAGTCCCTCGGAGTCTTTGTTTAGCCCCCGAGTCACCCGCCTCAGGTCGCCTTCCCCCGTGGCACTCAGTCCCTCCCTGGCGTATGTTGTTTGTTTTGTTTGCTTATTGCAAGTTCTCCCCAGAAAGGGCTGTGTCCCGGCATGAGGACCAGCCGGGTGGGTGGCTCCCAACCCCAGGACTGAGTAGGGGTCCATGAATGACTGAGTGGGTCAACCCCCTGCAGCTCTGCGCCAGACCTGCTCCCCTCCAGCCCGCCTGTGAGCCAAGGCGGAGTCCAGGGATTGAGAGAGCGCACCCCCCAGATGGAGATGGAGACTGAGACAGAGCTCAGGGACTGGCTCTGGGTGGGTGTGCCCCTCTGCCAGCCCCCTTTGCACTAACAGCCACTTCAGAAAGGAGACAGTTGGCAAAGCGATAGGAACAGAGCCCTGCAAAGAGCTCCCGGCCCAGACGAAACCCTTGCAGAGCCTGGGACAGCCATTACTACCCGTCTCCCTCCCACGGAGGGCCCGCCACCAGCGCGTCGTCTCCATCTCAGGGTGAGGGAAGGTGCCCGCACCCATTTCGTTTGGAGGCCATAAAATAACCCCACTGCGTGGCTGCTCCCTGTGTTTGGCAGTTTTAAGATAAACAGGATGTTTCTGGGACGGTGGGGGGCGGGGGGTTGTCAGCAGCGAGTTTTCAGGGCTAACACAGCTCCATGGCTAACGCACCATGGCTAAGTGGGCTTAAGTGCCACTTTTTGCTTTTATAATTGATGGAACTGTTGATTAAATACACCTCTATTTCACCCCAAAGCCAGCCCGAGCTCCAGCTGATTCAAAGCAAACGTGAGCTCATGGATAAGACCTGCTAGGACATGGCTCTCACCTCACCTTTTGACGGACCGACTGGAGCGGCAAACTGTTCACACACGAGAATTAATTGTCTAAAGAATCTTTCTGGTAGTCAAGGCTGGACTCCCAACTACTTCATTAGTCTGCGCCCTCCCACGGTTTCCACTTTGATGGTAAGTTCCTTGAAAGCCAAGTTTGGGTTCAGCATTTTCCTGGTTCCAATCCCAGGGATCAGCACGCGCTGGAGGCACACGCACGCTCAGCAGACACCGAGCAGGTAACTAGGCCTTGCAGTTAGCTTCCTGCTGCAATGCGTAAACCTTCCAGAAGCGCTCCACTCCATCCGTCCCGAGGTCACTAACTGTCCACAGACGACGCCCCAATCTGAACTGGGCGATTCTGAAGGAGCCTGCTGTGGCCACACTGGTCTCCCATCACCCAAGCCGAAAGCAGAAAATCTCACCAGAAATTGGAAGCGCTCCCCTGCCCCCAGCAGCAGCGTTTCTTCTGAGGATGCTGACGAGCCCTCCCAGTGCCCGGACGGCAGCGCTCTCCTCGGCAGCGCTCTTGTCGCAGGGCCCTCGCCCGGCCTCGGAGCTCCGGAGCTCCAGGTGCGCTCCTTGAACGTCTCTAAGTCCCTTCCAGTGCCTTGGACAAGCGAGAAGCATCCTACAAGGTAGCCCAAGCCCAGAGTAGAACCCCAGTGCGCCCTGGCCTCCTTCTCTAATTTGGGGCGCCCTCTGACTCTGGTCCCTGTGGAGTCACCCAGGTGTCCGAAGGGGCCCGGGATCAGGTCTGCGGGTTTGTGCCACGGCCCCATCTGGGACCGGATCCTGGAGGGTGCGGGCATGTGGGCTGCTCTCCCGGCAGACAGGCGTCTCTCTCCCAAATCTGCGGCCAGGACAGTGCTGCACCCCCACCTCGGGCACTCACGTGGGAACGTGAGTTCAAGGATCTGAGCCCAGAGCACCCGCTATTCCCGTTGTGAGACATTTTTAAATAAAATTACATAAATGAGGCTCACAAACATGTGCCTGCCCCCCTCCCCCGCCTCCCTGTCCTGGACTCGATACTGAGCTTCCTATAAATCCTATCTGTGAGAAGGAAAATGTGGCCAATGTGGAGATTTAGATACAGTGGGGCCTTGACTTACGAGTGTCCCGACTGACGAGTTTTTTGAGATACCAGCTGTCTCTCGCTGATTTTTTGCATTGAGTTGACAGAGTAATTTGAGTTAATGAGCTCCTTAACGAGCTCGGTCTCGGAACGAATTAAACTCGTAAGTCAAGGCCCCACTGTACAAAATTCCTGCTCACCCACCTGGTCATCTGGTGAACTGTGCGAGCCGCTGCTGTCTGATTTGCATTTCTGTTAAGACGTGTGGACTGTTTGTAGGGACGAGAGTTTGTAACGTGTGTGCGTGGTTTATGGTCCCCTAAGCTCGTGAGGCAACTCTCATCCCCCAGCATCACACACGCAGCAGGAATCATGCAAAGTTGGCGAATGAATTCATGGGGGGTTCCTGCCCCGAAGTCGCAGAGGGAGCAATGCTCCCACTCTGCAATCCAGATGCATGGCATTCAGAAAACGGGCTAAGATGGCAACTAACCGGAACTGGCCCCACACCTGCTTCCTTACCCATCTCACCCCACCTCTGGCCACGACATTGGGCCAGAACTTGGAAATAACATTGTATTTGATTGCAAATATCATATTTGATTCTCCAATTGCAAACTTTAAATCTCTGGTCAAATTTTTCAAAGAAAATTTTGTTGTTGTTGTTTTTTTAAAAAATTTCCAGTAGATGAGCTGCAAATTGCCCAGCAGTGGGTTTCAGCAGGGGCGACATCACTTCCTCAAGGGCGTTTCCAGATGTGTGGGAGCTTCTGGGTGGCACAGTGGGTGTGGAGAACGGTGGGCATCCAGGGGGCAGAGGCCTGCCAACCGCAACACAATCCAGTACAAGAAAGAAGATAATCCTGCAACCAAAAATTCTTTCAATGATTCAAGTTTTAAACCGAAATCCACATGCCACGTAAGTGTTAAATTTTTTAAAAATTGTTTTAAAATATATTTTTATTGCTTTCAGAAAGGCAGGAGAGGGAGAGAGGGATAGAAACATCAGTGATGAGAGAGCATTATTGATCGGCTGCCTCCTGTAGGCCCCATATGGGGGGATTGAGCCTGCAACCCTGTCATGTGCCCTTGACCAGGAATTGAATCATGACCTCCTGGTTCATAGGTCGATGCTCAACCACTGAGCCACACCGGTCAGGCAGTATTACATGTTTTTTATATGATTTTAGCATACACTGACTTTTCCAAGATTGCAACTTCCCTGTCAGTTGAAGAAAGCATTTAGTTCATGTGGTTGGAAATTTTATGTAACCTGGTAACCATTCTGGAAAATTGCATAATCGCAGGAAAAGCGGCTGTGGTGTCTAGTGTCCAGCACGATGCACACGTTCCCAGTGGGTCTGTAGCTGCCACGTTCCCAGTAAATCTCCCCCAGAAGAGACGTCTGATGCCTTAACTATTATTTTAAAAAAATCAAATCATATTTGTCGGTAGGTTCTTTATTTATGAACTTTCAAAGTAATGAAAAGCAAAGGCTTGAATCCAAGACTACTTTTTCCAACAAGGCTATCATTTAAAATTGAAGGTGAAATTAAAAGCTTTCCATACAAAAAAAGGTTAAAGGAGTATATTACTATGGAACCAGCAATGCAAGATATGTTAAAGGAGCTGCTTTAAGAAGAAGAAAAAGAGAGAGAGAGGATCACAGGCATAAAGAAAATTAAAAGGGCAATAAATAAATACCTATCAATAATAACCTTAAATGTAAATGGATTAAATGCTCCAGTCAAAAGACATAAAGGGACTGAAGGAATAAGAAAACATGACTCATATATATGCTGACTACAGGACTGAGAGTGAAGGGATGGAAAAATATATTCCATGAAAATGAAAAGGAAAAATAAGCTGGGGTAGCAATACTCATATCAGACAACATAGATTTAAAAACAAAGGCCATAACAAGAGACAAAGAAGGCGACTTCACAATACTAAAGGGAATGATTCAACAAGAAAATATAACCCTTGTAAACATATATGCACCCACTATAAGAGCACCCAAGTACATAAAAAACTCTTCATGGACTTTAAGGGAGAGATTGACAGCAATATAGTCATTGTAGGGGACTTCAACACACCACTGACATCACTGGATAGATCTTACAGACAAAAAATTAACAAGGAAACAGAGGCCTTAAATGGCACACTAGGTCAGATGGATCTAACCAAAATTTACAGAACATTTCACCCCAAAGAAACAGAATATATGTTCTCCCCTAGTGCACACGAAACATTCTCAAAGATAGACCACATGTTAAGGCACAAAACAAGTCTATACAAATTCTGGAAGACTGATATAATACTAAGCATTTCTCAGATCACAATGGCATGAAATGAGAAACCAACTACAACAACAAAAAAAAACACCTCAAAAACATGGAAGCTAAATCACAAGTTATTAAACAATGAGTCGATTACCAATGAGATCAAGCAAAGAAATTTAAAAATTCCTGGAAACAAATGGAAATGAAACACAACCACCCAAAACCTATGGGAACATCAGAAGATCCTGAGCGGGAAGTTCATAGCACTACAGGCCTAACTCAAGAAACAGGAAAAAAGCATTAATAAACTATCTAACCCTATAACGAAATGAATTAGAAAGGGAAAAGCTAGGGAAACCCAGAGGAAGTAGAAGGAAGGAAATAATAAAGATCAGAGTGGAAATAAATGACATAGAGACTTAAAAAACAACAACAACCCCGTATAAAAGATCAATGAATCAAAGATCTGGTTCTTTGAAAAGATAAACAAGATTGATGAGCCCTTAGCCAGACTCATCAAGAAACAGAGAGGACTCAAATAATTAAAATCAGACATGAAAGAGGTGATATAACAACAGACACCACAGAAATACAAAAGATTTTAAGCAAATACTATGAACAACTATAGGCCAACAAACTAGACAATGTGGGCGAAATGCATAAATTCCTAGAAACATACCATCTTCCAAAACTCAATCAGGAAGAATCAGAAAACCTGAATAGTACAATAACAACTGATAAAATTAAAGCAGTAATTCAAAAACTCCCAGCAAACAAAAGTCCTGGACTGGATGGATTTATAGGAGAATTTTACCAAACATTTAAAGAAGAACTAACACCTATCCTCCTCAACCTATTCCAAAAAATTTAAGATGAAGGAGCACTTCCAAGCTCTTTTTTAGGAAGCCAGCATTATCCTAATTTGAAAACCAGATAAAGACACCACAAAGAAAGAAAATTACAGGCCAATATCCCTGATGAACACAGAGGCTAAAATCCTCAACAAAATATTAGCAAATCACACCCAGCAATGTATTTAAAAAAATCATACACCATGATCAAAATCCAGCACACTTTTTTGATAAAAACTCTTAGCAAAGTGGGAATAGAGGGGTCGTACCTCAACATAATAAAGGCCATATATGACAAACCTACAGCCAACATCATACTCAATGGGCAAAAACTGAAAGAGTTTCCCTAAGAACAGGAACAAGACAAGGATATCTGCTTTCACCACCCTTATTCAACATAGTACTGGAAGTCCTAGCCACAGCAATCAGACAAGAAGAAGAGATAGAAGGCATCCAAATTGGAAAGGAGGAAGTACAATTGTCATTATTCACAGATGATATGATATTGTACATAGAAAACAAAAAGACTCCACCCGGAAACTACTAGACTGAATTTGGCAAGGTAGCAGGATACAAAATCAACATCCAGAAATTGATGGCATTTTTATACACCAATAATGAACTTTCAGAAAGAGAAACTAAAAAAAAAATCCCATTTATTATTGCAACAACAACAACAACAAAATACCTAGGAATAAACTTAACCAAGGAGGTAAAAGACCTGTACTTGGAAAACTATAGGACATTGAAAAAAGAAATAGAAGATACAAACAATGGAAGAGTATACCATGTTCATGGATTAGAAGAATTAACATCATTAAAATGTGCATACTACCCAATGCAATCTATAGATTCAATGCAATCCCTATTAAAATACCAATTCATACTTCACAGAACTAGAACAAATACTCCGCAAATTTATATGGAACCATAAAAGACCTCGAATAGTTGCAGCAATCCTGAGAAAGAAAAACAAAGCTGAAGGGATAACAAATATCAAACTATGCTACAAAGTCACTATAATCAAAACAGGCTGGGACTGGCACAAGAACAGGCATATAGACCAATGGAAAAGAACAGAGACCCCAGGAATTGACCCACACCATTATGGTCAATTAATATTTGACAAAGGAGGCAAGAACATACATTGGAGTAAAGACAGTTTCTTCAACAAATGGTGTTGGGAAAACTGGATAGACATGTTGAAAAACATAAAACTAGACCACCAACTTACACCATACAAAGATTAAACTCAAAATGGATAAATGACTTAAATGTAAGCCATGAAACCATACAAATCCTAGAAGAAATCATAGGCAGTAAAATCTCAGACATCTCATGTAGCAGAATTTTTGCCGATACATCTCCTAGGGCCGTGGTCGGCAAACTGCAGCTCGCAAGCCACATGCGGCTCTTTGGCCCCTTGAGTGAGGCTTTTCCACAAAATACCATGTGCGGGCGCGCGTACAGTGCGATTGAAACTTCGTGGCCCATGCACAGAAGTCAGTTTTTGGCCTGGGCGAGTCTATTTTGAGGAAGTACTGTTGATATTTGGCTCTGTTGACTAATGAGTTTGCCGACCACTGTCCTAGAGCAAGGGAAACAAAGGAAACAATATACAAATGGGACCACATCAAATTAAAAAGCTTCTGCACAGCAAAAGAAACCATCATCAAAATGAAAAGGGAGCCACTGTATGGGAGAATATATTCCCCAATGATATATCTGTTAAGGGGTTAATCTCCGAAATATGTAAAATAGTCACACAACTCAACAAAAGGAAGACGAACAATCCAATTAAAAAATGGGCAGAGGATCTGAACAGATGCTTCTCCAAAGAGGACATACAGAGGCCAAGAGACAGACGAAAAAATGCTCGAAGTCACTGGTCATCAGAGAGATGCAAATTAAAAGGACAATGAGGTGTCACCTCACAGCTATCAGAATGGCTACCATCAATAAATCAACAAACAAAAAATGCTGGCGAGGATGTGGAGAAAAGGGAACCCTAGTGCACTGCTGGTGGGAATGCAGACTGGTGCAACCACTATGGAAAACAGTATGGAGTTTCCTAAAAAATTAAATATGGAACTGCCATTTGACCCAGTGATCCCACTCCTGGGAATATATCCTAAAAACCCCAAAACACCAATCAGAAAGAATGTATGCACCCCTATGTTCATAGCAGCATTATTTACAATAGCTAAGATTTGGAAACAGCCCAAGTGCCCATCAGTGGATGAATGGATAAAAAAGCTGTGGGGCATTTATACAATGAAATACTATGCAGTCGCAAAAAAGGAGGGATCTCGTACCCTTTGAGACAGCATGGAAGGACCTGGAGACTATTATGCCAAGTGAAATAAGCCAGTCAGAGAAAGACAAGTATCACATGATCTCATTTATTTGTGGAATCTAATGACCAGAATGAATTGACCAACAAAATAAGACCTGAATCATGGAGGCAAAGAACAGACTGATATACCTCCATGTGGAGGAGGGTGGGCAAGGAAAAATAAACCAAAAAACTTACATACTTATATGCATAGCCCATGGACACGAGCAATAGGGTGGTGAAGACCTGGAGAGGGTGGATGGGGGTGGGAGGTAAAGGGGGGAAAATGGGAGACATCTGTAATACTGTCAACAATATAATTTAAAAAATCAAATCGTGTTTGTCCGTAGGTTCTTTATTTATGAACTTTACTTTGGGATAAAACCAGGGTTTTGAGAACCATAGAATAGGGCATTAGATACAACGCTCTCTGCAGAACTAGGGTGTAGGATAGAAAGATTGAGGGCACTAGGGTAGTTTGGGGTGCAATGGGAGAATGGGGTGCTCATGAATCAGCCAGCCTCAGCTGAACTGCTTTCCATCCCTTCGGTGTCATGTACAGTGAATATCCTAGGGGATGAGCAAAAGCAATTCAGGCCTCACAGCACGGGGACATTCGGGACCAAGCGGAGGACGTGGCCCAGCTTGTGCTCACTCACCGGGACCCGCCCAGGCGCTGGGTACCAAGGCGTTTAGTCAGTGATGGACAGAATGGCACAGCTGTCAGGGAAAACTTCCATGTCACTGCGTCCACCTGCACCATTTTAAGCACAAGCCAAACAGTGCATTGTGTTGGAGAAAGATCTCCAGACAAATAAACAGCCCCACGCGGGCCCCTGTAGAACACCCCTCAGAGAAGGGCCCCGAGCGGGTGTGCACACGGTGCTCCCCTGGCTGCGGGATCCGGGGCGGAGCGCAGCAAGCATGGCGAACACTCCCTGTCTGGAGTGGACGTAGGAGGACGCCACCCTGGAACCCTGCTTCCCGGTCGGGCGGTCGCTGTTATGTTACTATCGGCAATTGCTTTTGTAGGCCTACAACCTACGTCTATTGGGCAGATTACCTTACGATAACAGCAAACACTTTAAATATATTTTTAGAAATTAAATGTGGAAGATGTTCGTGGGGAGTGGCATTAACCTTCCCCTGAAATCTGAATTGAAAAGCAGGTGGAGTGAGGCAGCCCCTGGGGTCTGCCTCAGGGACGGGCCTCCAGCGAGGAGAGAGCAAGAGCCGGCCTGGACCCCAGCTGTTTGCATGGAAAGATGACTTTGCAGCAAGTTATTATTCACAAATAAAAAGAATTAAGCAGAATCATGAATCGCTATCATTAATTATTTTCTGGGATTAAGGAATCGGTTATAACCCTGTCCCCCTTTAATCCTGTTTTATTAATTTATATTCTTGGCAAACTCTTCTACTAAACAGATTTGAGCTCACGGTGGGGACTCAGAGAAAGGATGGGAGGTCCCTTGGGTCAAAGAGCAACATTTGCTTTAATTTGATAAAATAAATTAACGCGGGATTACAGGGCCATTGTCCTAGAGCCCCCACTGCGGCCGCACTGCCTCCCCCGGGGAGAACGGGGAGGGATTGTGCGAACTCACTCATCTCCTACCAAGTCAGGGCTTCGCAGCAGCTGCCCTGAAACAGTCAGGGATGTGCGTGCGGAGGTGCTGCTCTTTGTGACTGTCAGTGTGCGCGCACACGTGTGTGCGTGTGCTTGTGTGCGTGTGTGTGCATGTGTGCGTGTGTGTGCACACACTGGCATATAGGGAAAAAAATGAAGATGGTTTTCAATCTCAGAAAAGACCGCCAGGCCACCCGTGGTCTGTTCCCCATGACTTTCCTGGAACAAAGAGGAACAGAGTTTTCCCAGAGATGTCGCGAGCAAAGCCGTCTCCGGGGTGACTGTCCCTCGTCCGTGACTCCAGCGGTGAATGCCAGCGCCTGAGCAATCCGGGTGGCTGAGCCTCGGTCTCTCCGGAGGGAGCTCGGGGTCCCTGACGGAACTGGCCAGTGTGGCTGCCTCAGGGGCTCCCTAGGAGGCCGAAGGGCGTGCAGTCTGGTCTGGCTTCTACTGAGACACCTGCATTTTCCTGGTGTGTTCGCTTCGTCGGCTTAGATTTCAGTCTGATTTACCTCTGAGCTGCCTCTGCTCGGCCAAAGGCAGGTTGGAGCGCTGGCTTCCCAGACTGGAGGCCCTGCTCCCCGGCTCCCGCTGCTCTAACAGGTTCCCCTCGAGCCTCTGTCTGCGTCTCACCTGCACCACGTGCAGGGACATGGCACACTCCTCCCCAGGCAGAAAGGCAAACGCGGTACTCCTTTTATGAAATATATTCCTGGGTTTACAAATCCAGGTTTTAAAAAATTGAATCTTTTAAAATAAATAATAAGTAATTCAAATAGTTTATTTTCAAATAGTTTATTTTTCAATGCCTACCCGTCTTCAAGGTAATTCGCAGCCATGCCCACAATGCCTGATAAGTAATTTTAGAATATTTTTGTGTTTGAAAAATCAGCTTTAATTTTTTGTGGCTTAGAAAGTCCATTTTATAATAATTGGTTTTGTTTTTTTAAAAATATGAAATATTGAAATCTAGATTCTCTTTCCACTTCTGTCCCTTGTGACCAGATGGCGGTGGTGTTTGGGCCTTTGGGCCGCTGAAGAGGACGGAGCCCGCCACCCCCAGGTGAGGTCAGATGGAGAAGCCGCCAAGGGACCTTGCTGGCCAAGAAACTCTCAACGCCGCTGTCCACGGTCTGGGCACGGCTGGGAGAATTTGGCAAAGTTAGGTTTGAACACACTCTCTTTCCTCGACCAGTTGGTGAATTTGAACAATAATAGAGAAACCTCTAGAACGTGGATTTTCTAGGTTAAAAGAAATATAATCATATATGTGCCCTAGAGTTTGCAGGGACCACCTGAACGCAGGATGTACGTTGCCCAGCTCGGCTGGGGGTGCCTGGAAGACACTTAGCAAACAGGCTCCGCACCTCCAGCCCCCGTCCTGCCAGGGCAGCTGCCGCTCTGGGAGCAGCCTCCTTCGCCCTGGACCGAGCCGGGAAGTGCACGGCCACGAAGGCCGAGGCCGGGCTTCCTCACCTTTCGTGTCCCATGAAGTGAAGCGTGTGGGAAATGATCGCGTCTGCGAGGCCACGCCGGCTGGGAGGATGCGGTCAGTTCTCTGCCTCGCCGGCCTGTGCACCGGGCTCCGTGGACGCCCGGCCGGGACTCCACACAGCGGCCTGGGGACGGGAGGAGGCGGCTTCCATCAGCACCTTCAAGGGCTCTGCAACTTGGAACAGGAGGCCACAGGTTTAACAAAAGCACCCTCACTGCCCACCCACAGCCAGTGCTGTGAGAGGCCGGCCACAGGGTGCTGCCCCCAAGGCCAGAGACAGGAATTCCTTAACAGGAGAGGAGCCCTCGGAACAAAACACTGGCTAATGATTGGAGGGGCACCAGCCGCTCTTCCTCGGTCCATGTGTACATGGCACTGTTTCATCACGTGTGGGGCAACTCGGGGAGCCCTGGCCCACCAGGCGTTTCCTGGTCTCCCTGGGCACAGATGACGTCACTGAGAGGCCCCGCCCCTCTTGTTCTCGGCCTGACATTGAGGATTGCGGGACTCTGAGGGCCAACCTTGAACCCACCCACCGGCACCAAGCGAGCAACCTGCTGGGTGAGGACTGAGGCTCCCGTCCTGAAGCCACGGCTGTCGGGAGCCACTGGAGACTCAGGCTGCTCTGGGAAACGAGCTGTTCCACTTTATGAAATTCATATATGGGCTGTTCAGAGTTATTTGATATTAAAAAAGGGAGAGGGAAACTCCACTGGGAGTCACAGAGTGGCAATAACATTTAAATAAATTACTGAGCCTGACATTCAAATAGTTTATTTTTCAATGCCCACCCGTCTTCGCGGTAATTCGCAGCCATGCCCACAATGCCTCAGTGTTGGCACCTCGCAAATGCTGCCCGCCTTGCCTCCCTCTGACCCGGGGCTCGATCCTGAGGACAGAGAACAGCCGGCACAGCGGACGGCCTCTGGGCCAGGCTGACTCGCAGGGAGATCTTCTCCATCGGCCAGTGATGGACAGCATGTAAGAAACACCGTCCTTGGTGAGGGCTCTGGAATGATAACATGATGGAATTTGATGAAATGCAAAAATTCCCATGAAATGACGGGACACAGAAAATGAACTTAATAAGGACATTTTCTGTAACTTCATAGCTTAGATTTGCAAACTACAATTGGGGGCTGTTTCTTTTGTATTTTTATTCTTTTGGAAGGAGGTTCTTTTTAAACAAACTGTATGTATTGCTAGAACCTGTGTCAATGGTACATTTTTTAGGCACAAATAACTACGAAAAACTAGCATTTTCTAAAAAACTATGATTTGTCCATATAACAAATCATTTAAAAATCATCTAAGTATCCGCCTGTCACTAATGAAAAGGCATATGCAATTTAGAGAAAGAGATGAACAAGTTAAAACTATTGAGTTCTGTATCTCCTGAAAGCAAGCACCAGCCACTTCATCGAATCCTTGTCCCAATTCCTCTTCAGAAACATAGTTAGCTATCTCTCTCACTCACTTTCTATTTGCAAGAACCAACGTCTTTCAGTTTTGATTGAGCTCTCAGAGCCTCCCAGGCCCTGGGCTGGCAGATCTATAAGACAGGGCACCTGAGTCCTGGAAGCTCATGGGGAGGAGGGCCCCTGGCAGCCAGGATGCCTCTGTGGCCGCTGGGTAGCACACGCGTGCACTGTGTTAGCTCCGACCCTGGAGACTATACTACAGCAGCGAGTCTGTGTCAGGCACAGGCCCACGTAAGCGTGACCAGGTTTGGACCTAACACGTTGGCACGGCCTCCACAAGAGAGATCCGACTGCAGCAAGTGTGGGGACCACGCAGAGACGTGTCCGGAGCGGTGAGCTGCGAGCGGCATCGGAAGGGCAGATTGGTGGGACCGGCTCGGAGATGAGATTTCTAAGGCAGCTTGAGGGATACTCCACTATCAAGGTGCAGTTTTAATCATCACCTCATCACTTTGCTTCTGATGGCCGGACCCACCTTGCAAGAAGCATTTGGTTGTGTTTCAGAACTAATAATGGCCTTCAGGGCCCGGGGGAAAGTGACGACGTCGCGGAAAAGAGGGAGACCCGGGAAGAGAGAGAGGCAAGAATATGTGAGGGAAGACGTTCGGCAAAGTGTACTTGGGGGTAGAGCGGGTGGAGGGTTAGACGCTTAATCCAGCTTCTGCTGGTGTCTCTGTAGGACCAGGGGGAAGCCATCCCCCGCCAATAAGCGTGTCATGGGGAGAAATGAGGATTTAAACTTAATAGCAAATAGATCCAGCGAGGCAGCTTTGCAGAGCTGTGGGGAGTTTGGTTCTTAGCCCAGAGAGAGCTTAATTGAGTCAATAATGAAATCATCAAGATGCGAGCAGGAAGTGCCTCCCCGTGCCGTCTGTGCCCTGGATTGCGAGGCCTTGTTCTCTTCAAGCACAGTCCACAGTGACAGCAGAATCTCCACGCATGGGAAGCAAGGCTCACGCACAGAACTGCGTCGGACCGCCTCACTCATATCCCTTGCTTTCTGGAGGGAAAAATAAAAACAAGGAAACAGAAATAGTGAAGAGATGGAGGCACGTGAGCCCCAAATATAAATTGGAAGGCACGTTTAAATAGCTTTTCTCTAAATGCCTTTCAGTTAAAAAGACTGCCTTTTACATGACCTTTTGCCCCCCAATTCCACAGCAGCGATGACCAATTCTCTAGCATATTTCAGCGCTTTACCAATATGTATTTTTAACCTCATTACGCTCCAGACAGGAACGTAAATGCATTTGCCCCACAAAGCTAAGGCTGAGGGTAATTCTGAGTTACCCCACCTCCTCCTGGTGGAGGCCCTGAGCACAAACCTCATGGTGATTATCTAGGGGGTCACAGAGAAATTCCCCTGTAAAATAGAGTCACTACCACCCTAGCCCTGAGGACAGACTGTGGCAGTGTTGTTTTTAGTAATACAGGACTGACCTTTAAAAACATTCATTTCTCCATATGTGCACTCACACCCCCCACACTGACCCCCGCTCGGTGGGTCATTGTCGGGATAAACACTGCCAGTCCCTGCCATCCAGAGGGCGAATATAACCTTACTCTCTTCAGAAATGTTTCCAAATAAAAAACAGGGAAACCAAGGATTACATGGAAAATTATATCAGCAAACTAGAAAATAAGCATATTTGCATATTTGCAAGTTGCAAAGAGAGTAAATTTTAAAAGTTCTCATCATAAGAAAATGATTTTATAGCTGTGGATGGTGATGGGTGGCCCCTAGATTTATTCTCAATTGTAATTACCTCCCCAATAAACGAAGGCCGTTGTCATCACCCTGGGAGTCCGCTGCCATCACTGCCCTGATTTCTTTCTCCAAGCCCGCTTTCGCCTGTTCCATGACTTAACGCAAATGAAAGCATGAAGTCTGTCCTTTGGTGCCTGGCTTCATCACTCCCCGGGGTGAGTTTGCGACTCATTCATGCCATTGTGTGTTTCCAAAGTTCAAGTCTTAACCGCTGGGTAACATTCCATTGTAGAAAGACACCAAGATTTGTTCAACAGCCAGCAGTTGGTGGATATATATGTTGCTTCACTTTTTACTATAATGGATAAATCTGATATGAAAGTTTGTGCTTAAGCCTCTTTGTGTACATATATTACTTTAGGCAATAAAGCTCATGTGTCTTAGACTAAATGTATGTTCAACTGTATAAGAAAATGCCAAAGAGTTTCCAAAGGGAAAGCTATTCAAAAATTCTATCAACAGTATGTGAGGTTCCAGTTTTTCTGCCTCCTTGCCAACATTTGGATTTGTCAATCTTTCCAATTTTTGTCATTTTAATGAGTGTGAAATTATACCCCATTAAAGTTTTAATTTGCATTTTCTTTATGAATAACTACAGGCCCGGTGCATGAAAATTCATGCACTGGAGCGGGGGGGGTCCCTTAGCCTGGCCTGCCTCCTCTCACAGTCCTGGAACCCTCAGGGTCGGGAGGCAACCCGGCGATCAGGGGAAGGCGATGCCCCCATCACACCTCTGCTGCTGCCACTGCTGGCAGCGCAAGCCTCGGCCGGCCCTGGATACCTGAGCCTTGGGAGGCCCTGGGCAGCTGGGGGGCTGAGGGCGGGTCTGGCTGCACTGCACACCTGCTGCCCACCCTCCCCCCTTGGCGGGGCTGATAGGACTGGGGGACTCCGGCAGGGCTGAGGGGACTGGACACCACCATCTTTGTGATGGAGTGATGGTCAATTTGCATATTCCCTCTTTATTAGATAGGATGATGTTGAGGACTCACTCATGGTGCTTATTGGCCATACCTCTGTCCTCTTTCATTTCATCCATGTTCAAGATTTTTCCTAATCTTTAATAGGTTGTCTGTCTTGTTTGTCTTTTTATTGTTGAGTTGTAAGAATTTTTATATATTCTAGATATGTGCCCATTGCCACATACATCCATTGCATATATTTTTCCCAGTCTGTGGCTTGGTTATTCATTTTCTTAATTATGTCCTTTGATGAACAGAATTTTTTAATTTTGGTAAATTCCAATTTATGTGTTTTTTGTTGTTGTGGCTTTTAAAAAAATATATTTTATTGATTTTTTACAGAGAGGAAGGGAGAGATAGAGAGTTAGAAACATCAATGAGAGAGAAACATCGATCAGCTGCCTCCTGCACGTCCCCTACTGGGGATGTGTCCGCAACCAAGGTACATGCCCTTGACCAGAATTGAACCTGGGACCCTTGAGTCTGCAGGCTGATGCTCTATCCGCTGATCCAAACCAGTTAGGGCATGTTGTTGTGGCTTTTGATTTTTATGTCCTGTCTAAAAAATCTTTGTCTGGTTCAAGGTTCAAATACATTTACTTATGTTTTCTTCTTAGCGTTTTATATGATCCATCTAAAATTAATTTTGTGTATGGTGTGAGGTAGGGGGTTAAGGTTAAAGGAAAAGAAATTATGCAATCTTTAGATAATAGAAAATAAGCACATTTAATTCATCATAATTGATCAGTTTTCAAGGGTATAGGTATGAGCAGACTGTGGCTTCTTCTTCCAACAGAGTGAGAACAAGAGGTCAGAGCTCACAAAGCATTTGGAAAGCTTCCAGCATACGGGGAACTGCATTGTTGAATCAGTAAACTCAGAACACAAGGAATGCACTGGTGGTATAAGACTTCAACCTATGTACAGTTAGGGGTTCAGCTAGCATTTCAAAAGTGACCAATTAGTGTCCAGGAATTCTTGAGAAGTAGATAGGAAAATACATTGCTAGACTTTAATTTTTGCTTGGGAAACACCTTTCCTCCAATACTGATATGAGCCATGAACCAGAAGATGCTCACAGATTTGGATACGTAACCAGAGAAAAGCAACACGAGCCAAGGGCTCAGTATCTTGGAGGGAAATACAGACACAATGTGTGTGCTTACCTAACAACCCTCTAGATCGCGGTTCTCAACCTGTGGGTCACGACCCCTTTGGGGTTCGAACGACCCTTTCACAGGGGTCGCCTAAGACCATCGGAAAACACATATATAATTACATATTGTTTTGTGATTAATCACTATGCTTTAATTATGTTCAATTTGTAACAATGAAATTGGGGGTCACCACAACATGAGGAACTGTATTAAAGGGTCGCAGCATTAGGAAGGTTGAGAACCACCGCTCTAGATGAATTTCTTTAGAAACCAAGAGCTATTCGTGGGCGCATGTTGACAGTTAATATCTTAATCTGCCCCAGGCTACGAAAGCAGATGTGCAGACCACCCTGATTTTGTTCTGAAACACACTTGGGGCTATAATCTGCTCATTCTATGGGACTCTGTCATCATGCCTATTGTCCCTGCATGTCAGTCCCAGCTTTATCACCACCAAATAGCCTGGGTTTCTCTTTCTTCATTTTCTTAAGCCAAAACATAGCCGAAGAAGTTAATAGAAGTTCCTCCAGTCTGCAAAGCCAGCTTCATGAAATTTAGACCCACACAAAAGAAGAATGGGAGGATCCAAGAAGTTTCCCAAAAGAGGTTCTTTTAATTGTTATTAGTGGGATACAGTTGAACCTCAAACTTAATTCATTCCAGAAGGCTGTTGGAGAAGTGATTTGTTTGAAAACTGAATCGTTTATCCCCATTAGAAATAATGTAAATTAAATTAATTCGTTGCAGACCCCCAAAATGACTCTCTGTTTTAAACTTTCTCATATACAGGACATGTCTAAAGGGCTGTTTAATCTGCAAACAGACATTTCTTTTCTTACATTTATCGAATCACCCCCTCCTCGCCTTCCCGTAAAGGAATCACTGTCAGCCCTGGTCCAGGGGTGTTGTTAAGGTCAGTATGTGGCCTCTTCCCTTTTTCACATATCACTGCCTCCAAAAAGCCCATCAACAACAGTTTTCCTACCTCTTCAATTGCCTGTGATCATTGTTTATTTCACAACCATAGCAACATTAGCACTCTTGATGGCCTCTTTATGTTTTAAAATTGTGCTCATCATCCATTTCAACAGCAACAAAAGCAAAAAAAACTAAACAAAACAAAGAAAACCACGAAAATATTCACAGCACAGTTTCCTGAGATGTTGACTAGGCAGGTTTAGTCCTAAACTGACTCTGCTGGCACATTCTCTCTTTTGTTTTGGCCTGAGAGGTGCTTTTTGTCATGCTGATGTACCAGCCGAAAGGGTTGTCAGGTCTAGAACTGAGGTTTTGTTAGACAACCTTTCTACAACTGAGACATTTTTCCTGTGAGCAAATTGGTTGAGAACAGAATTGTCTGAGACGGGAGACATTCAAGAACCAAGGCTTGCTTGTATTCGTGCTTCAAAAACGTTGAAGTCTCTCTTAAACACAGCGAGGTGCGTGTTTACTTTCGAATGCCTGACACATCAACATGACAGTATGTGTTGTGAGCACAGCACATTGTTTCTCAAATATGTTTGGCCACAGAGCCACTGGTGGACTTCTGGAATAGCACCCGCTGACATTTTCTGGAGCAGGGGCCTCTGGAACACAGTTTGAGAAATGCTGATCTAGTCTAGAGCAACATTTAATATGATCCACGAGCCACCAGCTCTTGCAGCCACTAATTCCCACAGAGATTTTAATGTTTTCTAATATATTTTTCAGCCACAAGAAATGTATGGTTTCCCCCTGAAACCTGGCGGCCTCCACTGGCCGGCAGCCCATCTCTGCCCCCACCCGCGGCCCGCCCGGCGCGCCTGGAGTCACACTGTCATCCATTCCTTCCCCCTTGAACCTGCTGGAAGAGTTAGTATGTAAATTTCAACCTATTTTTAAGGGTTATTTTCACTCAAGTGAAATCTATCAAGGAAGGAAGGTTATTTTTACAGCATACAGCCACTGCTGATCACCATGGCAACCAGCCTGGTGCAATGCAATAAAGCATCCCCATGTTATCGTAAACACAAGAGGGAAACACTGAAACCTAGAGGAAGACAATCACTGTCTGGCAAGGAACCACCCAGGAAGTGATGGCTGTGATGTCGTGCGACTCCGCGCAGCGACGATCCCACATTGGGCTCTGCTGGTGGGAGCAAAGGTTGGGCTCAGATCCTGGGCTGTTTTCATGGCTCAAGGACATGACTACACACAAGATGTTAAACCAACATAAGCTTTTTTTTCCCTTTTCTCATTTCTTAATGATAGATCCTCCCTTCCCCCAACTGGTGGGCGGGGTATGACGTAACCTGCAGCCCGGAAATACCTGAGTGACTAACCAGGTACCTTATATGGACTATACATTGGACCACCAATCCACACCTGCCAAATACCCTAAGCCCTTGTCCTATATGGACAATGCAGTAAGCCACCAATCAGTGTTCGCCGAGTACACTAAGCCCCCACCCCTTCCCATTCCGCCCCTCAAAAGGCGTGCCCACCCCTGCACGTGCTGCTGTCCTCCCCTTGCGAGACAGCCCGGCAGGTCCTTCTCCTCTAATAAAGCCTGTAGTCCTGGTTTTCGGCCTCTGTCTGATTATTCATTTTGGTGCCGAAACTCGGGAGAGATGAATGGGATCGTGGACGATCCTCGAACCGAGGCCCGAGCTTCTGACTCCTGCTCTGGCTGTGCTCGGTGGTACGGTTCTGAGTTGATTGGCCTGCTCCGGACACCTCTCGAACCCTGCCGCACCAGGACACGTGGGGATCTCGTTGCTTCCCTTCCACCGGTAGGCTTCAGGGACTTTCCCAACACTCTCTCTCTTTTTTTCTCTTGCTCCCTGTGACCTGGAGGGGCATTAGGGCCTACAGAGTTTCCCGTCTACTCGGCTACACGTTCTACTTGGCTACACGTTCTCTTCTACTCCACGGGAAAGGTCTCAGGGTGACGACCTTTGAACCTTTTCTCGTCTCTCTCTCTCGCTACAGGTTGGCTGAGGGAACAGGAGAACACTCCTTGTTCCTTCCCCAGCTTCCAATCACCCTTCCCTTTGGTCATAGGGACCTCTCAGTCCAAACCCCCTCGAAACACACCCTTAGGGTGTCTCCTCACCAATTTTTTGACCCTTGGTCTTTCTGGCTACATCAAACCAAAGAAGCTCTACCTAGCCACAATATAAACTCGACAATGGCTCTCAGTGGCCTGAAAATGGCACTTTCGATTCCAATATCCTCCAAGACCTAGATAATTTTTGCCACTGGACAGGGAAAGCTTTCGAAATCCCTACGAACAGGCTTTCTTCCCCCCACCCCCCACCTCCGCTCTCGCCCCTCGCTTTACTCCTCATGTTCCACCCATCAGATCCTCCTGGCAAAGTACTCTTCACCCCCTCAAACCTAGTCCTCAGCCCCTTTCTCTGTCTTCTGACTCTTTCAACCCAACCGATCATTCATCTCCACCTCTCCAGCTCTCGCCGCCCCCCTTACAACCCTGCCATAGAATCCGCACCCCACACTCTACCCTCTGAGAACTCTAACCACCGTCTTCCCCTGTGCACTCTCTGCAGAATCTCTACCCCCATGACCACCAGCAACCGAATTCACAGGTGGCTGGACAGTTCCCTTTGCGAGAGGTTGCAGGGGGAGGGTATTATCCAGGTAGCCATTCCTTTCTCACTCTCTGATCTTTCTCAAATCAAAAAATGCCTCGGCTCTTTCTCTTCAGACCCCCTTAACCAGCAGCCGCCTTCTCCCCAGTCCCCGAGAGCCCAAATCCTGAGAACGTGAGCTCCAAAACAGCCTTTCCCATCTAACACTCATTCTCAGGCCACCCAAAGACTGCCTTCCTCAACAGCCTCTTCTATTCCTGCATCCATTCTACCCCTGAGGGAGGCGGCAGGAACTGAGGGCGTAGTCTGAGTCCACGCCTCATTCTGTGTCCAGCCTCACAGATTGAGAGGCATCTCAGGTCTTTTTCCACTGACCTGACAACCTTTATTCCCCCGACATATGCCGGAAACTTCAAAAATAGATACTTCTACAAACCCCTCAAAAAGACCTCGTTAACCTGACCTTTAAGGTCTTTAATAATAGAGACGAGGAGACCTAAATCCAAAAACAAAGATGAGATCAGGCCAAGGCTGAGGCCTATTAGGAGGCCTTCCAGCTCCTAGCCACCGCTCTCATGAACCTCAAACGAAGTGCCGGTCCTCCAACCGCGGGTAAGTCAGGGGCTAAGCCTCCTCCGGGCCCATGCCTCAAATGCAGCAAGGAAAGACAGTGAGCCAAGTCCTGCT
>NW_005370460.1:1695571-1697016 GCF_000412655.1 Myotis brandtii
GCAACTTCCTTGACTGCACAGGCCCACTCAACAGTCCGGCTGTTATCAGAAACCGAGCTCATTATCTCCCCAACCTTAGCACGTTATCTCTAAGGAAAATATGCATTATCTCTAGGAAAAATGCGGCAGTTTTAAAACCCAAGCGGCTAGAGGCCTGGGAACAGGCTGCAGGGCCTACTCCCCCCCCACCCCCCATTTTCTCCAGCCTCATATACCTATACATAATTTTCCAAAGTCTTTATTAACTTAAAGACTTTGGGACACTGCTGGGTTAAATGATAAACATCTAAATATTTTAAAATAGCATACACTACTGAAACATTGATTGCTAGACATGTTTTAATTCGCCTACTCTTAGTATGTATACTTTCTTGAAAGTAAGAGAAATACTTAATGGAAGGTCTGCGGCATGGTTATGCATTTTTGAAGGACATAGAAAGAAGGTTTGAAGGCTAATTTGAAAGTGTGAAATTTGTGAAGGTTGTGTATGTGATGAGAAGGAAAAGAGAAATGTTGAAAGAAAGAAAAAAAGTTCTAAATTAACTATTTACAAGAATTGTAAAAGGGCCATTTGACTCTGAGCAAGAAAGTGAGGTTTCAGTCTCCAAGCCTGGCAGAACAAGGTTGCTGGATACTTCTTAAGCTAAACCAGAATATTCAGAAAAACAGCACGGATTAAGGTTCAGTAAAAATAAGAAGTTAAGCCAGCACAGTGTCTTACTTCTTATCCAACCATCCAGGTCCCCGGCTTCCACTGCTCCTTTCCTTCCTATTTTCTTTTCCCTTGGATACAGCCCATTCTAACATTCCCTCCCAGTTTCACTGCACTACCTAACTCTCAGGCTCACCAAATGCCTCCCACCATCCCCGAAGAAGACTCAGCGGCACCATCCAGGACCCGATGACTCCTCACTCCTCACAGGCTCAATTCTACCATCTCCTGCAGTGCATTCTGGAGGACTGGCCCTGGTGGCGAACGCGATCTGCTTCCCCAGAAGACTTATACTCATGGATGGTAGATCTTACCTGGCAAGGGACCCTCCAATTTTTTACTCCAGAAGAAGCTCAGGTTTTCGAATTCCTTTTATATGTCTTGTCTCCTCACCATAATCCTCCTACAGGCAGCTAACAATGAATGCACCAATGAAGGTTTTTGGTCTTTTCAGGTGAAACGGATTTGGGATGATGAGGGAGTCATCAATTCTATAATTGTCTTTATCAAAACTATATTAATCTCGACCTATCCTTCCCCCACTAAAGGACATTCTCTCTCGCCCTACGAACCCTGGACCTACTCCTTTGCCCACCCTCATCAACACAACTTTCCATCTACTCTCTAACATCAATCCCTCCTTCTCTACATCCTGCTGGATTTGTCTGTCACTGGCTTGAACCCTCATCATAGCCACTCCAATCCCAACCTATTGGACCACTAACTTAACTCT
>NW_005370460.1:1697085-1707782 GCF_000412655.1 Myotis brandtii
GGTATTTTTCTCCTCTGTGGGACTACAGCCTACACCTGTGTCCCCCAGGACCTGTCACACTCGCTCTGCCTTTATGTCTTCCTAACCCCCAATCTTTCTATCGGAACAGAGGGAGAACTCGAATCCACCCTTGGTCTTCTCAGGTCTCGCCACAAAAGGGCGGCCCTTGTTCCCCTCACTGCAGTAGGGACAGGCATAGGAGGCATTTCCTCCTATGCTCATTTCCACCACAGATTGTCTGCTGAATTTTCAGAAGATATCTCCATCATTAGCAATTCCCTTGAATCCCTTCAAAGGCAGGTAGACTCCTTAGCAGTGGTAGCCCTACAAAACCTGCGTGCTTTAGATCTCTTGACAGCAGAAAAAGGAGGTACCTGTGTCTTCCTTGGGGAAGAATGCTGCTACTTTGTAAATGAATCAGGAATTGTCAAAGATCACATTAAATCCCTCTGGGACAGGATTGACCAAAGACGCCATAACCAGCTAGCAGGGGGCTATGCCATCTTTGGCTCACTTACTCCAAGGCTCCTCCCACTATTAGGCCCACTGGTATTTATTCTTTTAATTTTGCTCTTTGGCCCCTGTCTCATGTGCTGTTTCACTAGTTTTTTACAGAACAGAATGTAGGCGTTTGCCAACCAGAAGGTGGGAGAGATCTATCTGGCCTTGAATTCAGAACCTAGAGACACCTATGTCACCAGAATCTTTGAGACCCCTGGTAGATGCCCTTGACAACGTCCCTGCTCAGCAGGAAGTAGCTACGGAAGAAGGACCATCGCCCCCTGACCCTGCCCAGACTCTCAGTTTTTTTTTTACTATTACCAAAAGCCTGGAATGGTAGATACTCCCTTCCCCCAACTGGTGGGCAGAGTATGACGTAACCTGCAGCCCGGAAATACCTGAGTGACTAACCATGTACCTTATATGGACTATACACTGGACCACCAATCCACACCTGCCAAATACCCTAAGCCAGTGGTCGGCAAACTCATTAGTCAACAGAGCCAAATATCAACAGTACAAAGATTGAAATTTCTTTTGAGAGCCACATTTTTTCAACTTAAACTATATAGGTAGGTACATTGTTATTAACTTAATTAGGGTACTCCTAAGGCTTAGGAAGAGCCACACTCAAGGGGGCAAAGAGCCGCATGTGGCTCGCGAGCTGCAGTTTGCCGACCACGGCCCTAAGCCATTGTCCTATGTGGACAATGCAGTAAGCCACCAATCAGTGTGCACTGAGTACACTAGGCCCCCACCCCTTCCCATTCTGCCCCTCAAAAGGCTGCCCACCCCTGCACGTGCTGCTGTCATCCCCTTGCGAGACAGCCGGCAAGTCCTTCTCCTCTAATAAAGCCTGTAGTCCTGGTTTTTGGTCTCTGTCTGATTTCTCACTTAAAACATGAAATGGGCTTAGAAACTACAGAGAGCAGGGAGGAGCTAAAAATACCCACATCAGGCTGGTTTTCCCTGGGGCAATATTTCATATTGGCTGTAGAATTATAAATAGAAAAAAAGAACTGTCTGCAGTCACAGAATTATTTTATACTAGAGGCCCGGTGCATAAAATTCATGCCCAGCCTACAGCCTCTTGCAGTCCGGGAGCCCTCAGGAGATGTCCAACTGATGGCTTAGGCCTGCTCCCTGTGGGAGTCGGACATCCTTAGCACTGCCATGGAGGTGGGAGAGGCTCCTGCCACCTCCGTTGCCCAGCTTCTGGCTGAGCAGCGCTCCCCCTGTGGGAGCGCACTGACCACCAAGGGGCAGCTCCTGCATTGAGCATCTGCCCCCTGGTGGTCAGTGCACATCATAGCGACTGGTCGTTCTGTCATTTGGTCGATTTGCATATTATATAGGATAGCTTCTTCTCTCTTAACTGTATTTTACTAGAGTTATTGGTAAATAACAAGTGGACAAAAGCAGAACCATGTTAACAATTGTGCAGTTTAGATTCTGTGAGCTCTCTGATTCATGTGAACCCCAGCGTCGAGAGTATCGGAAGACAAAAACACTGAGGTGAGTGAAAAGCTAAGGGTTTCTGTGCCTATATCGCAGATTAGGGAACAGGGCCCATGAGTGTTTAGGTTACAGAGAAGGTGAATGCGGACCGCGGCGGAATTGTAAATATGCACTAGGCCAAGGGTTACACGATGAGGAAAACAAGCCAGTTTGCGGGGGTTTCTTTCCACGCCCGCATGTATCTCCAGGCCAGTGTTTCCTGCCCCATAGGGTCCCGTCTCCTTAGGAACCAGGGAGGGTGTCTGCACCGATGCTCTGCTCTGAGCGCCGTGACCTGGGCTGTGCCCTGGCCTGGAGGCCACAGCACGCCCTGCCAGGCACTCGCCACCCTGGCACGCGAGCTCGGCATGGGGCAGGGTCCCCTCCTCCGGACAGTGGCGCTGGGTGTGGGGTGACAGCTTTCACTGTTGCATAGATCTAGGGGGGGTTGAACCCAATGCAGCTCTGTACCCTGCAGCCTTCCTGGGGCGGCCTCTCACCCCCGTTCACTCACCCCGGCCGCTCTGTGGGAGCCCAGCCGCCATCCCCGTGATCCGCCGGGACGGGAATGCCTCCAGCAGTGTTTCTCCCAGGCACACACTCGCACACAGGAGCCACCTGCTTTGAAAGTTCGCACTTTGTTCTGGCCGCACACTGGGGTTTTCTGCATCTATTGTAACTCAGTTTCTTGGCAAAGCTTGAATTTGAACACTTCCTACAGTTTCAAACAGTCCCTCCTCTTAATTCAGGACCACTCACCTCGGGCCGACCGCCAGGCGCGCTGGTCCTCCCACCCCCTGCAGCGGTTCACTGCTCGTCTCTCAGATCAATATTTCCTGCCTCCTCCCCACATCGCAAACCACCACGAGTTCTCTGCCCCTCATCTCAACGCTGACACTCTCCTGTTTCACTAAGAGACAGAAGAAATGAACTGAGAACGTCCATGTTCCCAGCACACGCACCTCTCTGCCTCCCACCCACGTGGACATGGAGAGCCCTGCCTCCCACCCTCACTTCTCCAGAGCCTCGTCTCCCTCCACGACCTGGACCTGCCCGTCCACTCCCCAGACCCTGCTCTTCAGCATCACCCTCTCTCCCGAGGCCCCGGCATTGTGTTTAGTCCTCTGATCAGTCACACACGCCGCGCCTGTCACAGTGTGTGGTCATTTCCAAGTCTGATTTTACAAAGAGAGAGACGGTCAGGAATAATGCCAAGTGGGGACTTGGGCCTGGCACATGAGTGGGCTGTCCCTCTCAGCGCTGCGTGGCACCCGTGCCCTGTGTACATGTCCAGCTCATACACGAATATGCCTGGCGTTCTCTACCCCAGAATTTACTCCTAAGTTCTAGGGACAGAAGTCAGGCGTGTGATCCTCGTTCCGATCCGAGCTCCCACAGACTGGCCACTCACCTGGAATCCTAATTGCAGTTCTCAGCCCTTTGCCCGCTGTGTCTGCCCTCGCCTCCCATTCTGGCACATCCAACAGAGTCTGTTCCGTGTAACCGCGTGATTACACACAGCAGGGACTTGCCGACGAATGGGGTGCCCTGCCCGGGAGCCCATGCAGACCCTACAGGACCATGTATATTCAGGACTTGGGAGGCTGTAGAGCACCATCCAAATGGCATTGTTCACCCACTGCGCCCCACGTCCAGCGCCCCAAGCCCCGCGCCCGCTTCTCAGCCCCATCCCTCTTGCGCAGGCGTGAGCGCAGGCCGTGCCTTCAGGGACTGGCCGTGACTCTCGGGGAGGAAGGCAGGCCGCCGCCGGCTCTCTGGGCGCAGGGCGCTTTGTCACCCAATTGCCATCAGCGGCCACGCAGCTTCTTTCCTGGGAGGCGGCAGAGGAGGCTGCATCCGCACAAGCAGGGTCCTGAGCAGCGAGGGGAGAGGAGGCGCGGCCGCAGCAGTAGACCCCGGAGCGGACTTGCTAAGACAGTTGGCCTGAGGCTGGGCTCAGCGCTCTTCCCTCTGTCCTCCCAACTGGGGCGGGGGGGGGGGGGGGGGGGGTGTGTCCAGCACACGGAACCTACCAGGTTGACGAGGTCTCACTTGGGGGCTAGGTGACCACATCCAACCGCAGGCGACTAAGGCATGAGATGATGAAGTGGCCGCTGCTCTTCCATGGTGGGGCCTCACCTCTTCTTCGGAGAACGGATAGTTTGTCTGGGAAGCGTGCATGCTCCTTAGCACCCAGTAAAATTGGGGATAATTTTACAGTTGAGGGACCTACACATCTATTGTGATTCCCTGGGTCTGAGTTTAAATTATTGAAATCGCAGTCTTGGGACTGGTGTAACCCGGTTTACCAGCTCACCGGCTGCACGGTGTCAGTCCTGTCTCCCTCCCACGCTGGCCAGGACACGGACAACCTGCTGTGGGGGAAGTTCAAGGTCAGACTGAGAGGTTTCAGTGAACAGTTGCTGCTGAAGACCCAGGGGAAGCTCCGCTGGACCCCTGCAGAGCTCCGTCTGCGGCACCAGGATACCCGCTCCTAGCACTTACCGCGAGGGTGTCTCTCTTTTCTGGTTGAATGTCCACATTGTGTCGCTTTCCCACATCCCACGCATATTCCTGGCACCTTGGGGTGTAGGGACAGCCATCACCCTTGATGTGTGGCTTTTAGATAAGACCTTAACATCTACGTGTTTATTAAGACGTTAACATAAATACGCGTGCAGTTTCTACAGCTGACGTGGAAGCACGTGAAGACTGGATGGAGCACAGCTCACTGGTTCTGTTGCCACGCTCTTCATGTTACAAGTGCTCAACATGCATGCTAATTGAGTCAAAAGTTTTTGTGGTCACGTTTTATGTTTGGACAGTCTAAGCCAGGGTCCATCAAACTACTGCCCGGTCCAATGCAGCCACCCATGTGTCTGTAAGTGCCCTTGGAAAGACATCCCTGCTCATTCGTTTACATGCTGCTAGGACCACACTAGGGCCACACTAGGGCCACACTAGGACTGCGCTAGGACCACACTAGGGCCATAACAGGGCCACACTAGGAGCACTCTAGGTCCACGCTAGGACCACACTAGGGCCACACTAGGGCCACACTAGGGCCATAACAAGGTCACACTAGGACCACACTAGGACCACACTAGGGCCACACTAGGGCCACACTCGCTCCCTAGCTATACACCTAAGCAGTTGTGACAGTGGCTGTCTGCCCTGCAAGACTGAAAGAGTCACTGGTTGGTCTTTGACAGAAAAAGTTTGCTGAGTGCGGTGGATAGAGAGAGAGTGTCATCATATAAAAGAGTGGTTATTGCTTTGAAGACTCCCAGCCTCATGGAGCGGGACCCATGGGAAGGCAGTCAGGTTGATGAAAAAGTCCCCTTACTTTATTCATTAGTGGCCGAGACCCTCCTCGGCGCCCGCAACCCGTCAGCACTGCCTCGCGCTCCACTGGCGGGAGCCCGAGAGTAGGCAGCTGCAGAGACCATGACGGAGCACTAAGGCCTCGAGGAGAGCACAGGGCAGTGGCCTGGCTGACGTCCAGCAGGACCCTGACCCAGCGCCTCTGAAAGCAGGCGTGTTCTGGGGGCTCCCCTGGAAAGTCTGAAACGTGAGATCAGTTTTAATATTTACTTAATCCGATACACGCCAAATGTCGCCACTCAGCTTGTAATATGAACAAGATACCTTGCATTATTTTTTCAGACTAAGCCTCTGAAAGTGTTTCTTTTCCCCTCACACCTGCCTCCCACTCGAAATGAGAGCAAGTCCCGAGGCCACCGCACTGACCGCTGCTGTGGGAGAGAGTGCGCCCACGCTAGCTGGAGAGGCCGCCCGAGTGGGGCGGGCCTGGCCCCTGGTTCATGAGAGAGGGCGGCCAGGCGCAGAGCAGGGCGTGCGGCAGGATGGAGGCAAACCCGGGGCTCGAGGAGGTGGGCGCCTGCGTGTCCAGAGGAGATGAAGCACTCGAGGCAGGGGCGGGGGCTCAGGTCGCACCCGGGCTGTCGGGGTCTGACGGGAGCCACGGAGGCTCAGAGCAGGAGCGTGCCCTCCCCTGGTTGCTCTTTAAAAGCCACTCCGGCTGCTACGTCTCCCCTGCATCTCCTGGGACAAGGACACGCCGAGGGCTGCTTTGGTGGCCCAGGTACAAGGAAATAGTGACTTGGGTAGTGTGCCATGTTCTATGGGTTTCAGAACTCAAACACACCCCCGGCGTCACTGGGGAGTGTGTGTAAAGTGATCAGCACCCTGCCTGTGGATGGCGCTCTCGGTAATTTTGCCTGTAACTAAGATCTACACCTGTTACTAAGATCTACACCTATTACTAAGATCTACACTGTTACTAAGATCTACACCTGTAGCCCCTGCCCACCCTGCGCAGTGCTGGGACCGCCACTTAACGGCTGCTCCCGCTGTGGCGGGGAATCCGGCTGCTCGATTTTGGCGAGAAAGAGACTGAACAACTTCTTCACCTTGTAAGGAGTAGTTGGGGGTCCCACACAAAGTGCTGGTGGCCTGGGCGTGGTCAGTACCGGCAGGCACACGGGGGACGCTTGGATTGGAGCGGCTCGGTCAGCGCCAGAGCGCCCTGGGGGTGCTGGCCTCTCCACCACCTCTGCTACCTGCGCTGCCCACCCGGACGTGGTCTGGAGCATCACTAACACCCTCCCTGAGGACTATGGTAGTGCTCCAGACAGCGACTCGAGCCGCGTGGTTCTCCGTGGGGAATTTCTCTGAGAGCGAAGCCAAGCGCTTGGGCGGTAGCAGTGGAACTGACCTGTATGGAGAGAGACTGGTCATTTCAAAGTCAACACCGTGGTGTCTCCAGAGCCGGGTCACTCTCGGGACTAGAAACGCAGCAACTCCTTTCGGCTGCCTCACCTCAGCGCCACCCTGAGGGGCACCTGCCTGCCCCTGCGAGGGCAGTCAGACGGAAGATGTGCTCCCCATGCTGCCCGCCGCCTCTGCCATCTGGGGCCGCCGGAGGGCGTGTCCAGAGGAGATGAAGCACTCGAGGCAGGGGCGGGGGCTCAGGTCGCACCCGGGCTGTCGGGGTCTGACGGGAGCCACGGAGGCTCAGAGCAGGAGCGTGCCCTCCCCTGGTTGCTCTTTAAAAGCCACTCCGGCTGCTACGTCTCCCCTGCATCTCCTGGGACAAGGACACGCCGAGGGCTGCTTTGGTGGCCCAGGTACAAGGAAATAGTGACTTGGGTAGTGTGCCATGTTCTATGGGTTTCAGAACTCAAACACACCCCCGGCGTCACTGGGGAGTGTGTGTAAAGTGATCAGCACCCTGCCTGTGGATGGCGCTCTCGGTAATTTTGCCTGTAACTAAGATCTACACCTGTTACTAAGATCTACACCTATTACTAAGATCTACACTGTTACTAAGATCTACACCTGTAGCCCCTGCCCACCCTGCGCAGTGCTGGGACCGCCACTTAACGGCTGCTCCCGCTGTGGCGGGGAATCCGGCTGCTCGATTTTGGCGAGAAAGAGACTGAACAACTTCTTCACCTTGTAAGGAGTAGTTGGGGGTCCCACACAAAGTGCTGGTGGCCTGGGCGTGGTCAGTACCGGCAGGCACACGGGGGACGCTTGGATTGGAGCGGCTCGGTCAGCGCCAGAGCGCCCTGGGGGTGCTGGCCTCTCCACCACCTCTGCTACCTGCGCTGCCCACCCGGACGTGGTCTGGAGCATCACTAACACCCTCCCTGAGGACTATGGTAGTGCTCCAGACAGCGACTCGAGCCGCGTGGTTCTCCGTGGGGAATTTCTCTGAGAGCGAAGCCAAGCGCTTGGGCGGTAGCAGTGGAACTGACCTGTATGGAGAGAGACTGGTCATTTCAAAGTCAACACCGTGGTGTCTCCAGAGCCGGGTCACTCTCGGGACTAGAAACGCAGCAACTCCTTTCGGCTGCCTCACCTCAGCGCCACCCTGAGGGGCACCTGCCTGCCCCTGACAGGGCAGTCAGACGGAAGATGTGCTCCCCATGCTGCCCGCCGCCTCTGCCATCTGGGGCCGCCGGAGGGGGACGGAGCAGCTGGGGCAGGGGGATGCCGGGAATGGGGCCAGGAGCTTGGGGTCCGTGCGGTCCAGGCCCGGGGACCGGCGCCAGCGTCCACCAGCAGCTCTCGCAGTGAACATGAGAATGGACTACATTCATTTCACTAAACATGCATTAACCATGTGTGAGGCACATGCAGGATGATAAATAACACACGTCCCCACTTAAGGAATTCCTGTTTGGAAGGAGGGAAGAAGTGTGAGGACAGAGAGCTGGGCGGGCGAGCCCTGGCTCGGGGGAGGGAGCTGCATCCTGTGTTTTGAAGAAAAAGTAACGTTTTCCAGTGGACAATGGAAAGACATTCCTACTTAAACATGCATGACGAGCTCACGGAAAGATAGGGAAAAGATACACGTTTAGCAAAAGATTTGCTAAAAGATTTCAACGGGAAAGCAGCGTGCAGGGCCGGTGACTGGAGACTTTGCAAGGGGCGTGTCAGCAGGTGTGAACAGCTACCTTGTGGCGCAGGAAATACAAGCCAGAGAACAGTTATCGTTTCGTCTTTGTCTGGGGGTAACATGATGATTTGATAAAACGGGGCATCAATGTGCTCAAAGTCTGGGCTTGCACTTGGCTCTCCTCCCCCCCTGCACCCCCTTTTCCCCATTCTCTGCTCTACATGCCCTTCCCCCTACGTTTCCCTCTGCTTCTCCTATCAAGATAGAAACAATGTCGCAATGGACAGCAGTGAAACTGATACAGTACTGAAAGAGAACATAGAGACTCTCCCTTCTGTGCCTCTGCTAACGTGGGGGAGCTGCTCTTTACAAACACACGGTGACGTGGAAAGCCTGCTCTGGCTTTCAAGGCAATCGAGCCATTGAGATGAGTTCATTTTAAACCAGAAACATGAAAATATTAGCTCATCTGCTAGAACATTAATGCCTTGGGAACGTGCCTTCCCTCCATGGGGACATAGTCTATATGCACTTGCTGCTTTTTTTATTTTTTTCTTTCCAAGATATTCCTCTGAGTGAAGAAATCCTGGTTTTGTCCTCGTTGCTATTTCAATTTCTATGAAATCCTGTGCATCTAAACCATCCATCGCTTCTTCATTATCATCAAAACATTAGGGACAGTCCATTCGGAACCCTTAGAATGAGGGCCACCAAGGGCTTGCTCAGGGTGGCACTGTGGGGTCCCGAGAGGGCGCCACCACGCCAGGCGGCCTGCCTGCCGCCCCCCTGCTCGGCGACCTTCGGCAAGATGCTTCCGCCTCCTGGACACTCCATCTTCCCTGACCCCGAGGGGCTGGGCTCAGTCCACCTGACTGACCTTAAAGCCCAAGACGAAATGACGCCCTGGCCCGTGTGGCTCGGTTGGGCGTCATCCCATGCACTGAGAGGTGCTAGGTTCGATTACCCGTCAGGGCACATGCCCAAGTTGTGGGTTCAATCCCAGGTTGTGGGCTCAATCCCCAGTAGGGGGCATGCGGGAGGCAGCTGATCCATGTCTCTCTCCTCTCTTTCGCTTCTAAAATCAATAAAAACATATTTCAAAAAACACACACACACAATGACAAAGGCCTGCGGGTTTTCTCTGTTTGTGGAATTTCTAGCCACCGAGACATTTCATGGAAACTCCCTGTTGATTCTGCAGGTCCCCAAAGCAGCCCTGCCCCTGAGGTTCCCTGGAACACCCCCTGCCCCCGGGTCACGGAACGCCAAGTCTGGCCATGATCGGGGAGACCCCGGCATCTTGGGGTCAGTTAGCAGCTTACATAAGCAAACCCCATAAACAGCCAAGGCGAACTCCCATCCATCTGCAATGTAGTTTTCAAACACTTGGCTAAAGGGCAAGGGGGAGGAGGAGGAAGAGGGGAGGGGCCGGTGCCAGGGAGCTGGAGATCAAACAGGGACGATCCTGCGTCGGAACTGAAGTTGGCTTTTCCATCATCCGCCCTCACGCTCACCCAGCACCCGAAGGTCAGAGACTCTGATCTCTCAGCGAGGAGACGTGTCCATTTGTCTCACTCAGGCTCCTGTGGGCCCTGGGGAGACTCGGGGAGGGAAACAGTCTTTATTCCAGCCTCTGCAGGCTTTCTCCCTCTGCCCTTCTTTTATTCAGTTAGTGGGCTTTTGCTGAGCAGAGGAAATGTGTACGTTAAGGTTCATCTTGAATCGCAAGGCGTTTAAAAGGATGGCTAATATCACTTTCATATTGAATTATTAGATGGTCAGGCAGCAGACACGGGCCCTCCCCATCTCTCTGCGGAGGGAGGCCCATCACAGGCTGTTCACCGGGAGGCGAGGCCCACTGGGTCCAGTGACTCAGGGGCCGTCAGCCCCCCCACGTGAGGCAGGAGATGGGTTCCAGGCAGGGTCTTCGGCAGGACCTCCCCCCTCGCCCCATCCCCCCGAATAGCACTCCTATGCACCCGACTCAGAAGGCCCCTTCGATGGCAGGGCTTTCAGACACTGGGGTCCCAAAGTTTTCAAAAACTGGACAGCTTTTTCCCTAAAGGAGTTTTCAAAGACACATGTCCATCTTCAAACCGAAGCCTCTTCATTGAATATACGTCCTTTTTCTTCTCACCTTTTTAATATGGTTTTTAAATCATAAGTTTACGTACATACCCATCATTTCCTTAAACTAACAGTGGAAAGGGAAAAAAGGTGCCTGCAGCTTCTAGTGCACGAACACCCTCCGGCAGGGCCAGTGCTGCCCACA
>NW_005370460.1:1707842-1748863 GCF_000412655.1 Myotis brandtii
CAGCAGACACCAGCCTGAAAGCTGCCCACACACCAGGCATCCCCGCGTGTCCCCCGAGCACCTGTGTCCCTGCCCACCACAGGCTGGGCTGCCTCCTCCCTGCACACCGCACAGTGTCTCATAGCAACAACAGTCTCTAGTAACAATCACACTGTGGCCGCCAATGTTTCCCATGTGCCGGCTGGGCTAGAATTTCAGATATAATTCCACTTAACCCTTAGCACGGCCCTTTGAAATGCTAGTGCATCCTATTGTCTCGGTTTATAGATGAGGAAACTGAGACCAGCAAAGGTGGAATCATCATCAAGGTCAGGAAGCCAACCCCCATAGGTGTGGGGGTTAATGCAGGTCCCTCTGACTCCAAACCCTCTGTTCTCTGTCCTAGAACGGAGTTCTCCAACACCCGGCTTGTGACCTGCTCGTGACTCATAAAATAAAATTTAAAAGTGTCAGAGAGGGGAAGCACACGGAGGGAGAGTCAGCATTGCCTGACATGTTTACTTTAGTGCGTGTGCGTGTGTGCGCGCGTGCGTGTGTGTGCGCGCACGCGCGCACGAGTGTGTGTGTGTGTGTGTGCACGCGCGCACGCGGGATGTGGGCCACATTTCAGTCAGAAGGAGTGGAAAGCATCTGCACTGTCTTATACTTTCTCTACATCCGATTCACCCCTGAGGGTAGGCGCTCAGTGTTGTCTGCTGTTGTAGCTCAAACTCATGGTTGATGTTAAGAAATGTTTTTGCTGGAGATGCTATTTTACATCAAAACCTCACTGCATGACTGTTGGGGGGGGGGGCAGGGTCTCACTGGAATGGTGACGTGACAATTATGACACCTGCCTTCCAACCAGGAGGGTGCAGAGACGAGGCTATCTTCCCAGCGTGGGCCCCGAGGGGCTCCGGGGTCCCAGCTGGGCCGGGCCGGGGTCTCCCTGCGGCCAGGCAGAAGGCACGGCGAGGGCGGGAGAGCTGCTGACCAGGGGCTGGAGCAGGAACATCTCAGGACAGCAGCGGGGAGCGGGCGCGCTAGCAGGTGGCGGCGGCGGTCTGTTCTCTGTTCTCTGTTCTCTGTTCTCTGTTCTCTGTTCTCTGTTCTCGGTTGTTTGCCCGTTGCCCTCTGACCCGTTGGAAAGTCCCGTATTTCAACTGCCTTCAGGAGGCCAGCGGAGGGAAGACGTGCTGTTCCCATTGTTGGTTTGTTATCAAAATAACATCAATTGTTTCTTTTTCTGTTTCTTACCTTGCCCTTTGTGAGAAATGTAGAAAATGCGGGAGTGTAAAGGCGATGAGAATCACTGACTCTCCGCACAGATGCCACCCGCCGCCACGCCGGGCGCTGACTCCGGGTTATTATCTGCGTGTGCGAGCGTATTGCTATTGGTCACAGGCCACGCACAGCTTTGTAGTCTGCTTTCCTCTGAACGTTACTTTCAAGTATTTCCAAGTCTTTTCCTTTGACTTTAAACAGTCTTTTGAAAATGTGGTTTTACCAGCCCGTGTGGAGCTGAATCACAATATTTTAAAATAAATTCACGGATGTTGAACACGTGTCACCTCTGCTGCAGGGGAGGGTCTTGTCCACGTCTATTCGATTCACTCCCACAGTTTCCAGGTGAATTCCAATATGTCTTCTCGCCTCTGACCAGCATCTCCTCCCATCCTCATCCTCGGCCGACAGCCCTGCCTTTCATTTTGTTAAAAACCCTGGCAGAGAAGGGCTCTGCGAGCCGCAGGGGCTCATCTACTTCCTGGAATCGCCTGCCGTTTGCCTGTGCGGACAGAGCTGTCTCCATCCTGATCTGGCTCAGCCCTCCTGCCCACGGAGGATTTCCCTCCAGCCATTCTCTGCTGCCAGTCCACCCTGTTGTCTCTCTCCTAGGTCACCCCATCTTGCTTAATAACAAATCTGGGGAATGCAGTCATTCCTCTTTTGCAGAGGTGGGGATAGAGGCAGTGGGTTACTTTGGAACTTCATGGCTGAATCACTGTATCTTTCCCTGCTGTACTGGTTAGCTTTTGCTTCATAACAAGCATCCCCACAATGTAGAGACTTGACACAGTATCCCTTTATGTAACTCAGGATTCTGTGGATTGGCTGGGCAGGTCTCGTGTGGAGGTCAGCTTGGCTGTTTGCTGCTGGGCTCGCTGGTCAGCGGGCGAACCAGACCCAGGATGGCCCCACTGTGGCGTCGGCTGGTCGGTAGGCTGTTGGCAGGCAGCTGGCTCTTCTCGCTCCAGCGCACTCTCTTGGGCTGGAGGCTCTGTCACCGTCATGTTTATGTGGCTACAGATACACAGTCAGCATTAGCGACGCCCCACATATACGCTGAAAATGTATTAATATGTAGGAGATATTTTGAATGTTTATTTTGCCCATCTCCTGAGATGGAGGGCCCGCCCGTGGAAGCCAGGCGATTGCAGATCATGGAGGAGCCCTCGGGAAGCAGTGAGCACCGGGGAGCTCTGGCCTGTTACAGGAGACGGGGGGAGGGGAGCTGTAGGGCTAATCATGGCGTCACTCACTGAGGGTGGAAGGGGATCCCCAGCACCGGTGACCTGGTTTCCTGGAACAGGGATAGGACTGATGATGGGGACTGTTTGGTGGCATCGCCTCGCTAGGAGCTGCATCGTTCCGGCATCTCTCCAACCTCACAGGCTACGCCCCGGGGTAGCTCTGACCACACACCTGCCACCTGGTCCAGGTCGCAGGAGGTAGCCTTCATCGCTGAAGCTGCGAGTCGCCTCTGTGAGTCACCTCTGTGAGTCACCTTATAATGAGGGCGGCCCCATCTCTCACACACACACTCCTGACCCACCGGGGGCGAGGAGAAGCGTGTGCTGGGGAGTCGGGATGGCACGGGAGCCGCCCCTGCTCTGCCTGTCCCTGGCGCTGTTTCCCTGGCAACCGAACAGCCTGGTGTGTCCTGGAAGTCCTGGCCAGTTGCTACAGAAACCCCAGGGCCTGCTAAGCAAGCCATGGAGCTGCCCGGGTGTGGGCAGCCTCACTCCTTCGGGAAAACCCCCCAGAAAGGCGGCAGAGCCCATCCATCCACGCTCCCCTGGGGGTGCCCCGCGGCTGCCTCACTGGGATGAGCGGCAGTGGGCGCGAGTGCAGCTGGCGGGGTCTGCCCAGCCCTGGCTGCAGCCTCGGTCTTGCACAGACATCTGACACTGTCCTGTGACCGGTTCCCTTCGTTATTGTGGGGGCGGGGACAGCTGGGGTTCAGAGAGCTCCCCGACTGGGGAAGGAGACACAGTTTGGAGGGAAACCGGTTGTCCACGCCCCTCAGCTTACAGCCAGAGATGGGCGGAAACTCACTCCTCTGACACGTCACCGTCTCTGATGGAAGCCATTCTCACACTGTCTCACTCTTCTTATCTCAGCAGAGTTGCTTTTATCAACTTCAGTCACAGGTTTAATCATGGGGGTGGGGGGAGACTCCCACTAAACTTCCAACTCCCCGGGCTCCGTCCCAGAGAAGCCCTGCCCGTCTCCCACGGGGAGCCTGTCCCTTTAACAAGTGGCACAATGAGGGCAGCCACAGCTCCTCAGCTGGCCCTGGCTTCCTGGGCCAACCAAGGGCCTTTCCCGTTTCCTCAGGGACTGCTCTGACCGCCACCACCTTCCTCCAGCCTGCCCCTTCCCTCTGCTCGTCCCCTGTCCTCACGCTCAGTGATGACCTCTGCCCCTGTCCTCACACTCAGTGATGACCTCTGCCCCTGTCCTCACGCTCAGCGATGACCTCTGTCCCTGTCCTCACGTTCAGCGATGACCTCTGTCCCTGTCCTCACGCTCAGCGATGACCTCTGTCCCTGTCCTCACGCTCAGCGATGACCTCTGTCCCTGTCCTCACGCTCAGCGGATGACGTCTGTACAGCATCACCGGAGCCAGGTGTCATGGGAGAGCAGCGGCTTTGACTTCCGAGTTCCCGGGAGCATCTGAGCGGGGAGCACGTGCCCACCGTCCAGGCTTAGCCTGCCTGGCAGCACCAGCTGCCATGGGGACTCACTCACACCCTGGCCTGGTGGGCGGGGCAGCAGAGGGGAAGGCGAGGAAAGGAGCGAGCAGCGGGAGGGCTGGGTGCCAGGGAGGCGCTCAGGTCTGTGTGCTCCGCGTGAGAGGAAGAGGAGGCCCCAGAGAGGCCGGTATTGCTGGGCCTGAGTCAAATCCACCGGTCAGGTTCCCACCTGGGCCTCCTGCTGCACCTGAGCGGCTGGCTCCCCTTGGTGAGCTTCCCCGGTGTCCTCCCCCCACCTTCTCTTCCCCAGTCCTCCCACAGCTGCTGCCTCTGCCTCGGGAGCGCCTCCTGCGGGGGCACGAGTTCCGTGGGGAGCTCAGCGACTCACCTGGTTTAATGACACGTGAGCATGTGATCCCGAGCGCATGGCGCAGCAGGACATCTACTCCAACTTCAGGAGGACATGCCTGCGCCCTGCGGCCGTGGCGTCTGCCGTCCGATGTCCTCCCAGCACGTCCTTCTCAGAAACTCTAATTCCCGGTTTCCCGCTCCACACTGCCCGCAAGTCTCCCTGCTCCGCGTCCCCATCCCCTCAGCCTCGGAATCCCACACCAGGCGGCCCTCAGGCTCCCCCTGTCCTGCCCACGGTGACTAAGGGCTCAGCTTCCACTCCGAAATATTTCCGACTCTGTCTCCTCAGCTCCGACTCCACCCATGTGATCTCCACCAGTCATCACGCTCGGTCCTAGTTAATCCTCACCCGCGGACATGGAGAGAGAGAGAGAGAGAGAGAGAGAGAGAGAGAGAGAGAGAGAAACGGCAATGTGAGAGGGAAACATTGATCCATTGATCGTTGCCTCCACTACCTCCCCACCCCCCAACCAGGGATCCAAGCCAACCCAGGCGTGTGCCCCGACCGACCGGGAATTGAACTGGTGGCCTTTTGGTGCCCAGCCACACCGGCCCTTCACAATCCGCCGTGTGGAGCGTGTACAGCTTCCTCCTGACCGCTCACTCGGCACCTTCCGTGGCCCCCGCTTGCATGCCTCATGGCCGACCCGGAACGGCGGTCTGGTCACTCGCAGCCTGCACTGTCCTCCACACTCGGGGCCACCTGTTCTCCAGGGTCTTTCTCCACTTCCCACCTTGGGTTCTGTGCTGACTTAAATCCATGCTCCTTGACGCTCCCCACACCCTCTCTTCCTTCTGGTAAAAATGCCTGTTCTTCCTCTTCATCCACCCCCCACTGATTGCTTTTTATTCTTCTTTCTGACTCAAATCAAATCTAGATTTAAAGTAAAAAGGTGCAAATAAAAAATATTTCCATTTGCTAGGAAATGCCTGCTGGTTGGCTGAGCGTGTGTATGAGGGAGACCCTCAGGGTCTGCCAGGCCTCAGTGGCTCCGCGGGCCCAGCCACAGAAGCCCCCTTCCCCCAGGTGGTCATGGGGTTCCCTCCCGGCTGCGCGCACCGTGTGGGTGTGGGTGTGGGAGGAGCCCCGTTTGCATGTTGTATTCCGTGTACTCCCAGCTCAGTCCCTACTTTTCCTTTGGAAAGGAGAGGGAGGGGACCCCCTTTGAGAAAAGTGGGAGTCTCCTGCGTGTGCCCTCAGAAGAGGCGTTCGGAGCCGAGTGCCGCGTGCCGTGTGCCGTGTGCCGTGTGCCGTATGCCGTGTGCCGTATGCTGTGTGCCGTGTGCCGTGTGCCGTGTGCCGTGTGCCATATGCCGTGTGCCGTGTGCCATATGCCGTGTGCCGTATGCTGTGTGCTGTGTGCTGTGTGCTGTGTGCTGCCCAGTGTCGGGCGCTCCAGGGCTCCAGATGCATCTGTCCCACCCCCAGCCGCCCGCAGTGCCTCCCGGCTGCGTCACAGGAGCCAAGGGGCCAGGCCTCAGTTGGGTCCAATTCTTACACAGATCTATTCACTTTGAATCCTAACTATCCCTAAACAGAAGAACGTGAACTAAGCTGAGCCAGAGACCTGGAGAGAGAGAGAGCGAGAGCGAGAACATACACCCAGGAAAAGCCAGCCTTTCCTGGAAAAGAGCAGCCGCCCTGCTGCCCGCCCCACTGGTGCGAACCCCGCCCTCGGACCCCGACTTCAGGCAGATGGCCGCAAGCGCCAGCCCTTCGTACGAGATCACTCTGCCTGCATCCTGGCCTCCTCAGCAAACCCCACGCCCTGATGCACCTCACCCATTTCTAGAGCTCCCCTCACCCTGCTCACCCCTGCCCAGACCCCCTCCCCCCCACTTCCCTTCTCCTCCGGACCTTCCCCCCGTCTGCGGTCAGACCTGACACAAGTTGTGCTCACAGCTCAGACCTGGACTCGCCACATTCAGGGACAAGCCCCAGTTCAGCTTCGCTGTCTCCGGCCGGGGTCACCCTGTGGCAGCGGGAATAGACCTACAGAGCAAACCAGAGCTAGAAAGAGCGAGGTCTCCTCAATCTAAAGCGAATTATCTATTTGAGTGAAGTCCAAGTTTCTCAGGTGGCAAGTTGTGATGGACGTGGAAATGAACAGAAACATCCCTTTCTTCCTCATCATTTGGTCCAAAAGGACAAAAGGACATCTGGTGGCCATTCACGAGTTTCCTAGTGCCTGCAGAGGGGCTGTATTGACCAAAAAGAGAAGGAACATTGGCAGCTGGTGCTGGCATTTTAATATATATTACTGATGTCAGAGAGGAAGGGAGAGGGAGAGAGAGAAACAGCAATGATGAGAGAGAATCGTGGATCGGCTGCCGCCTGCAAGCCCCACACTGGGGATCCAGCCCGCAATCCAGGCATGTGCCCTGACCGGGAATCAAACCGTGACCTCCTGGTTCATAGGTGGATACTCAACTGCTGAGCAAGAGTGGCTGTGCGATGATGGCATTTTAAGATGCAAGAATGATGTGGATGTAAACCCCAAATCCGTCTTCCTGCCTCCTGCTGGGGTGACATTAGCCTCCTGCTCCGAAGCCCTCAGTGGCTCCCACGTCCACCAGGCAGAGGAGCAGTGTTGCCCGCGAGACCTCCGCAGGTGCACACGCCGCTGCACCCACAGCTCCAATCGCCCTCCCTGCTCCCCCTGCGCATGCTGTCCAGCCAGTCAGACACATGCCAGTCCTTGGAGGTCTGACACAGTCCGTCACCCGCTGTCCTGTGACGGTCCGTCCACCTGAGCATTTCCTTTTATAAAGCATCTTCGAGGTACAATTCGCACACACAACCTTTTCCCATTTAGGATGCACAGAGCAGCCCTTTAGCATGTTCTGAGCATTGCGAGGCCTCCACCGTGATCTGCTTCGGACATCTGACCACCTCCCAGGACCCTCAGGGGCAGGGACCCTCAGACTTCTCATCAGCTGGGAGTTCTGGTCCCTGCTCCCACATATTCAATTGCCGTCACTGTCTTGCTCATCTCGCCTCCTGGACGCCCAGGTCACATGAACAATGCTCTCGGTGTCCTGCACCCGGACCTCCAATGGCCAAGCACTGTGCCTGGCTGGGCCGCCCTAAAACCACAGGCCCCGCCCCTCCCTGCAGAACGGCTCCCTCACCCGCCTGCAAACATCCGAGACAACCTGAAGCTCATGTAATCAAATTACTCTCTCTCCATGGCTGTGGTCCTGGCGACCCCGCGCTCAGTTGCTGATGACTTTAGCATCTGGCGCAGTTTCCTCTCGCTCCTGTGTCCAGCTCAGTGGTCCCTTCCGTGCGCGGCCTCTCAGTGCCTTGTCTTATTTCCACTGACCACGCTCTCCAGCTCGCCGACTCCATGTCATTGCCAACTGCAATGCCTCGGTCACTCAGCTTCGGTGTCCCTCTCTCCTGCCTCCTCAGCTCATCCCTCAGTCTCATCCCTCCCGTCTAACAGCTGCCCCTTCACTGCGGACTCCAGTCCCTCGGTCACCTCCGTTATCCACCACGAGTTCTATGAGGAAATACTATACTCATTCACTGGCAAACGTTATTGCTTTCTTCATCCTCTTCTCACCCCTTAATCCTGGCATAACAAAATCCCACACACGGACAAATCCAACCACATGTCTTAGCTGCCCCTCTCCCCTTCCGCAAACCCCCAAACTCCCGCCTTCACCCGGATCCTCCATCAACACTTTGCCTCACGCTGCTTCGAGGGAATAATGGGAACAAGAACGAAAAAGCCTCATCTAATCGCGGCTGTGCCTGCCAATCCACCTTCCTGCCTGACCAGCCCTGTTACCCCGTGTCCTGCTGTCTGGTCCCCTTATAATCAATCCGTGTTCTGCACGGCAGCCAAGGAGAAGTCAGCGCATGTCACCTGCCTACTTACAGTCTCTCATTGTCCTCCATCCCTGTCACAATAAAATGGAAATTCCTCACTGATGCCTGCAAGTCCCTGCGAGCTGGGATCCCGGCCCACCCGTGCCATCTCGCTCCCTGCCCCTCCCGCTCTAACCACACGGCTCTCCTGTTTCTGGAACATGTCAGGCCCCGTCCCAGCTCAGGGCTCTGCCCTCGCTGGTCCCCCTGCCTGGGAGGCCATGCTCCCGGGGCTGCACGAGGCTAGTCTACCTCACTGCCCGGCCAAGGGCGCATCTCCTGGGGGAAGACATCCCGCATCCAGTCTTGATGCTGTCCTTCCTGCGATCTCTCCATCACACGCTGCTCTCCCTCCTTCTTATCAGCCCCTTCCCCCCCCCCCCCCCCCCCCCCCCCCCCCCAAACTCCAACGCCGCACCAGCAGGTGGCTGTTCCCTTGCTTCTGCTGCTGGAGGTCTGTGTCCTGTCTTGCTGCTCTTCACGGTATCTCCAGTGCCTAGAGGAGGTCACGGCCCGGGCTCTCACTCAGCATCCTCCCAGGCCTGGGTTCTCGGGGCTCCTCCTCTCTCGGAGGAGGGCCCTCACTGCACACCCGCCCATTTTGGAAATCTCAGTGGGAACCTTTGCTCTCACTCAGTCCATGTACCCAAAGCCAAGCCCCATCAAGTCTGCCTCCACAACGTGCCTCCCACCCGCTCACCCGCTGCATCCCATTGGTTCCACCTGAGTTTAAGCCCCAGCAGCTCATCACCGGGTTACATGGTGGTAACAGCTGCTCACAGGTCTGTCTTGTCCAACTTCCCATCCAGGCACCACAAGGAAATGAGCTCTTCGTCAGGCAAACTCCTTCTCCCGTCTCAAGCCCCGGGCCCTCAGGAGATGACAAAGATATCTAACACGCAAACAGAATCTCGCATGGTTTGCCCTCTGCTCTGCTTGCTAGCATCATCTCAGGCCACTTTCCTCCGTGTGGAAGTCTCAGCTCGCTCTGAACGCTCTACAAACAGGGAATGCTGTCTCCAGGCTTTAGCCAAGCTGCTCTGGAAAATCCTTAGCCGTCGTCCAACCTGGGTCGTTGGCTGCTCGATGCGCTCCCACAGCCCTCACCCTAGTCCCGCAGCCCGGCCGCTGCAGGGCCGCTCCAGCTCCCGAGGCCAAGGCTGCGCTCGCTCTTCACTGCACGCCTGGCACAGCGCACGCCTGGCACAGCTCACGCCTGGCACAGCTCACGCCAGGCAGGGAAACGCGTGCTTGACCAGTCAGGGAGCAGCCATCACAAACGATGCAAGTAAGTCACCAATGTGGACACTTGAGAGGAAAATGATGCTCGTTTTTATATTGTGCCTAGAAAGTGATGCGATGGCCAGCTCTCTAATAAAGAACTCTGAGCTGTGTGGATGGAGCCCGGGAAAGGGGCCCGTGAGGGCTGGACAGCTGCTGAGGCCAGCGGAAGCCACGGCCCTCACACGCTCACCTCCCTCGCACGCTCACCCCCTTACACACTCAACCCCTCACACGCTCACCTCCCTCGCACACTCACCCCCTCGCACGCTCACTCCCCTTGCACGCTCACCCTCCTCACACGCTCACCTCTGGGCCACTTTATTTCTGCGGGTGGAACACTTCCCCTTCCTTTTCTAAGAACAGACTTGAAGTCCGGCCTGCAGGAGGCCCCCGGGTACCCCTGGTCTGGCAGGGGGCTTTCACTGCCGGTCAGAGATGCTGGCACTCCTGCACGTGTCACTCTGTCCCCCTCCCCGCGGGTCCCCAGCGCCGCCTGCGTCAGGTGCACCTGTCATCACCCAAAAGATGCGGCCAGGATGGCAGTGCAGCCCCTCTCCAGCAGCTCTCAGGAAGAAGGACTTACTGGAGGACTACATTGCAAACGACATCATGAACTTTACCTTAAATGCTTGTCTAAAATATCCGCCTGACGCTGACAAAGGAGCTGAATTGCCAAGTGCGACCTGGTGTGGGGCCCTGACAGCTGCCGCCCAGGTCCAGTTCCCTAAGCAACCGGGACGCTGAGTCAGACCCCAGCAACGAGGCCGGCACTCAGAGCAAGAAGGTTGAATGGGATCACCATCATCAAGCATCTAAGAACTGAGTGAAGGAGGGAAAGAAAAGTAAAAAATGAGAAAATGCTATTTGCTGATCAAATTAGCTGCAGAGCTTTGAAAACAATGATTTTTAAAATCCTTTTCGTATTTTAAATCCTATGAAATCATCTCCGGGCTTCCGTGGGAGATGAGACCATGGCTGTTTAAGCGATGAGCTCACATTGCACTGTCCGGGCCAGTGCACCCACCTGGGAGCTGCAAGGTCGGGGGACTTTGAAAATGGACAGAATTGGGATAAGCAGAGATTTACGTAAATTAGCGATCCCCGTTTAGTCTGTTTCTCCCACTCAAGGTCCCCATGTGCTGCCATCATGTTCACTGTTAAAGGCCCTGCACCCAATTCCAGAGTGTGTGCATGTGTGTGCACGTGTGTGTGTATGTGTGTGCGCGCGTGTGTGCATGTGTGCGTGCGTGCGTGTGTGTGTGGGGGTGTGTGTGTGGCACAGGGCTTTCTCACACTACCAGCAAGCGGCTCTCAGCACCAGTTGGTGTCACACATGAACTCAATTCTGACACCACCTGCCTGAGGACAGATCAGACTCCACAGGGTGAGAGCTCAGCCCAACGAGCTGCCCCCACGCCCCTCCCCCTCCCACCTCCGCTGCCCCCCAGCCCAGGTGCTCTGTGCTTCTGATTGACGGCTACAGCCTGGAGATTCCAAGGCCCCCACCTTGGGTTTGATCAACTTGCTAGATTGGCCAGGTACAATGCTGTGTCCAAGTCACCAACCCCCGCAAACCTCCACGTGTTCACAACCTGGATGCTCTCTGCACCCTGTCCTTTTGGGGTCCGTGGAGGTTGTCACACGGGCATGACTGACCTCTCTGAGGTCAGGGGTGGGGCTGAGAAGTCCTGCCCTCTCTCAGGTTGGTTGTCCTGGTAACCAGCCCACATGCTTAGGCACTTTCCAAAAGTCACCTCACTAACATAAAAAGACACCTTTGTCGCTCTCCTCACTTAAGAAAGTCCAAGGATTTTCTAAGCTCAGTGCCAGAAATGGGACAAAAACCAGACATAATTTTCTTATCACTGTAACCCACACAACCAGCTGACGAGATACTGAGCTGTTTCTCCAGAGACAAAGACCAAACCGCAAAGAGCGTGGAGACCTCGGGCCTTCAGCTGCCCCGAGCCAGGTCGGCCCTCCCCCCTCGGAACCAGAGGACCAGGATGGAGCGACCTCAAAGGCCCACCCCCTTCTGAAGCCCAGGCCTGCGGCCCAGGGAGACGGGTGTGACGCCCTTTACCTGCGTCCCCAGGCCCTCCAGTGAGAATCGCCCGCCAGCACTGTGTGCACCCCCCAACCCCAAAAGGGCGTACCCCCCAGGGAGCGGGGCGAGGCACCGCGGTGTCTCCAGCTCAGCAGCGGCGCCTTCTCCATCAGCCACCTCGCCTGAGCCCAATCCGCACGGCTTCAGGCTTGGCCTCTCAATGCGCAGGCACCGGGCTGTGGTCTCTGACATTATTAATTACAATATCACAACTGCTGCCCCTCCGTTCCAGTTTCCCACGGCAGCGCGAACGCTGGCGTTGGGAGGGTCAGGCTGCTGCGAGGGCCCTGCCCCCCACCTCAAAAAAACGTGGTTCCAATGGGACCTCACCCACCGCGCTGTGCTGGGACCTCACAATGGAGACACTCAGGGACCAGGCCTGGGACACACTCCCGAGCCCTCCCCAACCCGTTCTGTCACTGCCACTTACACGGGTCACCAAGGAGATTCTGATTGGACACATCTCATTTGTTAAGTCAGAGAGAAGCCACAGGCCCAAATGGCCTCCCTCGTGCTCAAGCCCATGACACCGAACCAGGATTTAACGCTGACCTGACAGCTGCACCCTCTCCCAGAAACACCCTCTCAGTCAGCGCACCCGAACTCGCTGGTCAGCCACCAGGAGCCGTGTCACCTGTCCCTCCCCCGCCCCAGAGCAAGCAGAGGCAATTCCCATGTCAAAACCCTTCTCGGTGTTCCTCCCTCAAAGGAAAGCTGTCCAAGCCCCCAAGCAATCCTGCCTTCGTTTCGTCAGCAGCTCCCTCGCCCCAACCCTGCTTCCTACAAAAGCCTCCCCTGTGTGCAGCCCTCGGAGCGAGAGGAGCTCACGGGGCCGCAGAAACGATGGCGTGGGCACCGCCCGTGCGCCTCATCCCCGAGTGAGAAGCCTGTTCTGCTTCCCCTGTTGCCACAAATCTGTTTAAAAAACACCAACAGTTAATGCCAGAGAACAAATCAATCAATAAAACAAACGATGGGTTTAAGTCATCCATCCTTTGCACTAAACCTTCTGAGCCGCTGAATTTCTGTTTACATTTTAAAAGATGAAGAGAGAGATGCCTTCCTCCTGACATTGCGCCGTCCCCAGGAGCACAGGCCTTCCCCTGCTCAGACACGCGCGGCCCCTCCGGAAGGCCCCTTGGCAGCAGCGGGAAATGGCGGCGTGTCTTCCTGGGACTGAAGTCACGGCAGCCAGTGCCGCGTGCCGGGTGACTGCTCACCGAGACCAGGCGTCCTCCTGAGTCATGGCCCCTCCGTCGCAGCAGCAGTGAGAGGAGCTGCTGGCCAGCCTCCGTTGCTGCTCCAGGTTCCAGCTGCGTCTACGCTGCTCTCCCGTCCATCTGACGTCAGGCGGCTTCCGTCCCGGTTCCCACGCCTCTCAGAGGACTGTGACTGGCTTATTGGTCGGCTACCCCAGCTCCTGCCCCCCAGCAGCAGGTCTTAGGGGCCCCCATCCTCAGACAGGCTCTCAGGGAGGAAGGAAAGTGCCTGAGGTGCTTTGTTCCCCATTAACGAGTCCGGTCAGCCCTGGCCACTGTGGCTCAGTGGGTTGGACCATTGACCCGTATATCAAAAAGTTGCAGGTTCGATTCCCGGTCAGGGCACATACCTAGGTTGTGGATTCGGTCCTGGTTGGGGTATGTATGAAGGCAATCAATTTATGTTTCTCTCTCACATCAATGTTTCTCTCCTTCCTCTCTCTAAAATCAATAAACATATGCTTCAGTGAGGACAAAAAAAAATGATGATAACAGCCAGGTCAGAAAACCTGGTGCACAGATTGTTTTATTAGTAGAACCTCTTTGCTGATGACATAAACCCAAACTGTGTGTAGAAGGAAAACTTGTCTGCATGTCTGATACCAGGTCATCACAAGACTGAGCAATAGAAAAAGACTCTACAGTTGGAACCATCTCATTCGTGGGCCTCACATGGAAATAACTCCAAACTGTTCTGAGATCTACAACAGCATGAACGAGAAGTAACTACATGGAGCCGGGTCCTCAGACCATGTCCAGGACAGGGCGTGACGTGTCTAAGAGGCATGAGATGGAGACAAGGAGACCCAAGTGGATTGGAAAACAGCCGAGAAGCAGTCCACAGAGGGAAAAAGAAAGGGTGAGGACGTTTGTAAAATGACACTAGAACCACGTCGTAGGCACATGAGTAAGTTAGTTACGGTTGGTTAAATACTCACTTTTATACTCTCTGTATGAGAAATGATATGCAGCTCATTAAATGCTAGGCCTCCGATTCTCTTCAATTATTTTTCTGTGATCTCTGTATACAGTGTCCCCAGAAAGGCACACACTTTGGAATTGTGGAAGTTTTATGTCTTTGAAACAAGTAGACAAAACGGTCCACCAGGCGAGTCTGCAGCCCAGGTGGGGAGACCAGAGAACAGCCGTGCGGTGGCGAAGGAGCCGGGAGCCACTCCTGCTCGGGCCTCCTGAATGTCACAGCAGGATCTGGAAGACGGAGACGCGCGGGGGTGACAGCCAAAGCCCGCCTTTGCGCCTCTGAGTGGGGACGACTTGGTTCCCTGCCTCTCCTCCCCCACCTCAGCCCATGAACCCTGTTTTCATCTCCCTTGCTTTGTTCAGAGTGCGCTGGAAATAGCCCATCTCAAGATACTTCCCTAAAAACCAGAAGCTATTGGAACAGTGACCAGGAGTCCATGATGCCCCATTCAGCTGACAAACATACTGATCCAAATAGGATGATTCTACGGGAGAGTAGAGTCTTCCCTGGATAATATCAACTGGAAAGCTTCTGAGCGGGCCTCAGAGCTTCGCAACGTCAGAATTTAGGGCTGGAAGACACATTAGAGCGGTCGGGTCCAAGCCCACATTAGTTACTTTCGGGAAAAAGAGGGTCTGGGTGGGTTCCAGCTCTCATCTTCAGCTCAGCCGCCTGCACGGGACCACACCTGCCGGACTCAGGCAGAGCCACGACCGAACGGCCCAGCGTGTCTGTCTGTCCATCTCTCTCAATTTCTCTTTCATTTTCTTTTACAGCAACTTTGTGTGTATTGATAACAAGAATGGGCTCAGGGTTCGAATTGTGACTCTATGGTTCATCCACCCTGGAGTGTTAACAGGTTTCTTCAAGCTGCAGTCCCTAATGTATGAGCATTAAAGACATCATCCAGCTAAGACTCCAGCACAGCTCCGCTCACAGCCATTTTAAGTTGCACACTCACCATCAAGAATGTGAACCGGCCAGGAAAGGTAAGGTGGACTATTAAAATGACCAAGAACCACTCAATTGAAAGGTAACCATTGTTAATACATACACCCACGCATATGCAGAGAACTGTACTCATCTGCTCAAACATATATTTTATATAAACTAGTGTATTACTATTTTATATCATTTAATTCACAAAACAGAACAAAATTTATCTTCTAATCACACATTTGTTTGCAAGTGGTTACCAGCTTGTTTCTAGTACCACCTTCATCCTCAGCGACCTTGGCCCAGTGAGGTGAATCTGGTATAATGCAAAGTCAGGCCAATCCCAGGAACCACAGAGAGTCAATGCGCCCCTAAATCCCCCTGCCCAAAGCATAGCAAGCGCCTGGGGCTTCACCACCTGGGGGTTGGTGCAACTTCCAGTGGGTCTGGCTCCTTAAGACAGTGACCTTGTCTTGTTAATCTTTGCTCTACTCACTCATTCATTCACTCATGCACCCACTCATTCATTCACTCATGCACCCACTCATTTATTCACTCATGCACCCACTCATTCATTCACTCATGCACCCACTCATTCATTCACTCATGCACCCACTCATTCATTCACTCATGCTCTTATGCAGTGTTTGCTATGCTCCTACTAGAAGCCCAGCATCATGCTAAAGGGTCCGGGGCTAAAAACATTAATAAGAGAAGCTCAGCACGGCTGGCATAGCTCAGTGGTTGAGCATCACTGTTCAATTCCTGGTCAAGGCACATGCTCGGGTTGTAGGCTCAATCCCTAGTGGGGGGCGTGCAGGAGTCAACGATTCTCTCTCATCATTAATGTTTCTCTCTCTCCCTCTCCCTTCCTCTCTGAAATATATATATATATATATATATATATAGATAGATATATAGATATTAATAAGAGAAGCTCATTATTTTAAGGGTTAGAATTCAACCAAGGACATGAAGTGCAGAGAAAGTCTGGGTTCACTATGACCAGCGTGGCACCAGGCAGAAGCAAGGGACTCCAGGGCAATGGGCAGGTGGATCCATGTTCAGTCTGGAAGGGGTCACAGAAGGGTCTTTTAGACGTGACATCAAACCTGAGTGAACCCTGTCATATGCGCAGGACGGGTCCTTGCTCGGGCCTCGGTGGGTTACTCAAACCCTCTGAGCCTCCATGGGCACCTGTGCAGTTGGAGTTACCAAGGTTGCCGCACGCAGACCCAGCACATCGCTGCCAGCGGCAGCCATTCAAGAAAAGCTTGTTCTTCTTCTGCTCTGCTGTCCCCGGCAAGGCCATGCCCACCGCCTGTTCCCTCCCTAACCCGTGGTCACGTCCCTTTCCGAAAACATGTTGTAACTCAGGGCTGGAGCCTATCTTCAGATAAGACACAAATTTAATTATCTCCGAAAAAGACTGCCCTCCTTTGGGGCAGCAGGAGACTTGTAAACACCCTGGAGAACTGACAGGGAAGCAGACAGGAGTCTAGCGTGTCCCACCCACGACCCAGATGCTCCGCGGTGGCTGCACAGTCGGCTGTCATTTGTCACCTCCTCAGTGTAACTCATCCCTAATTTAAGAGACAATTCTATGCAGAGTTATTTTTTAAAGGCCTTTCAGGCAGTTTGGTGTTTGAGAGCGGTGTGTCCACTAAAATAGAAATTCTGTCCGCATGGCTGGAAGAGTGAGCTGAGAAAGCCTCCTGGACTTAAGAGCCACACGCTCCGTGGTATTCCAAACAGAAGAGCGTGTTAAGGTGAACAGTGCAGGAGAGGATGGGCGAGGCTCAGCTGCTCTCCGTCTTTGCAAATGGCTGCTCCACATCCCCTCGCCAATGGTGTCAGCTTCCCCCGCCGTCATCAGTCGCCATCGGCTGTGCCCTTAACTGACACAACCACTGATTGTTACAATTAGTGGCCATTAGGACGGACGGAAATTAGAGTCTCAGTCATAGAGAATTGCCCATTACGCCCACGGAATACAGAGTTCATCAGTTATGATTAACACAAGCGGAGGCATCTGAAAGGCGTTATGGAAGGCGATGTGGCCGGTGCGGACGGCAGAGGGGGTGCGGGAGCGGCAGAACGCAGCGTCCTGCTGTGCGCCCCGGTTTGGGGGGTGAAAGCTGGGGAGCTGGGGGAACAGTGTTGGTGGACAAGAACGTCGAGGGGCCAGCAGACACGGCGACGCTTGCAGGAGAGCTGCGTGTCTGAGCGGCCTCTGATGTGCTTGGGTTCCCTGTCAGCTCCTCCTCCCGCCCCTTTTTTGTTATAGTTGCCTTGTTTTTATTTCACTTTTATAAGCCAAAAAAGGTGTCTGAGCAACGGTGAGGAGTGACAATGTGAATGTAGATTTTAACCCCTGACATTATTTATGACAACAGCAAGTGGCCAGCGTGATTTCCTTGTGATAGTGACGATTGCACTCGTGTCAATGTACGCATTTTAAATCAGGGGCGGAGGCATTGAGGACAGACTGAGTGATGCCGGCAGCTCCAGCCTCCGGGGAGACAGGCAGTCGCCCAAGGCGGGATCTGCCAGGAGGCAGCCAGGCCACCGGCCACCGGGGAGCTAGCACCAGCCTGGCACTGCCTGCCAACACTGCTTACTGTCCAGACACCTTAAGTGGAAAGAGAATAGGCAGACATCAACAGCTACGGCATATTGCTTGTTTAGACTACAGGGCACCAACCATTATGCATTTCAAACATTTGTATTAAATCTTTGCTAGAAAGGCTACAAGCCTCTATGTACATGGAGTAACAAGATGCCCATCCAGAGGCACTGTGAGCTGATCTGTGTGATGCATGTGCTATGCAGATAGAAGCATTTGTATGCTCTTGCATAGACTGTATTCAATTTATATTTCAAATGACACTATACCATCCTGTTGCAACTTGATTTTCTCACCATTTTTACATCATATTTTATATCTTTGCAGATCTTTCAATATATAATGGCTGCATATTTCAGTATATTTAATTCTATGAAAACATTAAGTATTTAAACTATACATTATTCATCAATATTTACAGGATGACATGATGTCTATTTTTTCACTATACCAAACAATAGAAAATCAATATCTTTGCATATCTACCTATTCGTAGGTATTTAGGATAAAGTTCAAGAAACAGAATTGCTGGGTTCATATATGTATGCATTTTCAAATGTTGAGATATTTTAATATCTAAACCTGTATCTATATCTTATTTATCTATGAAAATGGTATTCCAAAATGTTTGTTCCAATTTAGGTTCCTACTATTATATAACAGAACATTACCAAGCTTTTAAATCCTTGCAAAAATCAATTGAAAAGGGCACTTTATTTTCATTTTTAAAATCATGAAGAGTTCATCATCTCTAGTACAGTTACCAGCAATTTCTGTCTGTGTCCATAGGATTTGACAAAAATGGTCCCTGTTGAGTTGATGGCACTTTTCATTTTCTAACAGCATTATGGATCTTTGTTTTCCATACAGAAACTCCTCCCGTTAAACACACAGCCCAGTGGCTTTTGCTATCCTCAGAGCTGTGTCAGCTTCACAGAGCAATTTTAGGGTATTGTCAGCACCCCCAGGAGACTGGCAGCCCATGCCCTCGCTCCCTGCTCCCCTCCCCTGCCTGCCCCGGGCACAGGCTCACAGGAAGCTCCTTCTAGTATCCGAGGGTCGCCTGTTCTGCACCGTTCACAGGAATGGAGTCACGCCACACGCAGCCTGTGACTGCCTTTTCCTCTCCACATGACATGTATCAGCAGGACTTCACTTCCTCTTCATGGCTGAGTAATAGTCCACTGTAGGGATTTCACCACATCTGGGTATCCATCCATCATGGGCATCCTTTGACAGGCATTTAGATTGCTGCCACTTGGGGGCTATTATGAATAATGTTGCTGTGAGCATTTGTTGCCAGTGTTTGTATGGACATATGTTTTCATTTTTCTTGACAATACCCACTAAGAATTCCTGGGTCCCCTGGTTACGCTGCTCGCAGCACTGTGGGGAGCTGCCAGCAGTTCTCCCAGGTGCCTGCAGCTTTTTGCAAAGTGGAGGGACTCCAGTTTCCCCCATTCGCACCAAGATTTAACTGTCTGCTGTCATTGTGGCTGTTGTGGTGGCGTGGGGTGGTGTCTCTGTGGTTTCATCTCCATTTCCATGAAGATTCATGAGGGCGAGCACCTTTTCATGTGCTTATTGGCCGCTTGCTCCTTCAGTAGATAAACGTGTGCTCAAACCCTCAGCTACTTCAGAGGGGATTGTCTTTTTAATGGTGAGTTGTATTTATATATTCTGGACACAAGTTCTTTGTCACATACACAATCTGCAAATATTTCCTCCCCCTCTGTGGGTGGTCTTTCACATTCTGATGGCACCCTTCAACAGGCAAGCGTTTTTAATTCCATGGAAGGCCAATTTGCCTAGGTTTCCTTTTGCCAATTATGCGCTTGGTGTCCTGTCTGTGAGAACATTACCCAACCAAATGTCAGAGGATTTGCTCCTATGTTTTCTTTAAGGAACTTGATCATTTTCTTACATTTAGATCTGTGATCCAGTTGAGTTAGATACTGTGAGTGGTAAGACACCCAATATTTACATACAGATTTCCAGTTGTATGAACACCATTTGTTATGAAGACTATACTTCCCCATTTGAATTGTCTTGACACCCTTGTTGAAAATCAATTGATATTAAATGTGAGGGCTGATTTCTACACTAGTTCTACACCATTGTTCATTACCGTTAATATGAGAGGACCACACTGTATCGGTTACTCTGGCTTAAAACTGGGCAAACTCTGTAGTATGCTTGAAATGAAGAAATACAAAACTGTACTATCTCAGGATTGTTTCTGCTATACTCGGTCATTTGCATTTCCATATAAATTTCAGCATCAGCCTATTAATTTCTGCAAACAAACAAAACCCACCAAAAACAAGCAGCTAAGATTTGGGGAAGAATTTTATTGAATTTGTACATCAATTTTGGAGTAGTGACACTTTAACAAAATCTGATAAACACGAGTTGCCTTTCCATTTATTTAAGTCCTTTTTAATTTATTTCAAAATGTTTTGTAGTTTTCAGTGTCCGCATTGTATACTTTTGCTACATTTATTACTAATCATCTTATAGTTTCTGGTACTATTGCAAATGAAATTATTTCCTTGGTTTAACTTTGTACTGTTTACTACTCATGTTTAGAAATACAATTTATTTTTGTGTATTGCTCTTCTATCCCACCACATTGATGGACTCATTTTTTAATTTTAATAGAGTTTTTTGAGGAATCCTTAATCCTGATGCTGTCTATGTATACGATCCTGTCATCTGTATGTAACGACGTCTTACTTCTTCCTTCCCAATATGCATGCCATGTAGACAGTTAGTTGTTAGCCTGTGCCCTGGAACCACCAGTACAATGTTCAAAACAAACATCTTTTTTGGTCCTTAATTGTGGGGGAAAGTATTCAGCCTTTTTCCATTAATTGTGTTAGTTGTGAGGTTTCCATAGACGTTGCCCATCAGGTTCCTTTCTATTCCTGTTTTATTTTGCTTTTATCATGAAAGTGAGTAGGATTTTGTCAGAAGCAAATTTTTCTGCATCTATTGAGACGCTGGTGTAAAATTTGACCTTTATTAATATGATGTTCTGTGGATTGATTTTTGGGTGTGAAACCAATCTGCATTCCTGACACACATCCCACATCGTATGTGTTGCCATGTTTGGTTTGTCAATAACCTGTGGAAGGCCGTGGCAATGCACAGTCACGTGTGGCAATGGCCTGTAGTTCTCTTGCTGAGAGACGCCTTTGCTGGGTTTGTTTTCTGGATAACCCTGCTCACGGGGAATGAACTGAGAATTGCGCCATCCTCTCGTATTTTCTGGCAGAGTTTGTGAAGGGTTGGCATTAATTCTTCTTTATATATTTGGTAAATAGAATTCACAATGAAAGCCACCTTGTCCAGGGCTTCTCCTTGTTGGAAATTGTGAAACTACTAATTCAGTCTCTTTGCTTGTTGTAGGTCTCTAATCACATGATTCATTTGCTCCTAAGTTTGGGTAGTTTGTCTTTCTAGGAAAGTGCCCACTTCTTCTTCGCTGTCTGATTGGTTAGCGTGGAGCTGCTCCTAGAATCCTCTCACTGACTTTTTACTTCTGAGAGGTCGTGGTGATGGGCCCGCTGCCATTTCTGAATCCAGTAACTTGAGCTTCTCCCTTGGACTTTTGATCAGTTGAGTTAAAGCCTAACCAGTTATCCCACTTTAAAGAACAAATGTATCACATTTTCTCCCATTAATTTCAAAAGTCATGTCTTATCTCATACTGCCTTCTCATATGAACATATATTATTTTTGTCCCAATTATCTGTCTTTTTTTCACTGGAGGTGTACTGCTTTAACTATCAGGCCTAAAAGGGTTCTTTAATGTCTGTTAGGATTAGGCTTCCCTTTATAATCCTTATTTTCATATTTTTTAAAACTATTCTAGCACCCCCTCCCCCCAAGATGAACATTAGGATTACTCTGAAAAGTTGTTAAAATATACTTTTTCATTTAGATCATTTGGAATTCCCAGGTAAACTCTGAGAAAACCCACACTGTTCACTAGTGGTTGTTCCTACCCACGGGTAAGACATCGTCCCTTCCTACGAGCCTCTCCCGTTCGTCAAGGACTCGGCTGTACTGTCCCCTTTGTGAATGGCGTCTTCTGTCTCATGACCTTCCCATGTTGTTATTTTATAGCCACGTCCTTCCCATATTCTTCAGTCTCTGCGGGTTTCCCGCTCCTTTACAGTTTAAATTAAACGGCTTGAACCCTCTGGTGCACGGGACAATGCCCAACCAATTGTGCCACAAGGGCCAGGGCAGTACATTGTTTTATTGTTTTTTGGGTTTTTTTTCTTGTTTTTTTTTCTAATATATTTTAATCCTCACCTGAAGATATGTGTTTTTTACAGAGAGAACAGAAGGGAGAGAGAGAAACATTGATCACCTCCAACTGGGGGATCGAGCCGGCACTTAGCTGTGTGCTCTCACTGGGAATTCAACCCCAGGCCTTTTGGTGTGCGGGGCGACACACCAACCAACTGAGCCACCTGGCCAAGGCCAGCAGTACATTGTTTGGATGGTAAATTCCTTGAGGTTATAACTGGCTTATTTTCTTTTATGTCAGAATTAAGACGATGTTGCTCTTAAATAACCAGCAATACATACTGAAATATTTCTTTGGAGGAATTACACACAAAAAAGTATTCAATGGCCCTGGCTGGTTTGGCTCAGTGGATAGAGCATCGGCCTGTGGACTGAAAGGGCCGAGGTTTGATTCCAGTCAAGGGCACATGCCCAGGTTGGGGCTTGATCCCCAGTGGTGGGCATGCAGGAGGCAGCCGATCGATGAATCTCTCTCATCATTGATGTTTTTATCCCTCTATCTCTCCTTCTCCCTTCCTGTCTAAAATCAATAAAAATATGTTTTTTAAAAAATAAATTAAATTGCTTGAGTATTCATGCCGGGTAACAGCAGTGAGCCGGCTGCCTCTGCCCCGTGCACACACTTTGCAGGGTACCGGAGGAGCGGACTCCCCAGGCCAGCCCCTGCGGGGGGCCTGCCATGCCTCCCAGTCTCCCCGCAACCAGGGAGCCCTGCCCTTCTCATGCTTTCCTGCTGGGAATTCTCCGCCTGGAACCCTTGGGTACCTTTTTATACACTAATCAATGCTGCTAATTACAGAGGTTTATTGAAGAATGGCAGTGAACTGCAGGCCATTACAGTTCAGGCATAAAATAGCTTCAACTTGGATTTCAGAGAGAATGCCCATGGACCCGGAAATCGGGGTATCTGAGCTCCGAGCCTGGCGCCTCGCCTGCTTCGTGTGGAGAGGTCAGGCATCATGTTGGGGAGACCCTTGTTTGTCAGTGTTCTCGGGGGGGGGGCTGCTTCGGTGCCACCGCTAACGTTAGCTCCTGCCCCTTTTATCTGCAGTTTCAGGTCTTCAGTCCAGAGAGATTGCTCTATGGTTTCTGTGCGTCTGTTCCTCCCACCCGTCCTGTCCCTCAGGAGCGCTGACTATGCCGGCGGTGGGTCTCCGGGTCCCTCGTCAGATCGGTCCTTTCACCGCCCGGCCTTTCGCTCTTCTCTCCTTTGCTTTGCGTTACGTCACCAAGCCACATTTCATGCACAGCATCTACTCCAATTCCCAGTACTTTTAATGTGGCTTTCGTTTCCATAATATAAATATATATATTTCTTGAGCTCAGCCATGTCAGTTTTTAACAACTTCTATTTTTTTTTTTGAGTGCTCACATTTCTTCCTTGAATGAGGCAATATTCTCTGTAATTCATTTGTCTACAAATTGCTATTTTCTTATATATTTCTTCTTGTAAAACGTGTGTCCAAGTCACTTGGTATGTTTTTCCTTGTTAAAACTATTGCTTTGCATAGGAAAATACTGGGTACTTTTTTTTCTGCTTATTAATCCTCTTTAGAAGGGAGAACCCTAAGCCTAAGATCAGTTGAGAACATGAGCAGGGGAAGTGGCCTCTGCTCCGTGCCAGGGAAATGCCCTCCCACCGAGTCTGCCACGTCCTCCCATGGGCCTCCCAGGGTGGCCCGGTCCCCGTGAGAAGTCGGCTCGCCACACTGGGAATGCTGTCCGCTTTACCATGTATTTTTACTCATCTCTGTTCAGTTGACTTTTGTCAGCAACTTCAGAGTTGTTTTCTGTGCGGTCCTCTCTTTTTAAATGTTTACCCATTATTATTATTATTATTATTATTATTATTGTTATTATTATTATTGGTGGGGGAGATGAAGTTGGCAAAGATGGGCAAACCCTACCTTAACACCCGTCCACCCTACACTTGCCTGGTGGCGCTGGGCTGCCCTCAGAGCGCTTCCCCACGTCTGGGCCACCTTCCTTACCCACCCTCCCCTGTTCCTAGTCGATCCAGGGAAACCATATCACACGGATCTTTCAAGACCCCAACTTACTGCAAAACAGCACGTGCTCTGAGGCCCGCAGTCCATGTGGGCTCACACGGGTCTTCACTCTCCTGGGCTGAGACTCTTACCTTCTTAGGAAGCGGGCTTTTCTACTTTTTGAAAGGAATCTTTTTGCTTCTGTGGAGCAAGCACCGAGGAGGGGTGTGGAGGGACATTTCCCGCCACTGCCTCTTGGCAGCCGTCCTAGAGCAGGTTACTCTAATATAATGTGACACGGGAGTGAGACCATCGCCCATCCGAGGCCGTCAAGTGGAGGTGGAGGTGATGTGGAGCGTTGTCAATGGGAAACGGGTGGGTCTCCAGGTCCATTTGAGAGAAGGGGTTTCTCTGAGGAGAGTCCTTCCTGGAGGGTCTTGTTTCTCTCCTTCTGTTAGAAACAGTGCGAGAGCGGGACGAGGCTCAGCCTGCAAACTGGCTGTGACGAGGGGCCAGGGCCATTGCGCCCAACCCCCCTCCCACACACACACACACACACACGCCTGCCTCCGACCCTCTGAGTTCCAGCCGCATCCCAAGCAGCCCCGTGTCCCTGAGAAGAGGTCTGTGCGGCTTTCAGCAGTCCAGCTTGCTTTGTGATGGGCCTTCCTCGGCTCTCATTTTGTGCGGTTTGGCCACTGCTGAGTCCCTGGGCTTTCCTGGGGGCGTCCAGCCCTCCTTCCTCCGGGCCTTCTGACCCCTGGCAGCGAGCCCCTCACTCGGGACATGGCTGGACTTCGGAGGCAGGGTCAGCGTCCAAGCGTCACCTGTTTGGCCAAGTTGGTGAGCTGTCGGCTCCGAGGACGCTGCCCCGTCCCGGCCACGGCTCTGGTTTATGGGCCACGGCTCTGGTTTATGGTTCAGGCTGCTCTGTGCAGGGATCATCGCCAGCGCCTGTTCCCGGCCGTGAGCCTGCAGTGCGATGAGGCATCGCCAGGTGCTGCGGGCGAGCCGGGTCGGGAAGCAGCCGCCCTCTCCGCTCGCCTCCGACTCAGGCGCGGGGACAGCAGGTTCTCAGACCCGCTTGGGGCTTGTGGTCCTGGCTGAAGCCGAGTGTTTCCCGGATCCATTCTATTTTCCTTTTTCTTTAATATATTTTTATTGATTTCACAGAGGAAGGAGGAGAGAGAGAGAAACATCAATGATGAGGGAGAATCATGGATCGGCTGCCGCCTGCATGCCTCCTACTGGGGATCAAGCCCATAACCAGGCATGTCCCCTTGATCAGAATCGAACCTGGGACCCTTCAGTCTACAGGCCGGCACTCTATCCACTGAGCCACACCAGCGTGGGCCATTCTATTTTTCCAGCTAAATAATGGAGCAGTTTTTACCACCCACTGCGTGGTATTTGCCGTCACTGAGAGCTGCCTGGGGGCTTATTCCCTTCTTGGACACACTTGTGTTTTTTCTTTGAGCTGCTGTGATGGTGGCTGCGGTGATGCCGGTCCCTGTAGACGTGATGGGAGATGAAGGCACGACTACCGTCCCTCCTCCCACAGCAGGTCTCCTTTCCCCCCGACCCTTCGGCCCCTTCAGAGGGTCCGGCTTGAGTGCCTGGGCTCAGTCCGTCCTGACAAACGTCCCGAAGCACAGCCCAGACACAGCAAAGCTTTGAGGCTACATTTCCTGTCGGAGCCACGGAAGCCACGCAAGTGGAGCAGATGACCCAACCTGTGCAGCCTTGAGTCCGGCCCGCGACACCCGACCGTGGTGGCTGTGGCCCTCAGAAGCCACGCCTGCTATCTGGACAAGCTGAAAACGCATGGCCACCATCTCCGCCCCTTAGATCTGAAGCCGGGCTCAGTTTAAAGCAAAAGTGCATGGAAATAGAAAGATGTAGAAACTCCACTGTGTGATCCTCCATGGAGACCAATCCTTGTCTGAATCCTGGTCTCCCCACAGCCTTGGGGAGTAGCCATACGTTGCTCCTCGTCACAGTGCTGATGTGGAGGGCACTTACGGGACCGCACAGAGGGCTTGTTGAATGTCCGTGTAAAAGCCCCACAGTGAATTCCAGTTTACAATTCAGGTCTAGAGGTTTTTCTTTCCTGTGTACTCTCAATAAGGATTCTTTTGTTAGTTGATAATATGGAGCAATTGGCTATCTATATGTATAAAAGCCTAAGTGAGCATTATGACCGGACAACCAGACGACCGGATGACCAACTGGTAGCTATGACCTGCACTGACCACCAGGGGCAGTGTGCAGGAGCTGCCCCCTGGTGGTCAGTGTGCTCCCACAGCCAACCTCCCAGGACTGGCCAGCCCAGATAGATCCCGATTGGGATTGGGTGAGACGGCCCCAATCGGCCCTGATCGCTGGGACTCCATCCATGCACAAATTCGTGCACTGGGCCTCTAGTTCATCTGTGCACGAATTCATGCACTGGGCCTCTAGTTCTCACAATCAACAAAGCCAGAGAAGCAGAGAAACACAATGAACCGACCGGATGACCAACTGGTAGCTATGACCTGCACTGACCACCAGGGGCAGTGTGCAGGAGCTGCCCCCTGGTGGTCAGTGTGCTCCCCCAGCCAGCCTCCCAGGGCTGGCCAGCCCCGATAGATCCCGATTGGGATTGGGTGAGACGGCCCCAATCGGCCCTGATCGCCGGCCAGGCCAAGGGACCTCATCTGTGCACGAATTCATGCACTGGGCCTCTAGTTCTCACAATCAACAAAGCCAGAGAAGCAGAGAAACACAATGAACAGAGAATCAAGCTTCTTTAACTGCTTGACGATGCTATAGGACATGCCAATTTTTCAGGAAAATATACTACCGAGTGTTTACATATGCTGCTGCTGTTGTTTTATTTACGTTGTTTGTGCTAAAATTGTTAATTTTATTTCTTCAAGTGTGTATTCTTCAGATAAAGCAGCAGTTTTTGGGGTTCTTTTTAGTTTAAAATCTAAAAATCCTCTTTATTCTGCAATCTTAGTTTTTATTAATACCTGAATAAATTAAAGTCACATTTTGTATTTCAGGAATCATTCTCACCAGGAATTTATCATCAAATGAAAATATGATCATTTCTTTGTTTCTTTTAATTATTACAAACAACCTTAAAAACCACTTAGGAGACTGGCCTTCGGTGCCTTAGATTCAACGAATTTTAAAGAATTTGGGGGTCACGCCCATTTTTGGTGATTTTGATTTCATTCACTGAGGATTGGCCTGTGCACACAGGTCTGCAATGTGTATCCAGGAACCATGACTACATACCACCTTCACTGATAAAACAAGATAGAGAAGTTCAAGTTCACGGAGGTCACATGACTCCCCCGAGCAGGCAGCAACCAAGCTGGCTCAGAACCGGGCTCTCCCGTCCCTCTTTCTGTGTCCCCACAACAATGTCACATTTCTCGTGATGTCCCAGAGCCCGGAGCAGCAGGCACATCTGAGGGGTCACGGCCACGTGCTGGATGCTGAGCGGGCACAGGCTTGAGCGAAGGTCAGGCTGCTCCCTGCTCTCGTCCGCCCTGTGACTGGGCTGAAGTGACAGCCACACGTGCTGCTGGGCACCCAGGCCCCACGTCCTCTCTGAGACGCTAGGAATGTGCCTCCTTCTGAGGTCACAGGAGATTGGCAGTGAGCTCGGGAGAAGGGAGCCGGATGTGCGGTGGGTGAGGCCCCGACACTGGGTTGGATCCCGGAAGAGATGCTGTACCGTTTCCACAACAAGATGTGCGGTGGGCGAGGCCCTGACACTGGGTTCTGCTCAGGGCAGCAGTGGGTCTGGGAATGGTTTGGATCCCGGAAGAGATGCTGTACCGTTTCCACAACAAACACACAAATGCAGGACGTTCGCCACCTGAACATCAAGAATTCAGCAAGGAGGGCACTGGGCTCCAGGGGCCACGGCCAGGCGGCCGGGACTGCCAGTGCCCGGGAGCGTGGGCTGAAAGGAGTTAACAGTCCTCGTCTGTAACACATGATTGGTCTTTATGAGGTGGAAGCTCTTGTCTGTCTGAGGCCTACAGATGATGCTAAAGAGCCAATAATGACAGCAATTCAAAGCAATCTAATTATGCAAACGGGAGGCTAAACAATTTCATCATCCTTAAATTAGATTGTCCTAATGAGATAAAGACACCAATTAATCCTGAATTAATTTCAATAGCCTATTTCAGGCAAACACTTTAATATGCAAATGTCAATGAGAAACAAAGCCTGCTGCAGAGCCCGGGGTTCAGGACCTCTCTCCACAGCTGCAGCGTGAGTGGCGCCTAATGAGTGCCGAGGCGAACCAGTGTGTGTCCCGGGCTTCCCAGGCACAGCTGGGCTCAGGTACCTGGATGGGGGCCAGCAGGAGGGGGGCGTCTGCGGGGGGTGCTTATGGAGGAGGTGCGCACTCTCTCCAAGCCAGGACTGGGCGGCCCTTCGACGCAACACTCAACCAAGTGTGTGTATGTGTGTGTGTGGGTGTGTGTGTGTGTGTGGTGTGCTTGTGTGCACATGTGTGAGTGTGTCTGTGCATACATGCATGCACCGGTGTAAGCATGTACACATGTGTCCATGTGCGTGCCTGTGTGCACACATGTATGCACATGTGCCTATCTATACTTTTTGTACAAGTGTGTACCTGTGTAAGTGTGTGTCTGTGTGTACATGTGCTTGTGTGCACCTGTGTGCTCGTGTGCACATGTGTGCATATCTGTGCTAGTGTGTTTGTGTGCACATGTGTGAATATCCATGTGTGCCTGTTTGTGTCCATGTCTGTGTGTGCGCATGCGTGTTGTGTGTACATGTATGTGTGTGCCTGTGTGAATGGACAGGAAAGGTGGAGGTGGAGATGGGAGGCATGCAGAGCCACGTGGAAACACTTTAATGAGCTGGTACTTGGAGCGCCAAGTTGTCACAGCGCACACCTGGACAGAGGTCTCTCCTGGACATGAAGTTGACTTTAATTAGTGGCCACTTAATCCCTTTAAATTAGGCATTCTCAACCCATTTCATCTTTCTAAATAATTCACTTCCTTAATAAGACATGGGAACAGATTCGAACCCGGAGGTGCCTCGGTGGAGCCCAAGGCCGATTTTACGACGGTGGCTGCAGGGCTGGCCCTCGATGGCTCCTTCCTTTTATAAGAACCGAACACCCCACGGACGGCAGCCTGGGCCACGGGCTCTTCTCTCCAGAAGGGAAGTGACAGCTGATATTGGGATTTGGGATCCAAACTGAAACAGAGAGAAAAAAAATACTTTTGAAGGCTTTTACGTTAAGTTAAACTATCTGGGTTCAGTTTAAAAATGACTCCGGAAGAATGATGGCCTGTTTCCTTATTCTTCCTGACACGATCACCTTCAGGCATGCCCCGGCTTGCCAAGTAAAATCCAGGTGCCATGCAATATTTGGGACACACTTGTGCTTAAACAAGTGGTTATCATTTATCTAAAATTTAAACTTAGCTGGGTGTCCTGTGTCTTTGCTAAATTGGGCAGCCCTGACAATGCCATACGTACTAGTGTAATAGCTGTTCAGTAAATGTCAGTTAAAAAACAAGACACTTGTCAGCGGACGTGGCTCAGTGGTTGAGCATCAACCTGTGAACCAGGAGGTCATGGTTCGATTCCCGGTCAGGGGACATGCCTGGGTTGCAGCCTTGAACCCCAGTGTGGGGCGTGCAGGAGGCAGCCGATCAATAATTCTCTCTCATCAGTGATGCTTTTATCTCTCCCTCCCTCTCCCTTCCTCTCTGAAATCAATACAAATATATTTAAAAAATAAAAACATGACACTAATCTGTACTCGGAGACCCGGAAGCCACTTGGAAAGGACAGTGTAACGGATACATTCGGAGTGTGAGTTTCCCTTGTCGGGAAGGCGGCCACTTCTCCGAAGCATCTCCAGCTGGGACGTTACAGAACGGCGTCCCTGTCAGCGGTGCCCTCTCCTCACCTTGGCCAGGCAGATGCCGTCTTTAAGGACTTAGATTGGGCCGAGAAATTAGAGTTACAGCCTTCCAGTACCTTGACCTCTAACGTGTCCATTTTTTAACAACGGTTAATGTTTAAATGTATCCTCATTGTTGCCAGGCAGCAGGAGTGCTCCCAGTGCTGCCTGCAGTCCCACTCAGCGAGATGGGAGACTCCTCGGCCCAGTGGAAGGTCGGCTGCCTGTCCGAGCGAGGAGACGCCGCTTCCAGATCATCCTCCGAGGGCTCTAAACATGACTGACAGGTCATCAGAAACACCCCTAACCACCAGCTTTTCCTGAGCTGCCCGACTATTTCTTTTAAGATCCTCAGATACAAATCCGGAAATCTTAAAATCTCTGAGTTGTGTCTTTAGATGGAGTGACTTTAGACAGAGAGAAAGTGGACAGTATCTGACATCACGCCTCCACTGCAGGGACAGCTGGACATCACGCCTCCACTGCAGGGACAGCTGGACATCACGTCTCCACTGCAGGGACAGCTGGACATCACGCCTCCACTGCAGGGACAGCTGGACATCACGCCTCCACTGCAGGGACAGCTGGACATCACGCCTCCACTGCAGGGACAGCTGGACATCACGCCTCCACTGCAGGGACAGCTGGACATCACGCCTCCACTGCAGGGACAGCTGGACATCACGCCTCCACTGCAGGGACAGCTGGACATCACGCCTCCACTGCAGGGACAGCTGGACATCACGCCTCCACTGCAGGGACAGCTGGACATCACGCCTCCACTGCAGGGACAGCTGGACATCACGCCTCCACTGCAGGGACAGCTGGACATCACGCCTCTGCTGCAGGGACAGCTGGACACCACGCCTCCACTGCAGGGACAGCTGGACACCACGCCTCCGCTGCAGGGACAGCTGGACAGGCCGGAGGATGCAGAGCTGGGGCCTGGGGCGTGCCTCCTCGCTGCCAGGTCCTCGCTGGCCACTCTCACTGCGGTTAACCTCCTACTTATGCGCTGGTGTTTAGGTGGAAGACATAGCACTCTCTGGCATATCCCAATCTTTAAAAAAATTTTAATTGCTTTTTAGAGAGAGAGAGAGAGGAAGGGAGCAGGAGAGAGAAACATCGATGTGAGAGGGAAACACCAATTGGCTGCCTCCTCTATGGCCCCTAAGAGGGATCAAGCCGGCAACCGAGGCATGTGCTCTGACCGGGAATCGAACCCACAACCTTTTGGTGCACAGGATGATGCCCACTCAACTGAGCCGCACTGGTCCGGGCCCACATGGCGATCTTTTGGGAGACAAGGTTGTGGGCCCAGAAGAAATCCCTGCAGTGTCTCCGCCCCAGTCCCAGTGTATTTGTGATGTGATGAAGGGTACGGACTTGCAGATCGCCGTAAATGCCCAGGGATCAAGCCGGAAACCGAGGCATGTGCCCTGACCGGGAATCGAACCCACAACCTTTTGGTGCACAGGATGATGCCCACTCCACTGAGCCGCACTGGTCGGGGCCCACATGGCGATCTTTCGGGAGACAAGGTTGTGGGCCCAGAAGAAATCCCTGCAGTGTCTCCGCCCCAGTCCCAGTGTATTTGTGATGTGATGAAGGGTACGGACTTGCAGATCGCCGTAAATGCCACGTGGAGTGCCGGGCAGGTGAGCACTCTTCTCCTGATCTCTTCACACTCGTTTCTGTCCTGCTGGGTGGGGGCAGAGCTGCGTGAGGAGCGCTGTCTTCACCCCCAGGACTTCAGCAAACCCGCTGCTGCACGCGGAAGCTGCTCAGGGCCAGAGCCAGGTTCAGCGTCCAGGAAGCAGAGATAAATGCAAAGTGTCCTCAGGACTGAGTCTGGGGGAGGGGGAATCCTACTTACAATCACATGTTACAGAACATGTGATGTGCGTGCTGGGCAGGCGTGCGGAGGGCGCTGGGACACAGCAGAGAGGTGACCCCTTGCCTGGGAGGGGCGTGGGGTGCTCCTTCAGGAAAAGCTGTTGTTTGTCAGGCCCGAGTGGACAGAATAGTCTACGCGTTCCAGGTAGGAAGGGAGGCCACGCATGGCAACCTTGCCTGGAAGACGTGTCACAATGGGCAGGTGGCTGACTGCTGCTCACATGACCCCACAGAGGAGGCAGCTGGAGGGAGAGGGGAGGCGGGCAGCACGGCTCCTCTCCTTGGGGTGTGGGAGAGCGGCCTTCGCCTGGGATCTGAGGGCCTGTGGGGCGGCTGTGAGTAGAGCGTGAATGGCCTCCACAATAGCCTTTACACACGCAGGAAAGCACGCCCGCGTTGAAAACAGGCAGGTGTGTGAACAACACGCCCCTTTGGGTGCTGTGTGTCAAACCCTCAGGGTTGCACCCTGACTGCTCCATTTTAGCAAGAAATTACAGTACAGAGGTGAGCTGTTGGTGAAAGCCAGTGGTTTGTAACCCATGAACCACAGCCCGGTACCGGTCGCTTCTTTTCTCACACCCTCACAAGCCACTGCAGCGGCTGTTTCTTTAGAAAAGAATTAATTGCATCACAGCCATGAGAGTCAGACTCCACCAATGTGTTTCCTTTCCTGTGGTCGCCTCGCCCGTGCCGGCCGTGCACGGTCCCTGAGCTGTAGTGGGATGCCAGGTGCAGCTTCACACAATTGTGTGGGGACCCCTGCCCCGCGGGAGAGGGGAGCCATGGGAACCCACTGAGAGGGCTAAAAAGGCTAATCCCAATGTAACCCTGATATTTGGGGGGCTAGTAATCTGAATCTGTGCCAGCCAGCCCAGTGTACATTCTTGATAACTTATAATTAAGTCACTGCCTCTTTCCCGGAAACTGGTCTTGCAGGACCTGTTACCTAAATGCTCACATTTCACAGAGGCCATAAACTATGAACAGTGCACAGCCCCGGAGGGGGGGTTATTAGTGCTGGCGCCAGGCCAGACCATCAGATATGGTCTCAAGACCCCCAACACCTGGAGCCTTTTTGCAAAGCCCTTGAAAATGACAGGAAGCATAATCCATATTTGAGGGACAAAGACCCCAGAAAGATATAAAAGAGAAGCCCCCTGCATGTACTTTGCTCAGACTTGGGAAGTTATTCCCGCTGAGTCCGCTGGCGTAATAAACAGTGTAACTCCTTTTCTCTAAGGCAGCGGTTCTCAACCTGTGGGTCGCCAACCTGTGGGTCGAGACCCCTTTGGGGGTTGAACAACCCTTTCACAGGGGTCGCCTAAGACCATCAGAAAACACATATATAATTACATACTGTTTTTGTGATTAATCACTATGCTTTAATTATGTTCAATTTGTAACAATGAAAATACATCCTGCATATCAGATATTTACATTACGATTCATAACAGTAGCAAAATTACAGTTATGAAGTAGCAACGAAAATAATTTTATGGTTGGGGGTCACCACAACATGAGGAACTGTATTAAAGGGTCGCGGCGTTAGGAAGGTTGAGAACCACTGCTCTAAGGCATTGCTTGGTTTTTCTCTGGTCTCTGCAACACCACGGCCTCCGGCCGCCGGCCACATGGACGCTGTGTGGTAACCTGGGGAAACGGCAGTGCTCACGATCTGCCCCGCTGGGCCGAGCGTCCGGAGAGGCCTGTCCTCTGGCCCCAACACCCAGGGGACTGGGGGTGCAGGGGGAGCGGCAGCCCTGTCTCGATGGGAGGGTCCCGCGCCCGGAGGATCCCACCGCCTTACATTCTGCTGGGGACTGTGGAGATGAGGGCGGCTTCCTGAGAAAGTCTGTGGCGATGGAGCAGGTGCGGGCTCCACACCTCTCTGCCCGCTGTGCTGGGCTGGGCAGGACATCACGGGGGCGGGGGTGGGGGAAGCTGAGGCTCCCGCCCACCGAGGCACAGCCACCAGGAAGCAGGAGCGTCACAGAGGTGTCTACGCCAGCGCTGTCCACTAGTCGGTCCATTTGTCTGGCTGCAAACAGCAAGTAATGTTTGAACAAAGGTCAGATGACCAGAACTCAGTGGTTTGTGACCGGACAGAACTTTTTATTTCCCCAGCTCAGCCCTGACTCTGTCTCCAGGTCACTCAGCGCCTGGCCTCGGTCACTTTCTCCAGCCCAAACCCAGGCTCACCTGCCGTCATCCCTGGCCCAGCAAGCCCCCTGCACTCTGCTTCCGAAACATCGCCCGCGACCTAGTGAGGTGGTGCGAGAAGGCGGGTCCCCACGGATTAGAAGCCACACGGATAAGCCATTCCCACTGCTGCTTCCGGTGGTGACACGGCCTCCTACTTGGTCCTGCTCAGTGCCCCTCAGGTTGCTGCCAACGCACCCAGAGCATCTCCTTAAACACGCTGATCAGGTGTTTCAAATCCTCCCAACAGCCCCTAGAATACAGGCCGTGGACTCCCGCCCCCTGTGCGGGGCGGCTTCAGTACTGGAGCGGGGAGGGAGCCCTGGAAGCCTTCTGTTCGCAGTGCTGGGTCATGTAAGCAAAGAAGGGGGTGGCCTGACCCATGGGGTGGGACAGTTTTCAAATCAGGGTGTCAGTTAAACGCCCCGTCTCACAATGGTTGCACCAGAGACCCTGAGTCTAAGTCCTATTTCCCCGGAGCGTGGCTGACATGAATCTGCCCCAACCTTCATGAACTGTATTTTCTATTAAACAATGTGCATTCTTTTCAGCCATATTTATGCCTGGATTGATGTATACGTCTTTGTTGATTAATAAAAAAAATCCAAAGCAGAAATCGCTCTACTTTCGATCCTATTGAGGGTATTTTATAGACACTCTGCTGCTTGTTTAAACCAGTCAGATGTCAGAGTGGGAGCTAACAAACGAGGGCATTCTACGTCTTATGGGGACGAGAGAGAGGAGATGCCTTTTGGACCCAATGCATTGGACGTCCATTTAGCTCGGTCAAAAAACGCCAGCGACATAGAGTGACACAGAGGAGAAAAGGCAAAATCACACACCCCGTCATGTGAGGGACGCTGGAAAGGAGATAATTGTCCATGAGTTCCTCTCTGTTGAAGGTAGTTGTTAAAAAGTAAAGGGTAAGAATGGAGTTGGGAGGAGAGAAGTCACACCGCGCGGATCTGAGTTATTGAAGCCTTAGTGTATGTCAGGCGATGTTTTCAGATCCTCCTGGCAGCCCTATTATATAGGTGCTCTCACTTTTCCTATTTCATGGATTAAACAACAGCAACAAAAACATAAGTAGCCACACCAGATGGCGGCGCTAGGGCCCTCGCTCTTACCCACGGCCCCATCTGCCTCCCCCTACAGATGATTGACAGAGCATATACGAGAGCAGAAGACAGGTGTCAAGAGGATGATCTGAGCAGGGAAACAGGAAAGAACAACCAAGGGCCATTGTCTCAGCTAATGCAACATGTTGACCCCATCGGTGGCCTGTCTTGTCCACGTTACTGTACATTTTGAGATATTTTTGTTGTTAAGAAACCTTCTTACCCTCTGGACATCCATTACATCTTTGTCAGAACAAGTATAATTTTCAGAAATCACATAAGGCAACTTTTTGTTAAACGTCAATATTTAGCAGTGGTTTGGTTAGCTGGAGTGCTATTTCAATTATTTTGATAATTTCAAACTTTGAGAAAAATAGCAAAGTAGCAAGATTGGTACAAAGAATGTCCGTATACCCTTTAAACAGATTCCCACTTACGGACAGTTTGCTTTATATCTCGCTATCATCTGTTGTCTTTCTGTCTGGTCTCTTTCTGAACCGTTTAAGAAAGCATTGGAAACGACATGCCTCTTTGTCCCTAACCACTTCAGTGCACACCTCCTAACAACATGGACATTGTCGCAGAGAGCCACGGAATAATTGCCAAGATCAGGACATTTTGCACTGACAACCACATGATGTTCTCATCCACTGTTCATGCGCAAATCTCACCAGTTGTCATTGAGAGAGCTATTTTTTTCTGGCCCAGGATCTAGGATCTAGTGCAAGCCGTCTCCTTCCATGTGGAATGGCCCCTCCGGCTTTTGTTTTTATTGATCTTTACCTGCGGAGCAGAGGCTCGCGGCTTGCAAAGTGGCCCACAGTAGCTGCAGGCTGTGCATGTCCTGCAGGGACAGCGGGGACTCTGTCTGCCCTCAGTGCGCCCGGCAAGAGCACCTGATGCCAGTCTGTCTGACACGGATGCTGCAAACTGACTACCTGCTAAGGCGGCGCCCCCACAGCTTCTACTGTACGACCTGTGTGCTCTTTGTGTTGGTAAGGACATTACTGAGAGGCCGTTTGGGACTATGTAACGCCCTGTCTCTCCTTAAACTTCACCTGTTAGTGTCAGGTACGGTGTACTTCATGCCTGTTATACCAGCTGATATTCTACTGTAAGAAATGTCTTTCCCTTTCTTTTTCTCCTCCCTTCCCTCCCTTCTCCTCCCTCCCATCACTTCTTGCTTTAATGTGCTGTCTCATGTTTGCCTGGCTGTATAGATCTGCTTGAACTCAATATTTTAGGTTTCCCAATATTGTGTCAAAGCCAGCCATGGCTGAGCCTGAGGGTGGGCAATGATAACACGGACGGGGAGCTACTCACGGAACAAACAAAATCACTACATGAGGTTTTACGGAAAGAAAAGAGGAAACTACGACCCCAGCTTAGACAATCCCAGTCTCAGCTGGGAAGGAACAAGAAGAGCTGTAACAAAGGCACGTGCCGGAGGCCAAGAAGCAAACGAGGAGCCCTCTCCCGGGCCAAGGGCAGCAGGACAGGGCTCCTTGGACAAGGGCCCTGGTGTCTCAGCAGCTGCGGGGAGGCAGGAACCGAGAAAACGGAGAAGTCACAGAGTTTTGTAACCAGAGCGTTAGCGATGACCTTCAAAGGAGCATCTTGTCCTTCTCAGTTTGGTGATTGAGCTTGATCGCCAGCCCCTCAGGTGGTCATATAAGATTGTATGTGACCCAAGGTATCCCCAGGATCAATTGGAGAAGAACGCTGCCACACAGCATCCCACAAAAGGTCAATTTCTCAACGCCCTTGTCCATTTTAGTGTCAGGATGAAATACAGTAACTGTTGCCTAATGGGCATTTGGTTAGAGCCTTCGTTTCTGAACACATTAATCCATAACTCCTAACTTCTTTCTCGAGAAGCCTCCTTTTATCAAAGCAGATATTTGATTTGATAAAATCTTATGCCAATAACTTTTTTGTGATATAAGTTGTACAGATACCAATGTTCTGACTCTAACAGATTTTATCACTGGTATATAAATATTTTGCCCAAATTAGCATACAGCTTTTCTCCTCAGATTCAAGGGGCACTGCACACATGTACACACACATGCACACCACATGAGCATGCACACAGGTGCACACGATACACACATGTGCACACAGATATGTACACATGCGTACGCACACACACATCCACACACGAACACATGCACCCACAGACACAAATGTATGCCACATGCCCGCACATATGCACATATATGTCATGCACATGCACACATGTACATACCCACCCACAAACATGTACACATGCACACATCCACACAATGTACATATGTGCACATAGTATACATTAGGGCTTTTAACTCAGTATGTGTCATGAGCCACTGTTTCATCCACAAACACTGCACAGCTTTAAGGCTTCTCTGAAACTCGCCTGTACTCACAGGGCGTGGTCCACGCCGAGGTTTGATTACAAGCTTCCAAATCCCGGCACCTAGCTGAACTGAATGACTCGATGGTCCCAATCTCCTTAAAAAAGCCACGCTCCAGCTTGTAAGGTTGGCCCGTGGGAAACAGGAAGTGACCGGAAGGGTCACCTTCCTCGTTTCATCCCAGACGCCTCCCAGGTGGACGAACTCCCTCCTCCCGAGCCCGTCATACACGGAATGCCGCAGAGGATGCACTTTCCCCTTTGGAAATGTCACGGGCACCCAGCAAATCTCTTTTAGTTTTGTCTTGGCAAACGAATGTCCACTGATCAATATAAACGAGGACCAGCACGCTGACGCCAATCGGAAATGACTTTGAGGGCGGATGTGAGTCACGGCCCTTCCCAGGTTCTGTGCCATCGGCGGCTCGGCAGGAGCAGGTGCTGTGAAGGGACTTCCCGCTGGCTGTCATTGCCAAGTGGGGGGCCCGGGCCGAGACCTGCGACTCCGAGACGAACAGTCGGCTGCCCCGGGCTGCCCTGAGGAAGGGAGCTGCCCTCACAGACACGGGTACAGCCTCGAAACTCGAGAGACCCAGCATTTAGAGACAATTTTCTGTCCTTCTCAACTGATGCTCTCTATTCCCTTCGCAGGTTTTTATCTCTTGCTGGCAGGTGTGTACAAGTGAGGCCCTGAGGTCTGGGCACCCTTGCGCGGCCCTGGGAGACTCGGGGCATGGAGAGCACAGTCTCGGACTCAGTGGAGGTAGCAGATGTGCGTGTCCCCGGGGCGACGCCCCAGTCTCTATGGGGCAGTGGGCTGAGATGATCAATTATCCAACCATCACCAGACAACACTGGGTTTTCTTCACAGTATTTCAATAGTGAGAGACTGAACGACTCCTCCAATGTACGATCGCTGGTGGTTGCTTAGAATATTTAACCTCGTAACGACAAATATTTCATGGAATCCAGTCCAGGGAGTTGGAAAACTAGTTACTGGCTTCAGCAGTTGTCATGGGGACCAGAATAACTTTCTATTCCTTTAAGAGGCAGAAGAGAAGACAGCTGACCCTGGACTCTGAGGCGGGTGGGCGGCAGTTAACCGCCCGGGCGGAGCCTACCCAGCTGTGTGACCTGCGCGAGCCCTGGCCCTCTGCCCCGCCGCCGTGTGCAGGGAGGACATGGAGGACCTGCTGTGGCTGCCGCTGATGAGGCTTCCTTCTCCCTCTCCTTCCCTCCTCTTCCTCCTCTCCCTCCTCACTACCCTGGACAGCCCAGGCACACTGTATTTTTAAATGGACGTTCAAGTAAGCTGGCTAAACCCTAAGTTCCAAATGGTGACCTGTGTGCACGTCCCGAGAGCACTTCCACAGCACGGGCTCCATGCCACTGTCTGTGGCCAGAGCGGGCAGCCAGAGACCCACCCGAACCCAATACCCTGAGCCGTGCCCACGCCGGCGCCGGCTCCCACTCCCCTCGTCCTACCCCGTCCCGCCCGGCTCAGCTATGGGAAGCCTGACCTTAGAAATGACCTGAGGTTTGCAGGCTTCTGTCGTTGCTGTTTTCAAACCCGGAACTTCCTGCTGACGGCCAGGTTCTGGGGTTTCCTTTAGGCTGCAGCCGCGCACGAGGCACCGCCAGCTTTCAGGCGACTTTGTGAAAACGAGGCAAAGGTGCTTCCTGTGGGTTATGTCGACACGTTTCTGAAACACACAGAAAGTAATCCCCCTTTGTGGAACGCATTCTAGAATTTTCAACCTTTTACATGCAAGTCATGACCCCTGGACTACTCCGAAACTCATCACAGAGTCGCTCTTTGGAGTTTGGAAAGTGCATCACGGATTTTAAAAGCGGGTGCTAAGACCAGGAGGCCTGGCCTGGTCCCGGTTCTGCATTTACTCCCTGGGCCCCTCGGCCCCCGGGCCAGTTACTGGGCCTTCCTCCCCTTACTTTCCTTCTCCACCCGAATGGATAGTAAGAGCATCGCTTTACAAGGCTGTGCGAGTGGATGGGAGAATGCAGGAGCAGCAGAGTGAGGCCGGCCCGCAGCGGCCATGTCAGCATCGGCCGGAGCACTGGCGGCTGCGGGACCCACGCTGCCTCTCTGACCCCAGTTCTTCCTCAGCCACTGCTGCCTGTGCAGAGTGCACCCGGCCTTCCAGGCACTTGTCTCTAATGCAGTCAGCATGGTGCGCTGCTCCCGCGGGACCACATGCCTTGCCCAGACTTGGATGTATGTGCATAAGGTTGTACAAAGTAGACTTATCATTTTTTTCAAATTTCTCCTATGTTGAAAGTTATTCCTCTTTTTTCATTTTGTATTTTCTACATTTGTGCTATCTCCCTTATACCTTAACTAGAGGCCCGGTGCAGGAAATTCGTGGGGGGGAGAGGGTCCCTCAGCCTAGCCTGCACCCTCTCACAATCCAGGATCGCTGGCTCCTAACCACTTGCCTGCCTGCCTGCCTGATCACCCCTAACCACTCTGCATGTTTGCCTGATGCCCCTAACTGCTCGCCTGCCTGCCTGATTGCCCCTAACCCCTCTAGCTGCCTGCCTGGTCACCCCAAACCACTCGCCTGCCTGCCTGATTACCCCTAAGTGCTCACCTGCCTGCCTGATTGCCCCTAACCCCTCTAGCTGCCTGCCTGGTCACCCCAAACCACTCGCCTGCCTGCCTGATTACCCCTAAGTGCTCACCTGCCTGCCTGATTGCCCCTAACCCCTCTAGCTGCCTGCCTGGTCACCCCAAACCACTCGCCTGCCTGCCTGATTACCCCTAAGTGCTCACCTGCCTGCCTGATTGCCCCTAACCCCTCTAGCTGCCTGCCTGGTCACCCCAAACCACTCGCCTGCCTGCCTGATTACCCCTAAGTGCTCACCTGCCTGCCTGATTGCCTAGATTTATAAGTTGACAAGTTCATTTTTAATTTCTATTATTATATTTCTACTGATACAGGTGCTTACATCCATATATTTTCCTCTGATCAGGTTTTGTATATCAGAAATTATGACTTACAGTGTTTTCATCTTCACTCTTAAAAAATTTCCCGACATCCAGAGACCCTGCAACCGCAGCATCCAGGAATCAGCTACTGACCCAGAAACACTGGATCTAAAGCAGTACAAATACGTGGACTCAGAGGAGCCCTGCTCCTCCTCACGGAAAGAGAGAGAACTACATAACCAAACACCTGGAAAAGAGAGATCATGGGGAGATAAAGAAACAGCCCGAATATGAAAGAAAAACAGGCATCACCAGAAAAGGAAGTAAACGAAATGGAGGCAAAAGTGAAAAGGAGGCAAGCAATATGTCAGAGAAATAATTCAGAGAAATGGTCATAAGGTGGTTGAAAAGAATGGAAGACAAATTCAACAATACGTGTAAGAACCAAGATGAAATGAAGAAGAACCAAGAAGAAATGAAAAATGACATCGCTGCTATAAAGAACTCAATAGAAAGCATCAACAGTAGACTAGAAGAAGCAGAGGACTGCATCAGTGAGCTAGAAGACAAGGTAGGAAAAAATACCAAGCAGAGCAGAGCAGCATCTAGAAAAAAAATTAAAAAACAGAAGGAGAGCCTAAGGGAACTTTGGGAAAACACAAAACAAAACAACAACATCCGAATAGGGGTGCCAGAAGGAGAGAAAACTGAGCAAGGAATAGAAAACCTGTTTGAAAAAATAATGACAGAAAACTTCCCTGATGATA
>NW_005370460.1:1749873-1750976 GCF_000412655.1 Myotis brandtii
TCCCTCCCTCCCTCCCCCTCTCTTCCTCTCCCTTCCCCTCCCCCTCTCCCTCCCCCTCTCCCTCTTCCTCTTCCTCTCCGTCTCCTTCTCCCTCTCCCTCTCTCCCTTTCCCTCTTTCCGGTGGCAGCCATCACTCCTGTCTAAAACAGGCAGCTCCGTTGTTAACAGCGGCAGTGACTAGAAGCCTGCCTCATCGGTAAAGACCTGAAACGTGCAGCCTATACTCTACCAACACTGAGCAGTGATGCGCTCCACCCTCTGCATCCCAGCAGGACATTTCCCCTCACCCAGAGCAACGCACACTTCACCCAGTTTTAAAAGCAAACCCGCGAAGACATTAAGGCACATGCAGAGGCAAAGCAGGAACTATTTATAATCCAAAATCCAGCTTTCCCCTGTGTAATGTATTTTCATAGAATATATTTGCACACACATGCATATTGCTACAAAAGTGGGACTACCCTACACGCGGTGTGCAGTTTCCCTTCTCCCTGACAATGGAGTGAGACTATTTTCATATACCATTCCCCCACCCCATCTGACCAACCAGCTGTCCACAGCCATTTATTGGAAAATTCATCTGTTTCACCAATGATTTGAAATGCCACCATTTTCATGTATTAAATGGCTGTCTGATTGGATTTATTCCCACATGCTCTGGTTCTCTTGGTTTGCCTGTTTATACATTAGTATGAAAGACTTTTGACATCTATAGCTTCTAATAATTAATAGGTTTAGTCCACACCATCTCTTCTTTTTCAGTAATTTCCCATACAGGCCTGAGACTCAACTTGCTTTCCCCATCGATATGCAATAATCATTTATTTTGTTGCAATAAAATCTCAGATTATTGAAGAGACAGTTGACATATTTACAATAATAGTATCTATATATATAAAAGCCTAAGTGGTGTCTGCAACTGAACGGATGACCGAACAGGCTGCGTGGGGCGACCAGGCTGGCAGGGGGGTTAGTGAGGGATGACCAAATGACTGAGCAGCAGGCTGCAAAGATGGTGGTGCCCATAGCCAATAAGGAAGGAATATGCTAATTGACTGCCCCGCCCTCAAAGATGGCAGCGCCCATAGCCACAAGATGGAGGT
>NW_005370460.1:1751076-1758755 GCF_000412655.1 Myotis brandtii
GAGAGAGAGAGAGAGAGAGAGAGAGAGAGAGAGAGAGAGAGGAGTCTTTTTTAAAGTTATTGTCTTCATAAACATTTAATGACATATGTCACCAAATGCTTTTTTGCCACTTATAAAGATTAATCTTATATTTTCAAAAAATATCTTGTGTTTTTATTGTGAGAGTTGCTAGCAATGTACCCACCCTGTGTCCCTAGCAGGAGCTTGCCTTGGTCGCGGCCACTGTCTTAGACGCATCTCTTTCACGCAGTACACAACTGCCATTTTTATTAGTCTCTAGAGTAACTTATTTTAAGCCTGGATGTCCTATAACACTATGTATGGGACACGGATGCTTGGTCTGACTCCCGCCAGCTCTCACTGCCCACAGATGGCCTGTCCTTGCTGTGACTTTACTCCCCGTCACCTGGGGGGGGGTGGTTGTGTCTTAGTCTAGTGATGAGCCTCAGACCTCTGTGTCTCGAGTTGCAGTCTTCAGACACAGAAGACAAAGGTGTGCACTCCTTCCCCCCCACCCCCTCGAGCTCGCCCTGCTGCGCCTTCGTAAGCGGTCCTATGGTAAACCCTAGGGTCCGCTCCTCCCCTTGAACAGTCTGTTCGCACCTCTGCTCTGAATGGCGAGGAAACCTACTTATTTCTGAGGTCTTCATCCCTCTTCCCACCACGACTTCAAATGGTGGATACTTTCTCATACGTTCATTTCTACATTATGAGCCCGTCCGCATTAATTGACGACTACTTTGACCGTCTTCTATTTCCAGGAACTCTCCTATTGTCCAAGTGTCTGAAATGCATTCAACTTCACTTTAAAAGTCTCACGCTGCCAATATCTAGACTTTTTCATGTACAATGTGTCTTTCTTGACAAAGTTGAAATGGCTTCCACCTTTTTATCAAATCCTTAGGAAAGCCTTCCTTAGCGGGAACTCTGCAGGCACCGCCGTGGCCCCCGTGGGAGCTGCGAGGTGATCCCACGCCTGCCGAGTCCCTCAGGGGCTGTCCTTCCTCTCCTTGTCGCCGAAGTTCAGTGACCTCCCCAGGCTGTGTCTTTGTGTTCATATTGTGTATCTTGAGACGCACGGTAAGCCCAGTGTTTCGTCTACTTCGTGTTTTCTCTACCATAACTCTGAATTTTTTAATGTTTCTTTATCCTTTTATCTTCCCAGGACACACCAGTGATGTGCCCGTTAGACAGCCACGCGAATCCCACATCTGCTCTGTCTCTCTGCTCCCATCCTGGCCCCCGGGCTTCTGTTCTGTTTCAGGCCCTTTCGTGGCGCAGGAGTCGCTCCTGCCCGTTTTGGCTGCAGGGCGTGACCTTCATTTATGAATCTTCCCCTCCTTTGACTCCTGAGCTAGGTCAGCTCAGTCTCCATCACATTCTATTGTCTTGTTTCTCCTGCAAGCCCTGCATCCATTTCCTGAACTCCTGTGTCAGGGGTCATTTCTACTTTATTTCTTTGATTCCCTGGGGTTGTGCTAACCCATAATTGTCACCCACTTCATGAATTAGACAGCCACGCGAATCCCACATCTGCTGTGTCTCTCTGCTCCTGTCCTGGCCCCCGGCTTCTGTTCCGTTTCAGGCCCTTTCGTGGCGCAGGAGCCACTCCTGCCCGTTTTGGCTGCAGGGCGTGACCTTCATTTATGAACCTTCCCCTCCTGTTGACTCCTGAGCTCGGTCAGCTCAGTCTCCATCACATTCTATTGTCTTGTTTCTCCTGCATCCATTTCCTGAACTCCTGTGTCAGGGGTCATTTCTACTTTATTTCTTTGATTCCCTGGGGTTGTGCTAACCCATAATTGTCACCCACTTCATGATGTAACGTGTATAGCTTCCACTTTGGTTTTCATTCTCTGTTCTTGCAGTGTCTAGCAAGGACTCTGGTACATTTTGTCTTGTCATGACTTTCAATGTTGGCCATTTCTTCATACGGTCACTTATTCATTGTATCATATAAGGGAGGGGCAGCCAGCGGGAGGTGCGGAGATGCCACCTCCAGACTCAGTCCCCACATAGCCAGTGGGACAACAAATCTCTCTCTCTCTTTCTCTCTTTCTCTCTCTCTCAAATTAATACATTAAAAATTTTTTTAAGAAATTCAATATCAGATTCAAGAGATTAGATATCAAAGCTCTCCATTCCACTTTATCTAGACTCTATCAAATGCATATTTCATAAGCTGTGATCACATTTTTAATATATAAATAAATTTAATATATTTTCTGTTTCTGGATGCTTTTATTTTTGGAGAGAAGTGGCAGTTTAATTTGGTTTTATGTGACATTGATTCTGTAAAGTGACCTTAACCACTGGGGGACTGGTGGGCTGGTGCCGGTTTCGCGTGCTGGAATTGGGGAGGACTTTGTGCAGTGTCTAGCAGGGACTCTGGTTCATTTTGTCTTGTCATGACTTTCAATGTTGGCCATTTCTTCATACGGTCACTTATTCATTGTATCATATAAGGGAGGGGCAGCCAGCGGGAGGTGCGGAGATGCCACCTCCAGACTCAGTCCCCACATAGCCAGTGGGACAACAAATCTCTCTCTCTCTTTCTCTCTTTCTCTCTCTCTCAAATTAATACATTTTAAAAAAAATTTAAAGAAATTCAATATCAGATTCAAGAGATTGGATATCAAAGCTCTCCATTCCACTTTATCTAGACTCTGTCTATCAAATGCATATTTCATAAGCTGTGATCACATTTTTAATATATAAATAAATTTAATATATTTTCTGTTTCTGGATGCTTTTATTTTTGGAGAGAAGTGGCAGTTTAATTTGGTTTTATGTGACATTGATTCTGTAAAGTGACCTTAACCACTGGGGGACTGGTGGGCTGGTGCCGGTTTCGCGTGCTGGAATTGGGGAGGACTTTGGTGGCCGGTTTCGGGTGCTGGAATTGGGGGGGACTTTGGTGGCCGGTTTCGGGTGCTGGAATTGGGGGGGACTTTGGTGGCCGGTTTCGGGTGCTGGAATTGGGGGGGACTTTGGTGGCCGGTTTCGGGTGCTGGAATTGGGGGGGACTTTGGTGGCCGGTTTCGGGTGCTGGAATTGGGGGGGACTTTGGTGGCCGGTTTCGGGTGCTGGAATTGGGGGGGACTTTGGTGGCCGGTTTCGGGTGCTGGAATTGGGGGGGACTTTGGTGGCCGGTTTCGGGTGCTGGAATTGGGGGGGACTTTGGTGGCCGGTTTCGGGTGCTGGAATTGGGGGGGACTTTGGTGGCCGGTTTCGGGTGCTGGAATTGGGGGGGACTTTGGTGGCCGGTTTCGGGTGCTGGAATTGGGGGGGACTTTGGTGGCCGGTTTCGGGTGCTGGAATTGGGGGGGACTTTGGTGGCCGGTTTCGGGTGCTGGAATTGGGGGGGACTTTGGTGGCCGGTTTCGGGTGCTGGAATTGGGGGGGACTTTGGTGGCCGGTTTCGGGTGCTGGAATTGGGGGGGACTTTGGTGGCCGGTTTCGGGTGCTGGAATTGGGGGGGACTTTGGTGGCCGGTTTCGGGTGCTGGAATTGGGGGGGACTTTGGTGGCCGGTTTCGGGTGCTGGAATTGGGGGGGACTTTGGTGGCCGGTTTCGGGTGCTGGAATTGGGGGGGACTTTGGTGGCCGGTTTCGGGTGCTGGAATTGGGGAGGACCTTGGTGGCCGGTTTCGGGTGCTGGAATTGGGGGGGACTTTGGTGGCCGGTTTCAGGTGTGTGACTCAATATTCTCATAGTCATTTTTTAATTTTAATCTTTTGTTAATTCTCACCTGAGGATATTTTTCCATTGATTTTTAAGAGAGAGTGGAAGGGAAGAAAGAGGGAGGGAGAGAGAGAGAGAGAAACATAGATGTGACAGAGACACAGTGAATGGTGGCCTCCCAAATGTGTCCTGACAAGCCAGGGATTGAAGCTGCAACCCAGGTACATGCCCTTGACCAGGATCCAACCCACGACCCTTCTGTGAATGGGCTGACGCTGTAACCATGGATCCACCAACCAGGGCTAAAGTCATTATTTTTTATCCAATTTGAAGCACTGTTCAGGAGAGCAAATACAATAATTCATTAAAACTACTGCCTGCGGACTGAGGGTCCCGGGTTCGATTCGGGTCAGGAGCATGTGCCTGGGTTGCAGGCTCCATTCCTGGTGCGGGGTTGGGGGGGGGGGTGGCGTGCAGGAGGCAGCAGATCAATGATTCTCTCTCATCATTGATGTTTCTGTCTCTCTCTCCCTCTCCCTTCCTCTCTGAAATCAATAAAAATATTTTTTTAAAAAAGTGCTGTGAAAGGTAGGAAATAAACAAGCGTGTCACTTCTGAGCCCGAGTCATGGAATTGGTGGGATCCACGGGCAGATGCTGGCAGCGCACGGGTTCCTGTCCTTGGAGCACAGCCCGCATGTTCTGTGCACACGCGTGCCCCATGCTGTCCTGCAGTTTCTCCCCGTGTCTCCGGCACCATCGTCCTGTGGCAGAGCTCGGGCCGCTGCTCTCGGGCCGTATCGCCTGAGCCGTGTTTGGGCCAGAATTCAACCCCCAGCAAGGCTGTTACTAAAACAAGCGTGAACTTCTAATGGGAGGACGTTCTCTGGCCCCAGGGTAAAACTGGCTCCCTTCGTGAGGACCGCATGCACTGTCAGCCAGGTGCCTCACATCCGCTTACTCTTTTGTAAAAATGAAGAAGAAAAAAAGCTCTCACTGAGGCGGTGGAGAGGCTCGGGTAAGTGACTCGTGGTAGAATGCTACCACCTTTTCTGCTTATCTCATCAGGTCTGACTTACTGTTCCTGTGCTCGGCTTGCCTGTGGTTGACCAGAAGTCCCATTGTATGGCTACTGATTCCACCCCTGTCTCCTGCCACCCCCTCCACCGAGATAGCACCTTTTAGCTTCTCTTACTGCGGGGTATTAAGTCTAGCACCGCTGGGCAGTGTTGGAGGGGAGGTCAGGAAGAAGGTGTGTGGTGTTGGCTTGTTAGCTCATCCATCCATCCATCCATCCATCCATCCAACATGTGTTGATCGTCCCATGGTGCTCTCACCACTCGGCTTAGTAACCGATAGTCACGTACTTTGCCTTATTTTACTCTGCACTGAACATGCTTATACCTATATCTGCATCTAACCTAGCTACCATCTATCTCTCTCCATCTAATCTTCTTGGCTTGAGGAAAGAGAAGGAAGGACAGGGACCCCCTAGACCTGTGGTCAACGTGTGTTGATCGTCCCATGGCGCTCTCACCACTCGGCTTAGTAACCGATAGTCACGTACTTTGCCTTATTTTACTCTGCACTGAACATGCTTATACCTATATCTGCATCTAACCTAGCTACCATCTATCTCTCTCCATCTAATCTTCTTGGCTTGAGGAAAGAGAAGGAAGGACAGGGACCCCCTAGACCTGTGGTTCCTCAGGCGCCAGTAGCCACCTGTGGCCATGGAGCAGCTGGCATGCAGCAGGTGTGACTGAGAAATCAAAGTTTGATTTAAATTTAAACACCCGAACCAGTGTAAGATTTTTCTGTGAAACAGAATTGCATTGGCAAGGCAGGACCACATGGCATTTAAGCCTCCTCAGACTTAGCATCCACATGGAGAGGCGCCAAAAGTGGGGAATATACAGGAGAGCTCAAGAGCACGGCAGAAGTGAGGGACAGCTGGGGAGTAACTTTTCTGTCGCTTACACTCCGTGGCAGTCTGAACAGCACCCAAAGGTCCTGAGTCCTAAAGCCGGACTGGTTCCCGCTATGGTATTTGGGAAGGGTCTTTCCAGATGTGGGTGAAGATTCTGAGACGCGGAGAGGATCGGACTACCCGGCGGGCTGTATACGCCCCCGGGGTCCGGACAAGGGCGAGAGGGAGGGAGGTTTGGGCATAAACAAAAGAGGAGGCACGTGCCCTGGGCAGGGGCTGAGCCACTGACTGTGGCCACCAGAGCTGGACGTCGGCAAGGGGCCCGCTGCTGCGGGGTGGCCTGCTGACACTGCCATTTGCCCGAGTGACACTGGTCAGGCTCTGCCCCCAGGCCTGGGAGAAAGTGCATTCCTGTGGTATCGACATGCCACAGCGATGTATTGAAATTACATATTGAAACAATATCATTTTGGTCACATGAACTGTAATATATCAAAGTTCATGTCACCTGTGTCTTCTGGTCCTGTTTTTAGTGAAAACCTGAGTCTACGCCTGGGCTCCGGCTGCGCTGACCGCACTCAGGGTCGGCCTGTCCCCTCCTCACGGCGGCAGGCCCCTGGGCGTCCCGAAAGGGGTCCTGAAACAGAGCACAGTGACTGCCGGCAGCTCACGGTGCCCGGGGAATTGGGGGCCAACAATCCCCACCGCTCCTCCGTGACTGAGACCCACAGCAGGTCTGCAGGCCCACGGGGGGCAGGGGGCCGGCTAGGGTGTCCGCTCTCAGCGTGACTGACAGGCGGGGTCCTCAGAGGCAGCCTGTAGCATTCGCGGGGGGGCGGGCTGGCTGGGGTGTCCGCTCTCAGCGTGACTGACAGGCGGGGTCCTCAGAGGCAGCCTGTGAGCATTCGTTCTGGAAGAGACGAGGGTAGACCCGCTTGCTGGCAGCCAGCTATGGCTTTGCCTTCACGAGGGGTTGAGATCTTTGCTGAGGGCCTGCTGGCTCCGCGGGGTGTCTGCCCCTCAGCCATCCAGAGCCACCCTGATGACACGTGACCCTGCCCCTCCGATCACCCCTCCTCCAGGTGGCTCTCCCCATCTCAGAGCTGCTCAGGGCACCCACTGCTCCTCAGCCTGGGGCCTGGGCTCCTTGCTCCTTGCAGCTGGGAAGACGCCACCAGAGGGCCTTCCTGGGAGAGGGGCTGTGTGTGCCCGACACCCTCCTCTGCGAGCCGGGTGGGAGGCTGGCGATGGCTTTTGGATCTACTCTGTGTGCCACACACTGACCCGCAGCTGCCTGTGAACACTCGTCACACGGCCGTGTCCCGTGGACTCCACCAGCTCCCAGTCAGTGATTGCGCTGTGCCACGGGGCGAAGGTTAGTGGCGCTAAGAAGGTCTAGGTCACTCACAGCTCAGGGCAGGACCCTTCCCACCTGTGGAAACTCGAGTGGGAGGGTGCTGCTCGGGGCGGGAAGGGCGTGCGGGCTGTGCAGTCTGGAGGGAGCGTTCCCTCCCGACCCTGGGGGCAGCCGGGACACCTGAACCCTGTACCTCCTTGTTGCCCAAATCTGGGTGGATTCATCCCATTGGGAAGGAAGGAGGGAAGGAGGGTGGGAAGGAAGGGAAGAAAGAGGGAAGGAGGGAGGGAAGGAGGGAAGGGGGAGGGAGGCCAATGGGGAGGGAAGAACATGGAGGGAAGGGAAGGAGGAGGGAGGCAGCTGAAGAAGCAAGGGTCTGGGGAAGATCGGGTGCCTGTTTTTGGTCCACGGCTTCGCCTTATGGTAAGAAGAGCCGCCTGCCAACGTGCAGGGCACACTGAGGGGGCTGAAGTCAGACCAAGACGACGGGTTGAAATAGAGACGTCCGCGAGAAAATGCAGAACTCTTGGGTAGAGAAGAATTAGATTTCAAGCTTGGCAGCCTTCAGGACTCAGGGAATGAAAGGAAGGCTGCTTTTTATTTGAGGAGAAATAAATAAAAATGACTTCAGCCTAGGTCCCTAGCTCAGTGGTGAGGATGCGAGATCCCAGTAGGAAGGTGGAGAGATGTTCAAGGAGCAGCGAATTCTT
>NW_005370460.1:1758988-1773110 GCF_000412655.1 Myotis brandtii
GGGATGATGCAGAGGCCCAGGAAGACTCCGAGTTTCCCGAGGGTAAAGGGTGTGAAAGAGAGAAGATGGGACTTGGGTACAAACTACGTTGGGAATAACCAAACTAGGGCAGAGGCTGCGCTTCACTCAGCTTTGCACCCAGCACCGGCAAGAAGGCGATACATGCGTTTAATGCACAGAATGATGCTCCGGAGGGGAGGGACCGGCTCTGAGGGCGCAGGAGCGAGCGGTCCTAGGAGGACGGCTCCGCAGTTGTCCCGGCTCTCGTGACGCTTCGTAAAAGCAGGTTCCTGGTTTGCGTCCGGGGGATCCTGAGTCATCCTGCCGAGGTGGGGGCCAGGAATTTGACTCTGAAACAAGGCCTCGGCTGGTTGTACCACGGAAGATCCACGGATCCTGAGTGGGATGCCACCTGAGTTTCCCGTCCCCCGCTCCAGGTGGCTTCCCTCGCGAGCACTGGGTGGGAGAGCTCACACGACACAAAGCCTGAACGAGTGGCTGTGAAGGAGCCCACAACATTACAGGAGGCATGCGTCATGGGCCTCAGGGGGACCTGCACCCCGAGTGTCCGAGCCCTTTCTCCAGTCCTCCCAGACACGGGCACTGCGGGGCTCAGACAGCCCCAGGCCCGGGTCTGCACGGAGCATCCTTGTCCCCCGGTGACCAGGTCGGTGGGAGCTGGAGCAGCGTGGGCAAGTCTCGTGACCCCACGGACATATCCATCCATCAGCCAGCCAGCCTCAGCGGCCAGGGAAGCGGGAAGCAGGATGAGTGGCCGGAGGTGGAAGACACACAGATTCCCAGCGTTGCTGGCCTCTGTAGCGGGTGGCTGCACTCCTGCGCTTCAGTTATTGCTCTTTTTTACATCCCAAACTGTGGCTGCAACCTGGCTTCATATTAGTGCAGAACCTGCTTGTTAGACATGAGACTGGACACGCTCCCTAAGGGCTCAGCGGCTCCTCGGGCCGCGGCCTCAGCCCCTCAGTGTGCAGGGAGGGGACTGGCAGACGGAGACAGGCGACAGGACAGGCCGGTGCGGTTAGAGCTCGGGCTTCCGATGTCGACGCCACGATTTGTCCCATATTTCATTTATTTCATTTTGTTAATCGTCACCTGAGGATATTTTTCCCATTGATTTTTAGAGAGTGGAGAGGAGGGAGGGAGGGAAGGAGGGAGAGAGAAACATCAGTGTGAGAGACACATGAATTGGTTGCCTACCACACACGACCCGACTGGGGCCGAGGAATCAAACCTGCAACCCAGGTATGTGCACGACTGGAAATCGAACCCTTGACCCTTCAGTGCTTGGGGCAACACTCTAACCACTGAGCACACCAGCCAGGCCCTGTCCTGTATTTAACTGAAGGATATAACAGCTATGGATTGAATTTCAAACCCTAAGGATGTAGTGCCTCATCCTGTGTCTGTAAGGACACAGCCGACCTCCAGGAAGAGGAGTAGAGGGGGCTCCACTCCCCTCGCGGCCCGGCCTGCACTCTCAGGAGGGGACAGTGTGCTCGGTGTGCTCAGCTTTCCTGGGAAGCTGCTCTGCGCTGTGAGGTGGTGGCGCTGGGGAGGGGTCCGCGGGGGCTGTGGAGGCTCCTGGGATTGAGAGCAGCACAACGTTGGGCTGGGACGGATCCCAGAACTTCCCTAAGGACTCGCTGTTGTCGGCAAGATAACGGCAAACACATCACGTGACGAGGTGGGTGAGGAAGTGGTGGGTGAGGAAGTGGCTCCCCACGCCCCGACGGCTAGGACTCAGGCATCTCCGGGCCAGGAGCTCCAGGGCTTTAGTAGAGCATCTGTCAGCGGGTCAGCGGGTCAGCGGGCCGCCCCGGGCAACGGAGACACAGGAGGGGCCTTCTCACCCCAGGCCTCACAGCAAGCGTGAGTCGGCCTGGCCAGAGCCCTGAGCGGCTGGCCACCAGTTCCGGGCCTTTCCATCGCCCGTGAGGGCTGGATTTGGGAACACAGAACGTGACCCATCCTGGGATCTCATGAGCTCGAGGCAAAGGATAGAGGAGCCCTGTGTCCGCTCCCTCCTCTGTCTGCAGACTCCCTCTCACCGCTGCCCGCCTGCCATCACCACCACAGGTGGCCGCCACATCAGCGGGCCGCCCCGGGCAACGGAGACACAGGAGGGGCCTTCTCACCCCAGGCCTCACAGCAAGCGCGAGACGGCCTGGCCAGAGCCCTGAGCGGCTGTCCACCAGTTCCGGGCCTTTCCATCGCCCGTGAGGGCTGGATTTGGGAACACAGAACGTGACCCATCCTGGGATCTCATGAGCTCGAGGCAAAGGATAGAGGAGCCCTGTGTCCGCTCCCTCCTCTGTCTGCGGACTCCCTCTCACCGCTGCCCTCCTGCCCTCACCGCCACAGGTGACCACCGCACGCTGCCCCGGCCGCCAGCCGGCCTTTGTATCCCCGCCCGCTGTCCGCAGGTAAACATGCACCCACGCAAGTTCACACACGAAGGAGTCTTCAGAGTAACATTTGTCTTGCACGTGTTCCATTTATCTTTGGCAAAAAGCTTCAGACCCAAACTCTCTTAAGTGATCTCAGGAAGACAGTGATAAGTACCTTCCCCGCCATTACGGCCGCGTGTTATCACAGTGGTGACGGCCATAATGGTGGCGTAACCCCCATCAAGCCACTTAACGCGGCTCGTTTTCCAAAGCCCCTCGAAGCCTGTGACAGTCCGGCGGGCGGGCTGAAAAGATCACTTAACCCCGATGACCTGAGGAAAACGCGGAGGGAAGAGCCACCGGGCGAGCGGAGGACAGCGGGGCGGGAAGAAGAGACCATTGATTTTCTGACAGGGGCAGAGCCACTGTCAACAGTGAGCTGCACAAATGGAAGGAACGTTCAATTAGCTGCTTGTGAGTGGAAGTCCGCAGATGTCCAGATGGCGCCTCCGGCCATCCTCGGTTACATTTATTCTTTGTTCTTAAATATGTGTGTTTCCTCAAGGAACCTAAAGTTAGAGTCTGTACAGCAACTAAATCACTAAAGGAGACTCAGGACAGTTTCCATAAGATGCCGAGCGGCCATGCACCCCTGTCACTCATACACTCCTTCCCTGCCACCTGCCCTTCCCTGTGATGCCACACCTGCCCTTCCCTGCCATGCCACCTGCCCTTCCCTGTGATGCCACACCTGCCCCTTCTTGCCATGCCACAGCTGTCTGTGGTTACTCAGCAGGAGTTGAAATTGTTAGCAGAGCACAGGGTTTTGGAGGTGATGGTGTGGCTGTGCCGGGATGAGCAGATGGGGACGGGAGACAATCGGTCACTCTCCCTTTCTCGCTGCTAGCTGCTCGGAGCAAAACTGGGAGCCGGCGCTGCCCGACAACTCAGGCTGCAGGCACGGAGGGTCAGTGAGAACACGCAGGCTCCAGCTCAACACCCATGCACGCCCTTCCGGCCATGTGGTGGTGATGGTGTTCTCGCTGTGCACCAGCTTCTTTGCATGCAAACTGGAGCAACAGGCCTTATCCCGCCAGCCGCTGTGCCATGCAGTGAGATCATGCCCGTGGTGGGTTCACGGCGTGCCCAGTATTCAGTGCGTCCCCTACTCGGGTGACTGCAATTATAATTACTCCATACACACCGGTGGGCAAAGCAGCCTTACTGTTGTTCAAATAGAAAAGAATACAGTGGTTCATAGGCAATAATACAACAGTGAGCTGTGTGTTTGCCTACTTGTGACTGTAAACCTACGCTTGCCCATCCCTGTATTTTTAGCCTGATTTTCTGAGCATAGTTCTTAATGAATTAATTCTCTTCATATTCATCTCAAAATAGAAGTCTTGCCGATGAGGAATGGGCTGAAATGTTGGGGACAGGAATCCCAGGTAGAAACCCTGCATGAGTAGAATGTGACCATTTCACACGCACTCCAAGAGCAGCCGCAGATACACCAACTAACCGCAGGCACACCAACTAACCGCAGGCACAGCACCTAACACACCAGACACGAGCTAACCAAAGACATACCAGCTAACCAAAGACACGACAGCTAACCGCAGACACACCAGCTAACCGCAGACACAGCTAACCATAGACACACCAGCTAACCGCAGACATACCAGCTAACCATAGACACACCAGCTAACCGCAGGCACACCAGCTAACCTCAGGCACACTAGCTAACCGAAGACATACCAGCTAACCGCAGATACACCAGCTAACCACAGACACACCAGCTAACCATAGACACACCAGCTAACCAGACACAACAGCTAACCATAGACATACCAGCTAACCACAGACACACCAGCTAACCGCAGACACACCAGCTAACCGCAGGCACACCAGCTAACCGCAGGCACACTAGCTAACTGAAGACATACCAGCTAACCACAGATACACCAGCTAACCATAGACACACCAACTAACCGCAGACACACCAGCTAACCACAGACACACCAGCTAACCGCAGACACACCAGCTAACCGCAGACATACCTGGTAACCACAGACACACCAGCTAACCGCAGACACACCAGCTAACCGCAGACATACCTGGTAACCACAGACACACCAGCTAACCGCAGACACACCAGCTAACCGCAGACATACCTGGTAACCACAGACACACCAGCTAACCGCAGACACACCAGCTAACCGCAGACATACCTGGTAACCACAGACACACCAGCTAACCGCAGACACACCAGCTAACCGCAGACATACCTGGTAACCACAGACACACCAGCTAACCGCAGACACACCAGCTAACCGCAGACATACCTGGTAACCACAGACACACCAGCTAACCGCAGACACACCAGCTAACCGCAGACATACCTGGTAACCACAGACACACCAGCTAACCGCAGACACACCAGCTAACCGCAGACATACCTGGTAACCACAGACACACCAGCTAACCGCAGACACACCAGCTAACCGCAGACATACCTGGTAACCACAGACACACCAGCTAACCGCAGACACACCAGCTAACCGCAGACATACCTGGTAACCACAGACACACCAGCTAACCGCAGACACACCAGCTAACCGCAGACATACCTGGTAACCACAGACACACCAGCTAACCGCAGACACACCAGCTAACCGCAGACATACCTGGTAACCACAGACACACCAGCTAACCGCAGACACACCAGCTAACCGCAGACATACCTGGTAACCACAGACACACCAGCTAACCGCAGACACACCAGCTAACCGCAGACATACCTGGTAACCACAGACACACCAGCTAACCGCAGACACACCAGCTAACCGCAGACATACCTGGTAACCACAGACACACCAGCTAACCGCAGACACACCAGCTAACCGCAGACATACCTGGTAACCACAGACACACCAGCTAACCGCAGACACACCAGCTAACCGCAGACATACCTGGTAACCACAGACACACCAGCTAACCGCAGACACACCAGCTAACCGCAGACATACCTGGTAACCACAGACACACCAGCTAACCGCAGACACACCAGCTAACCGCAGACATACCTGGTAACCACAGACACACCAGCTAACCGCAGACACACCAGCTAACCGCAGACATACCTGGTAACCACAGACACACCAGCTAACCGCAGACACACCAGCTAACCGCAGACATACCTGGTAACCACAGACACACCAGCTAACCGCAGACACACCAGCTAACCGCAGACATACCTGGTAACCACAGACACACCAGCTAACCGCAGACACACCAGCTAACCGCAGACACACCAGCTAACCACAGACACACCAGCTCACTGCAGACACCGTGCGTTGGCCTGTGGGCAGGAGAGGGGGTAGATGGCCGGGGCCGGCCTGGGGCAGTGGCAGGAATTCTTCTCACAAAGACTGAACCTGCTGAAGGTCCACAGGGACAGTGACCGAGACCAATGCAAGCCCGGGTGGCAGTGTCTCTGTGAAGCCACCTGGCCATTTGCTGACAGGTCGGCTGCGCTGGGTCCCACGGATCCTGAGAGCCAGCGACACCTCACAGGGACTCATTCCCGCACCGTTTGCCTTTCTGCTCACAGTCAGGCCCTGGCCAAGCACGTGGGCCCTGAGCGCGGACGCCACGACCGTGCCACAGGCCACGCTGCCAAGCAGCTGCACTGGACGCGGGAAGCAAGGTCCACTGGGAGGGCGCTGGCCCCAGCTCAGCGGAGAGGCTGTGACTGAGCGGGGTTGGCACACCCGGGCCGCCACCTGCTTCTGTAATAAGGGTTTGATGGACCAGCGTCCTCACCGCTCACACGTCGCCAGGGCTGCTTGTGCAAACAAGGGCTGATCTGAGTTGTTGTCACTGGAACCATATGACTCACAAATTCTACAGTAATTACCACCTGGCTCTTTACAGAGAAAGGTGGCCCCCTCTGCTCTCGGGGGTGTGCGGCCACGGCCCAGGACACATGCACATGGTGTCCCCAACCGGCAGACTGTGGGGCTGCAGGAACCGGAGAGGGAGGCCGAGTGGTAGCCCTGTCACACCCAGGAACGTCCTGACCTGTGGTCAGGTCCCCACACCTGGGTTATGGCTCTGGTCCTCCACGTGGTACACTTCTACAGGGGGCGCAGGTCCCGCTGAGCTGTAAGTCACCGCATGGAAACGTGCATCTGAGGGGTAGGAAGCGAATGTCACGGAGAGATGAGTAATTTAAATGACTGCGAGGAAGGACCTGCTCCCCCAGAATGAATACCGCCCACAGCTCCTTCAGTTTCTGCTTTGGTTGTGGAAAGTGGGCTCCCTCAAGGTCAGGGCCTTCACAGAGCAGCCCACACCCAGCGATGGACCAGAGCGAGTCTGACAGGCAGGCTGTGACCGAGGCGGCGGGGACCAGTGCACCAGCCTGCACCTCTGCCCGCTCCCCCACATACAGAAATCACAGCAATTCCCCGAGACCAGAAACCCAGGACAGAAAGGGTGACTTTTCGATGAATGAGGTGCGAGCCCTGTGTGAGGAGCTGTACCTTCTGCACCGTGAGACTGTTTCAGGCACCGATGACAGCGCATTGTTTGTGCTAAATAGTCAGGAGGTGACTGGATCACCAAGGGCAGGGTCATGCTGCCCTGTGTCCCGCCTCAGACAAACAGGGGCACTAGAGACACCCCACGCCCTTGGGATTTCTGTAAGAACCTCGTGTCTTCCAACAGTCCTGCTGCCTGCGTGCCGCTGAGCAGTCCGAACTCAGGAGGTTCTTGTTTCAGCTGCTTTCACATGGAGGAGACTCATCAGAAGTCAAGAAAGAGGAGGGAGAAGCAGATGAGCAAGAGGAGAACGAGTATGTTGGGGGCAGAAATAGAATGTTGGGGACCAGCTATAATTGTAAGAAATATTACTCATGCTCTGTTAACCGGGGTTGTTTTGTTCTGATTACAGAAGGTGCATGCTAACCTGGCTGGGAGTTGCAGTGGGACCTGGGAGCTCCCCTGGAAATGCGGCCCCCCTCCCCATCCGGGAGCTGCCTGTTATCCTGGAAAGAAGGACAGCCTTGTTGCAGAAACCAGAGCTGCCAGCCCTTTGAAAACCCTCAGACCTTTGCAATCCCCCAGCCCCCATTACCTGTTAACTGCCCATTTGGCAAACCCTTTTGCCCACTTCCCCATGGGATCTTCATCCTTCTACCCAATAGAAGCAGCTGGCTTATGGGGGGCGGGGGGAGCAGATTTCTGTGGACGACCTGCTGCTCTCCACGCTGCCGGCAGGGTTGGAATAAGTCATCCTTCTACCCAATAGAAGCAGCTGGCTTATGGGCGGGGGGGGGGAGCAGATTTCTGTGGACAACCTGCTGCTCTCCACGCTGCCGGCAGGGTTGGAATAAACACTCATATATGATCCAACCCTGTCTCTGCTGAATTGGCTCAAAGTGACAGGCAGCCTGAATCCATTGATCATCTGGTGACAAAAAGAATAAAAATGAAGAGAAAAAAGAGAAGCAAACGAGGAAGGGAAGAAGAGAAGCTCCGAAGTACAAGGAGACGTGGAGGGTGGGCGTCGCGTAGCGGCATGCTTTGTAGAGGAGTGCTCCCTTTAACCTATGTCGAACGCAGCAAGGTTTTCTTTCTCTTTTCTCAGCTCCCACTGGCAGCCCCTGGAACTGTGAACAATGAGCGTGAGCCAGAGGTTGCCAATTAGACAGCGAGCGATGGGGATGCAGAAAGGAAAGCATCTTCTAAGATGGCTGCGAAGGCCTTGTTAACAATGAGCCATATGATGCTAATGCTGAAGTCACTAGTGATCATTAACCGTCTACATTACACTTTCTAGAATGAAGACTGTCAGTAGAATCATGTTTAATGTTTTCCTTGAGACGTGGTTGGTCCCCCTTCCTAACCTTGCCCCAGTTAAACTCGCCCACACTTATTCCCAGAGAAGCCAAGGTCAGCTTCACTCAGACTCACTGCTCTTTCATGAGGAGGTCAGAGCAGCAGGTGACGCGTGCTGAGTGTGCAGACTGGGAAGGCCTGCAATCAGGTCCACACTGGGGGACAGCAGATATGGGGTGCCACAGACATGGGGTACATTGGGTAGATATGGGGGAGGGTAGGTAAATATGGGGTACAACAGAGAGATATGAGGTACAGCAGATATGGGTTGCTGCAGACATGGCGTACATTGGGTAGATATGGGGTACAGCAAATAGATATGGGATACAGCTGACGTGGGGTATAGCTGATATGGGGTGAAGCGGATAGTTATGAGTTATTAGGTACAACATATATGGAGTGCAGCAGATATGGGGTGCAGCTGATGTATATGGGGTGCATTTAATATATATGGGGTTCAGCAGATATGAGATACAGCAGATATGAGGTGCAGGCCCCATGTTCTTGTGGTGGATGGGGCTGTGGCCCCATGTTCTCATGGCAGGGTGGGCTATGGCCCCCGTGTTCTCGTGGCAGGATGGGGCTATGGCCCTGTGTTCTTGTGGCAGAGTGGGGCTATTGCCTTGTGTTCTCATGGCAGGGTGGGCTGTGGCCCCTGTGTTCTTGTGGCAGGGTGGGCTGTGACCCCTGTGTTCTTGTGGCAGGGTGGGCCGTGGCCCCGTGTTCTCATGGCAGGGTGGGCCGTGGCCCTGTGTTCTCATGGCAGGGTGGGCCATGGGCCCTGTGTTCTTGTGGCAGAGTGGGCCGTGGCCTCGTGTTCCCATGGCAGGGTGGGCCATGGCCTCATGTTCTCGTGGCAGGGTGGGCCATGGCCTCGTGTTCTCGTGGCAGGGTGGGCAGTGGCCTCGTGTTCTCTTGGCGGGTTGGGCTGTGGGTTGGTCTCATTATTCACCCCAGTTGTGGTTTCCACCAGATGTTTACAAATGTGACCCACACAACATGGCCTCATGTTCTCTTGGCAGGGTGGGCCGGGGCCTTGTGTTCTCGTGGCGGGTTGGGCTGTGGGTTGGTCTCATTATTCACCCCAGTTGTGGTTTCCACCAGATGTTTACAAATGTGACCCACACAAAGCCAAGCCCACTTGCTCTCTGAGGCTGCCTTGGTTTGTGTCCAGTGGCTCTGTTTGTGACTCTCACTCTCCCAGGCCCTGCTGTGTGCTCAGTTGGCAGGTGGAGCTCCCGCCCTGAAACCCGGGGCTGGCCCAGGCACTTGTCGGTCCTTCCTGCTTTTCACCGATTGTCCCTTTCACCAAACACGGCTGGTGCACTCACGGGAGTCCTGTGGTCACTTTAGCTGCCAAATGCAGCCCTGCGTCTGAATGAGAACGCCCAGCCCAGCACGTGTCCCAGCTCGCGCTTCCGGTCCTGGCTCAGCTAGAGCCATGCGAGGCCACGGAGGGGGTGGCCCATTTCTTCTCTCTCTGCCCAAACCCGCTCCCCAACTTGCCAGTGTAGTTCTTCATCCGGGGGAGTGAGCCCAGTCCAGAGGAGAGAGGCTGTGACTGTGCTTGGCGGCTGCTGGGACACAGGGAGCCAGTCCTCTTCTTGCCTCTTGACTGTCCATGTGACACCCCAGCACCAACGCCCCCTCCCTCCGAGCTCTGCACCCCCCAGTTCCATCCCTTTCACCTCGTGTCTCTCACCAGAAGCAGGCAGGACCTGTCCGCAGGGGTAACTGCGTCTCCCGGGGTGCCACCACGCACCTGCTCTGCTTCAGCTTTGAACATCCATGTCCCTGTTTAAGGGCGGGTTCGACAGCTCTGAGCACCCCTGACTCCATTGTTGTAACCAGTGTCACGTAACTGAAGTTTATGCTTCAAAACTGTGCGCACACAGATGGGAGCAAGCTCCTGATTCCCGCAGTAACCACCACCCAGACGTGGCTGCTCAGCACAGAACATTCAATATTAATGGTGTGTCGGGCACCCGACACCAACGCGGCCCCATTGAGCTTGCGTTGGTTTTCCATGGACGCGCTAACATTTCCACACGCCAGTGGCTTACAGCATCATCCTAGAGTTCTGGCGTCAGACAGCTGGGCGTAACCCCAGGCTGACGCCGAGGAGTGGGGGGCTGCGTCCCTTCTGGGGACTCCAGGGCAGCACCGTGTCCTGCCTTTTCTTGCCTCTGGAGGCACCTGAGTTCCTTGGCTCTGGGCCTCTCCGGCCATCAGAGCCAGCGAGGGTGCCTCTAGCCTCACACTGTGACTCCAGCCTTCCTTCCCCATCACACCCTCGCTTCTTTTTCTGCTCCTCCTGAAATCAAAAGAGGTTGGTTTTGTTTGTTTTTTCAGAGACAAAAAACAAAACAAGAATCTCAAAGCTTCATTCTTATGACGGCTTCACAGAGCACACGTGCTTCTTCCTCTGAACTCCCCTGAGGCGGCTGCACCGTCAGGAACTCCCCGTAACCAGACAATACCCTGCCTTCTCCGTACCTCCTGCCTGGCACACGGAAGCTCAATGTCCACTTTTTCAATGAATGTGTGAATGAATGGATGACGGGTTGATGATGGATGGATGGATGGATGGATGGATGGATGGATGGAAATCTGCCAACTGGCTGACCACAGTTTGGAACACAAAAGTACTCACATGTGCTGGTTGAGAAATCCATTTCAAAGATGCGACTTGGTCCCTGGGCACCGAGAAGCACACGCCAGGGCAGTGTTGAGTGTCCCCTTTACAGCCACAGCCACAGCCAGCAGCCGGCAGCCCACTCCTCACAGGACACCCTTCCATCCGCCGCTCCCTGTACGGCTCCCGCCACCCTTTCCAACAGGCGAGTGAGGCCACAGTCCTGCAGATGCTCTCGGGAGAGTCTCACTTGGCTGTACCCCGCCCCCCATCCTGACTGCCCCAGCCCAGTCCTGGCCCAGGAGGGGATGGGACCTGCTTCTCCCCCCGCACCTCCCAGGTCTCAGGCTTCAGCTTGAAGCGGCCAGTGCACCTGGCGCCATAGGGGCAGAGGTTAATCCTGGCACCTCAGGCGGCTGCGCAGCCCCTCCCCACGCCCCAGTCCCCATCACGCTGCTCTGCGACAGGCTGCCCTCAGCCTTCTGTCTCCCACACCGGGCCTGCCCTGGGGTGCCCACACTCACCTGGGACTCTCTGTCCTTCCTACCCAGCACAGAGGCACACGTGGGGCCCAGAGGACCATCGCCAGCCCTGCTCGGCTCTCCCTCCTGGTGGGGGGGCGATGGACGCTTTGCCCCACCCAAGGAAGACTTGCATTCCCTGCCTAGGTGGAGGGGGCACCACCCAGGAGCTTTGCCACTGTTGTGCCCAAACCTGCCTCTTAATGCTGGGAAACCTTTCCCCTGAAGAAGCGTGTCCGCCACGAAATAGACTGGAGACTATTTGGGGAAACGCACGACTTTGCTCCCTCCACGTGGTCCCACCTCAAGAAAGAGCAGAATGGCAGCTCCGGACAGGAGGGCGGGAGAAGGAAGGCCAGGGGAGACCCTTCCCTTAGGATCTCAGGATTTCTCTAGGCGCACCTGGCAGGGGCGGGGTGGGACCCTGGAGGCGCGGGCTTGGTCTGGCTCCTGGCAATCGCCAAACACAGACGGACATCCTGAACCCCACGCCCTTCCTGGAGGCCAGGACTGTCTGGCAGTCACCGGGCGCTGTGCTGGGGTTGAGTCCGAGCCTGACGCCCAGTCGCAGGCGTGAGGGTCTCTGGGACGCCTTTCCCGGCCCCTCGTTCCCCACCCTCCACCCCTGAGAGCCCCTTTACACTGTTTTAAACGGGACGAAGAAAATGTTCACTCCAGTCCAGGTTCAGTGTCGGGCCTGCGGGGTGGTGTGAATTGCACAGACTGACCCTCCCTGGGCCCCGCCTCCCTCTGCCCATCGGGCTGTCAGGACAATCCAGCCTCGCTCCGAAGGCACCTCTGCGGCCGTGAACTCCTGACCCAGCTGTTCTAATGGCCTTCCCAAGCTCCCCTGCTCAAGGCCGGAGAAATCACAGCCCCCGGCCCCCGGCCAGTAATTCACGGTGCTCCGTCAACGTCCCGCCAGGCCCTCCCGCCGCAGCCCTCTCTCCGCTCGCTCCCTCACCCGTCGGAAGCAGCTTGATCACCTGCCAACCCGTATTGATTTTTGCTTCCCAATCTCCAGGCTGGATAGAGGGAAAAGATTAAAAACAGTTTGTCAGTTTGAAGTTGAATAAGAATTCAGCACCAGGGACGTCTCAGAAATGGAGGAAGTGGCAGGGAGGTGCGGGGTGTGGGCCAGTCAAGGCCAAAGCCACTCTTAAGGGAGTTTAACCCCTTATGCCAGCCAGCCCCGGAATGTTCTGGAGGGGACTGGACTGTCGTCCCGCCCTCTTCCATGCTGTTTCCTGTGTGTGGACGCTCCCCTGAGTTCTGAGCCCTCAGCGTTCGCATAGGTGTGGTTAGGACTGTCCAGGGGGAGCATCCTGGGGGCCACCTGGCCACCACCAGGAGGGAGTGTGTGGGTTTCTGTGGCTCCTGGGCTGTGGGCCCAGCCCTGCCCCCTGCGCTGCGCCCGCGCCCCGTTAGTATTCATGGAGCAGGGCCGCATTGTCCTTGTCAAGACAGAGTGGGAAGACCGGGGACATTTGCCCTTCAAAACCACGAGCTTCGTTGACTCATGGAGGACCGTTCGGTTCCTTTGTCAGCGGCAGCGATGACAAATGCTTCACTCGCATCAGTGAAAAGCTGAGGGGCCAGGGCTGGAGCATCGCGCACACAGGGCTCAAGCCCAGGCACCGGGGTTTCCCTCACCCGCCCCCGTGGCCGGGGCAGCCGCTCGGCACTCAGGGCAGGCAGAGAGGGGGTGGCCTTCCCCACCGGAAGCACAGCAGTCAGACCAGGCAGACCCACCTGTGCCGCAACGGCAGGGAGGGGTCCTGTGCGGAACAGGCCGGGCTGGGTATGGCGTAGTGCGCCAGCCCGGGTCCGAGGCCCTCCTTCTCCATCGCAGGGAGCTGGGATTCACGGTGCGCAGGGTGCAGCCTGGCCCGGCAGAAGTCGGGCTTGGTGCCGTGGAGCCCGGGAGGAGCGCTCCTCTAACGGACTCGATCATGTCACTCGTTGTGTGTTCTCCTTGGTCCATGTGTCTGCAGGTGTGACACACATCCCAGCCAGCAAGGTTCTCAGAGTTGGAATCTCGTGAGGGTGACATGGGCCAATGCGCCATCCAGCTGAGCCCCGGCCAGGGCAGGTTTAGGTGCTGTAATCTACACGAGGCCTTGGCAGTGGCCCGAGCACACAGTCTGAGCTGCACACTCAGCGGTGCGACGTCTGCAGGGAGCAGAGTGGGCCCTCGGCCCCCGGGAGCCACGCATGCAGCAGGGAGGAGTCCCAGCCCGGCTTCCTTTCCATTGAAGCAGCTGAAAATTCCGTGCCGGCAGGACCCGCAGAGCACAGAGTGGTCCCACTTTCTCGCACACTCGCTCGGCACACTTGCCTGAAGTCACGGTATCTGCAGGACTAGGAGGAAGAAAGGTGAGTGTGCAGCACGGATTGCACTCCGTGACTTTGGAGAACAACGCTATCGCTTCAGCTGGCACGGGCCGCTTCCTCCCGGATTATTTTTGTCTGACCCACACCTGGCCCCCCACCCTCACAGCAGGAACCCCAGGGGCTGCGTGAGGCCGTGCAGGATGGACCGCACACCTCTGCCTGTAAATTCCGACATCAGCACCTGCCTGGTGCCAGCCGATCTGAAGTGCATGGCAGCTTCAGCACCTGTCGCAGCAACTCCCCCACTTCCTGCCCGCCCC
>NW_005370460.1:1773419-1799006 GCF_000412655.1 Myotis brandtii
TAATGTAAATATCTGATATGCAGGATGGTCTTAGGTGACCCCTGTGAAAGGGTCGTTTGACCCCCAAAGGGGTCGTGACCCACAGGTTGAGAACCGCTGCCATAGAACCTCACAGCCACACAGATCGAACTGTAGAGGAGACACTGGTGATGGTTGGCACAAACTAGACTGTGTGTGAGTGGAACCTTCTTTCTCCCAGGGACCTGCCAGGCTCTGCCCCAGGTGCGGGGCCACCGGTCCCGGGCTCAGCTGCTGCCTCCCAGGTGGCCTGTGCCATTCCCCGCAACGCCAGCCTCACCCTCCCACCGGCCTCTCTCCTCGTTCTCACTCGCAATCCCTAGGACACTGCCGTGGAGGACACGTGAGCCCTGTGTTGCACGGCTCGTGGGCACATCATTGATTCTAAGCCTCCACGGAGCTCTGCTCATTCGGGAGGCATTTAACAGACAGCTCTCCCCAGCCCCGTCCCCGCGGCCCGGCCCGCCCTGGGAGAACCCTGCCTCCGTGCTGCAGACGTTCTCTGTGAGCACCGGGACACCGAGGGATCTGGTCCCCGAAACTCTGTCCTGGCTTCGCTGGTGGGAGTTGGGTCCTGTAGACATGCCAGCTCTTCAGAACGCCACGTCAGGGCAGAGGCCACTTCCATGACCTGCTCGGCCAGCTGCACGAAGCGAGGCTGGTCCTGTGACTTCTGCATTAACGCCACTCCATGGCTTCAGGGTATAATAGAAGAGGCGTCATGGGAACACAAAACCCTTCCTACAGTCCCTATCTACCTCTGCAGCCTTATTAGGTCACCTCCAGCTTCCTACACACATGCACGCACATATGTGCACATGTGTGCACAAACACATGCACATGCACGCACAGATACTCATGCACACAGAGATACACATGCACACAGATGTGTACACACACAAGACTGTGCCTTCTGCCTGGAATGGTCTCTCTCTCTCCACCTGCTGACCTCTCACATCCTCTGTGACTCAGCTCCATTGTCACAACTCCAGGAACCTCCCTCGATGCACCCACTGTCCCTGAGGCTGCGGTGCCCCCCTGCTGTGCTCCTCAGCATCCTGACAGACCTGAAGTTCCAGGGAGCCCCGCTCTGAACAAGTTCCACTTCTATGTATTCTTCAATCTCTAAAATGTTCCCCTGAGAACTGACATGTAGACAGTTTCTATAAATCACCTATTATTTTACACACACATAAGCAGTGTCAATGTGAAGAAACGATGAATCTAGTTATTAAGAAAAACTTTAAAATGGATTTATATCAATTATTTTACATGCATATTATTATATGTCATGCAATGCATAATTATATATAGCTGTAAAGATATAAAATATATAAAGTCATACGTAAGATCTACAATGATAAATGTTATTATGCATGCATATTATTACACATGCATTTTAACCCTAAACTTTAAATGTTTAGATTACAGCACAACAGAGATCCCTGAGAGCTCTGATTGGAGTCGCCCAGGGTGGTTTGTTTTGGACCATCTGTGAGCAGCTCATGGGCCAAAGCACACCTGGCCCTCAGGCCCTAACCTACCTGCTGCGCTCTCGCCCCTGTAACTCCCCACGTGGCCCCAGCGACGCTGCCAACAGTGAGCACGTGGATCCTTTCATAAGTCTGTCCTACGCGCGGCTCATGTCTGAGGCAGCGTCGCTGGGCCCTGGAGCAGAAGTGGACCCGGCGAGAAAAGGCCTTAGTCTGGCTGAGGCTGGGAAGGTGCCTGAGACCTGCCACGTGCCCTGGACGGTGGAGCTCTTCTCCATAACACTCAGCGGGGAGAGAAGGCATCTGTCAGAGCACCCAGCCAGGGAGACTCAGTCAGAGCTGTAGAGCCAATTGGGAAAGACGAGAAGAGTTCAGCCGGCACGGGCAGTGCCTATGGGGGGACCCCTCCCCAGGAGTCCCAGCACTCCCACCCTCACGGCCGCGCCGTGGTCCCCACCCCGTTGGGCCGTGGTCTGAGCAGTGCTGCTGTCACGTTTGCTTTGTGTTTGTGTGGCCCGGAGCTTTCAGTGACTCCCCAGGGATGAGCACTTCCTACACAGACACGTGCACTCAGACTGGGCCGCCTTGTCTGCAGGCTGGATGGAGCGACCCCGGCTCCTCACGCGCGGGACCCCTTCCAGCCCGGGCAGTGTGGCTCAGGCGCGCTCTCTAATGCAAGCCTGCCCAGGTGGAGGGAGTGGCTTTGGGTGGTGAACGGCCCAGTGCCCCTTCTCCATTTCCTCCCAACACCTCGGTTTCCAATCCTCTGACCTGCTGACCATGAGCTCGGCCACCTTTTCAGGGTGAAGGCGCGGAGTGGAGGGTTCCCGACAGTGGCCCGGATGCTTCTCGCTCCGTCCTTGTCTGCTCTCCTAGGACAGCTGCTAACCGGGCCTTTTATTTTCCGAAGGTGCTAGAGATCTATGTCCTTTGTGATTTAAAAGAAAAATGACATTTTAAAAATATTTCTTGAGATTAAAAAAAATACACCCTTTTGCAGGGTCTCTGGAGGGAGTGGCATTGTACAGGGCGCTGCAGGGTTATGTGTCAGCACCTCTGGGCAGGTGTCTGAGTCCCGGGGGAGGGGTGCTCTGCCGAACCCCCAGGTGTGACAACAGAGCCTTCATCTAGTAAACGTGTCGCACATTTGTACACTCACACAGCACGCCCTACTTGTCTCACTCGGGTGAAACAATAACCGTGTAAATTAAGCAAGGAATATATGATCTCCATCTTATCACTGAGGCAATGGAGGCTGAGATGCTCATTCATGCTCCAAAGTTAGCGAGAGGCAGAGCAGCCCTGGAGCCCACAGTCTGCCCCTCAGATCATCCCGGGTTCTCACTGGCTCCCGGGCCTGCCCCTCAGATCATCCCGGGTTCTCACTGGCTTCCGGGCCTGCCCCTCAGATCATCCCGGGTTCTCACTGGCTCCCGGGCCTGCCCCTCAGATCATCCCGGGTTCTCACTGGCTCCAGTCTGGAGGGACCTGCTGGACAGGCAGACATTCCCCAGAGGCTCTCCGCCCTCTGGCACCTACTGCTCCCTATCCATGAACTTCCAGGCTCTCTATTTGCCTGGTTTGTGGGACTCAGTGGGACCCATCCCCTCAACTCTCCGTGGCATCAGATGGGGGCAGGTACATGTGTGCACAGAGCACCCCCGCTCTCTGCCTCCCTCGTAAATCAGAGCCTTTGAGAAGGCGGCACCTCTGGGCAAGCTTGCAGGCGTTGAGCTGTGAGTAATAATTTACACCGCAGAGTAATTTCAGACTGAAAGGGAAAAGATTTCTCAGCCCTCCCTACGCGGAAGGGAATGTCAGTCATATAATTTTATGCCAGCAGCACCGGGGTCACATGAAGGGGGAGACATTCTCTCGGTGACCTGAACTTCCGTGTTGTCATTAAAACATGTCTAGCCAAGGCCTGGTTCCGTGTGAAGCCCATTCGAGGGGACATGTCATGCTTGGTCTTGGCAGGACCTGCTGCCAGGGTAGAGAGTGTGTGTTCGGAGAAGTCTTCACGGCGGAGGTGTGAAATTTACAGTCAACAGAAGGCAATTTTCTGATTGCAACTTGGCCGGGACGCTGCGGTGGATGCAGTGGGAACACCACGGGACCCGTAAAATCCATCATGACAGAGTCGGGCTTTAGTTCTCTCTCCAAGCAGAGCAGGGCAGCAAGAAGCAGAACTAGACCAAAACCACGAGGGAGCTGTGCAAATTAATTACGTGCCTCTGACCCCTCCTGCAAGCCCGTCCCCAGGACTCGCCCACAGCCTTCCTTCATCACAGTCTTGACAAGCAGCTTTGCCAGCAGGATCCTTCCTCCTGGCCTCCTGCAGGTTCCGTATGCCCCGGCTCCGAGGACTCTGAGACTCTGTCATGTGAGCTCGCGTGGGACCACGCATCCACTGAAGTCGAGCATTTGCAGGAAACCCATGTTTGTGGTAGGAAGAGTTGAGAGAATTTCTCAGCGTCTTCTCACCATGCCCATTTTTCATGCCTTGAATCCAGCCGTATAGAACCCTCAGCTATGCCTGTAGCCACGCTCCACCGCCTGGGCAGACCTGCCCCCGCCTCCGTGCGGCCCCAGCTCGCCTGTATGGCGAGCAGCTTCAGTGGAGTGACCCTGACGTTGATATTGTCGTCAAACGGGCGATTCGAATGTGCAAAGTGAGGACCTGACCACACTGTTGCCCCCGTCAGTGCACAGAGGACGCTCCAAAGCCCCCGAGGCTCTTCAAATGCAGGATTAGGCTCAGCTCAGGTGGGGTCGGAGGATCGACACCTCTAGCAGCTCCTCAGTGATGCTGGTCCCGGGTCACATTGTATGCATCAGACTTCTAACCTATCCCTTCAAAACGCTCAAAGGAGGTCTCTTCTGGGGAGACTCCCCTGGTGTCCCCGGCGGAGACAAGCCCCGGGCACCTGTGTTCTCAGACAGGAGTTACTGTCCCGCCCATGCGCTCCAATTGCTCTAAGCAGGATGCCTCAAAGCCCTTTGATTATTGAAATACAAACGCTACTGGGGAGAAGAAATGCGTTCCTCTCCACTGGTGGCTTACCCGGGGCTTGTCAACGTGGACGGTGTGGATGAGGCCTCGAAGGAGAGGGACTCACAACAGGCACCTTCGGATGCCAATGGCAGGTGCTCACTGCCACCCCTGAGAAGAAGGGCAGCAAACCCCTCAGAGATTGGGTTCAGGGTCTGGAGGAGGGGGGCTCAGGGTGAGGTAGCAGCTGCCAAGGGGGGGCTGAGCGGTGCTGACAGAGCACAGGAGGAGGAGACGCTGGTCCGAGGCGGGCTCTGCAGATGACCCCGGCGACCTGCTGCCAGCCAGGCTCCCTCAGCAGCGGCCTGGCCTGGCCGCGGTCAGGGACGAGCCCTGTTCACTGGCAGGCTATTAATTTTGCAATTATCACAGCGAGATGATAGTGTGGCTCGGAGACCTGGAATTTGCATGGATCTTACAGGCAGGTTTCTCTCCCTTCTCCTCCGCCACCTCCCCTTTCCATTTTATTACCGTTTCTCTCTCTTACCTCTTCCTTTCCTGTCTGCAGCCTCTCTCACCCTCCATCATGCTCTTGTTGCAATAAAGCAAGGTGGTCCCTGGGGCAGAGAACCGGGTCGGAAGAAGTGAGGCACCAGCCGCTCCCTCGGGAAGGCCCAGAACCCTGAGGTAGAGCGTTGTGTTCTGTCCCTGGAGCCACAGACCCACCCTGCTGCCACCACATGCGCTCTTTTCCTGTGGAAACATGAGATGAGATGCTGCTTCTGAGGCGCGACTGCTAATCCAGAGTGTGGCTGACATCTTCCCCATCGGCTCCTCTCCCCGCACTGGGTGGGGAACATGGCGGGAGTGGGCCCGGCCCCCGCAGTGAGGCGGCCACGGGACCAGGCAGGTGCAGGAGGAACTGGGTGTGTGCATTGGCCTCCACCTTCAGACCCTCTGCCGGGCGCGGCCGCACAGGCCTGACTGCGATGGAGCCCGAAGGCAGAGGGCAGGACGCGTGGACATGGTTTGCTCTCCACCTGACATGACACTGTCCAGGCTGTAATCCATTAGTGTCTCTCTTTCTTTCCTTCCCTCTCATCGCTCACAAGGGACCAGAAATTGCTGATCAGTAGACACAGGAACCTACTAAGATGCAGCAGTAAGAGAGAGAGGTGTTTTCCATCCTCCGATGGAGCATGGAGGTCAGTGCCTCTGCAGCCTCGGTCTGCTGCTTCCTGTACCCTTGGCTGAGGATGAAAGGTGGCTGAGAGAGAGCTGGCCTCGGCCCTCCCTCCATCCCGTGGCCAGGGAAGACAGGGCCTCCCTGACTTGGCTGCAGGAGAATAACCCACACGGACCCAACACCCCGCGGCAGGGCCCCGAGGCAGAGCCCGAGGCTGCTCAAGTCCTCAACGCAGGGATCCCACGTTCAGTGCGCTGGTCACACCGTGGTCCATTCGGTGACCGATGTCTCCTTCAAGGACAGAGACATCCAGTTTTCTTGGTGTTGTATTTTTATCTCTTGATTACATGTATTAAAGCTGGGACGGTGAGAGGAGGAAGGGCTTGGATAGGAGAAGCAATAGGGGGCCTTGCAGACAGAGTCAGGGGTGAGCCTGGGACAAGCTGCCGCTGCCCGTTGCTCCCCTGGTTGCAAGTCCCGAGGGGTCGCTTAGAGCTTAGGAGGCGCACACCTGAGAGGGGAGGAGAGGGAAGGAAAGGCATCCACAGTTTATTTCAATCCGCCGTGGACAAGGGGTGTGAGTTCCGACATCACTGACCCCTCCCTGCCTTGTTTCCGTGTCCTTCAGTGGCCATAACCTTCGCTGGGTGTTATGAATACTAAACAGATGGAGACTACAAGTGTCAGGTCACAATCTTCGCCAAAGCGACCGACCTTTGTTCTGTCCTAATTGTTATTGTCCTGCAGGGCGGGCCCGGGGTCCCGGCACAGGCATCGCTGTCCACAGAGAGAAACGGCATAGCATGGCCTTTACAAGCTTGTCAAAGAGAACGGGCTTTCCACACGCCAACCCCAGCCCTGAGTGGCCTCGTCATTAGATATTTTAGTGTCAGGAAACGCCTTTCAGAGGAACAGGACACTCTCTCTTTCCAGAGCTGGGAATTCACAGAAACTTCTTGCTCCCCCCGGAGCAGTGGCATTGCATGGAGGGTGCAATTTCTGCCTGAAACAGACACCCGGTCTCTAGGACGAGGTATATGCTGTACCTACTGGGCCAGCGACCAGGGAACGGAAGGAAAGAGGCGTCCCAAGGATAACAAAAAATGAAAATGCGTCATTAACACCAATGGCCCATCTGACACGCCCCCAAATCTGAACGCTGTAACACAACATAGGTTCCCTCCTTCCTCATCAAGGCTCCGTGGGGCCCAGCAGTCGTGTCCCGCCTTTTAGCAATGCCGTCGAGAACAGGATGCCCAGGACAGCAGGAGCAGGAAGGAGGAGGCGTCTCGGCCTGTCCCAGCAGTGGCCTGGATGGCTGGGCCAGGACTGTTGGCCCCTAAGAGGCGGGGGTTTGGGAGCGCGCGGAAGCAAGGCAGGACGACATACAGCAATTAGGCCTCGCATTACATTCTCACATATTTATTCCCATTTACACGGAGATTCTCCTGAACAGACTCCCACCCAGCTGAGGGCATCGAGGAGCACCAGTCACCAGCGAGCATCCCTCTGGCTGTCAGACAGCACTTCCCTTCCATGGGAAGCATGACCAGCGTGGCCCCGGCCAGCTTTCGGGAGCTGCCCTGGAAATGCACCGGTTACTGATGCCATTTCCCAGCGTCTCTACGAGGTCTCCTTGCGTAGAGAATACCCTTTCAGAGGAGGAACCCGCAGGAGCCCCGGCCAGGCTTTAGCACTAATGGGAGGCGGATGGAGTACCACCCGAAGCTCAACTCTGTGGACATACCTGTCTCCCGCCCCTTCTGAAACATGTCCAGAGGCCAGGGGAGACGGTCACCCGCAAAAGGCCAGTGACCCACAGTTCTGAGAGTTATGCATCACACAGTTACGAACTGTGGACTAATATTTTTTAAAAAGGATTAATTTTGGATTAAACACAACCTACAGCCTGGAATTGGCCAGCAATGATTACAAAGCAAGGCCGTTGCTGTATATCCCCCCGGCAGCAGGCGCAGGTACAGGCGCAGGCCCACGCCGACTGGCCCTGAAACAGGCATGTACCTGGGAAGTGCATTACAGAGAATCTGCATAAATCCAATTGCATTTGCATCCTGGAGAGCACTCACTACCCTCCCAAGTCTGGTTCAGAAATGTCCTTCAACAAGTAAGTGTGCCCGCACTGCCTCACACGAACGAGGTGCTCTCGCTGCGCCCCATTTGCTGGGAGACAAAGGAAGTGAGTCCCGCTCGGCGTTTCTCTCTCTTACTCCTTATCACCGTTTTCTCGCTGTCGCTCTCATTTTACTTTTCCCCTTTTAATCGTTCTCTGCCTCGCGTTACAGCGCGGCTTCTGCGGGTTCCGCAGCCTTTAGCGTCCGTGAGGTGCTTTCTCGGCAGTAAGCCCCGCCCTGCCGCTACCACCGCTTAGTAATGTGACCATCAAAGCCACCACCTACCTGCCCAGCAGTTGCCCGAAACCTCAGCTCAAACCTCAGCCCCGAGCCTATACCAATGTCTAGAGAGTGAAAAAGTATGTCCTCACCGGGTGCTTGAAGGAGGCATCGAGTAAGGACACCATTTCTGTGGCTGCCCCACCCGCCAGAGCAGGGCCTCCCACCTGGTTCAGCTCCAGCAGCGCTGGGGCAGCGGGCAAGCGGGCCTCCCGCCCCCTACCCCCCAGAGAGAGGAGGGACCTGCAGGTCAGGCGGGCTGGGTGAGGGTCCTGGTGTCACACCGCCCGTTGACGGGAAAGGTCGTGGGAGCACCGAGTCTAGCGGCTGCATCTCCAGGGCTGCCTTAGCTCCACACCTGACGTCCCCATAAGACCTGTGTGTGTGTGTGGAGGAGGGGAGGGATTTGCTTATCAGAACAGCCTCAGTGGTATTTGTGCTTCACGGTGGTCTAGAAACATACACATCCCCCACGTCCAGCTCCAGAGTGAAGGCAAGTCCTCTGGCCTCCTGTCGCTCAGCTCGGGCCTCCTGGGGGCGCTGCCGGAGACTGTGGAGGCAGCTGCGCAGCCATCAGAGACAGGCCCCCGGCCGGAGGATGCCACTGGTGACGCTGCTTCTCACTCTGCCTCCTAAGGCCTGCTCTCGGTCACACAGTTTAGTTAATTAATAAGCTGGATGTAACGAATCCTGGCAGGGTGACATTTGAGCACCAAGCCCGGGTTTAGGCAGATCGGACGTGCGTTAGCCTAGAAAGCACCCGCCCAAGCACGCCTGCACTCGCCGCACCAACGCCCCTTGGTCGCTGGGGATGTCACACAACGATATGTTCAGGGGCTGAGCTGATGGCAGCGGCACTGAGACCCAGAGGTGCAGGAGAGCAACCATCCACCGCCCAAGCACGCCTGCACTCGCCACACCAACGACCCTTGGTCGCTGGGAATATCACACAGCAGGGAGTTCGGGGGCTGAGCTGATGGCAGCGGCACGGCACTGAGACCCAGAGGTGCAGGAGAGCAACCATCCCCACGCGACTGGTTAGTGGCCAACGTGACCCGTCTCCACTCCAGAGCGAGCAGCGCTGGGCGGTCCCAGAGCTGGTCTTTCTAACAGCTCGGCGTGGCCCGAAATTCCAGCCGGCCTCACTGCTTCACACAGCGCTCACTAGTGAGTCCCGCCGGGTGTGCGGCGCAGTGCACCACACGTGTGTTCACTCGCTATCGGCCGGGGCACCGTGTGAACCAGTGTTCCTACAGGACAGCTCCCTCAGTTGTCAAGTTTCTACGTGTCCTCAGAGGGCAGTCCATACATGCATGTGGACATACATGAAGCGAGCACGGGGTTGGGAGTTCTGCTCCACACTGACCATCCACTCGGACCAAAGCTGGAGAAGAAAGTCCTCTTATTATTGGAGGTTACTTTCCTCGGTGCTTCTCTGTGTCCTTTAAAAGTCTACTCTTTCCATGGAAGAAACTCTTTCATATTTTAAAACTCCAGGCCAGCGTCCCTCCGCCTCCTGGGGCGACAATGCACCTGTAGCAGCAGCCTTCCCGCTGAGCTCCACGTGGCTTCCACTCCCTCCGCGTCCCTCCCGTCCCCTGGAGAACGGCCCTGGTATGTTCACCCCATGAACACTGACCCACAATTGTGTTTTTCAAGTTGGTAGGGTTACTTGCATTTGACCTGTCTCCTGTTGCCACGCAAGAAGCCTTTAAAAAGCTGTCCACCTCCCGCAAAGCTCATAGATGAGTGAAGGGAATCTGAGGCCCTCGCCGCCTTTCTGCTCCTCGCCGAGGCCTGCACGCGCACCTCCCTTCCCTGCCTCCGCGCCCTGTGCACCCAGGAGGCTGCTCTTTCGCCATCAAGGTGTCCTCGCCTGTAACATGTAGGCAGAAGTGCCCACCCCTGCTCCCAAGGACTCTGCCCTTCCGAGTTGGACATAGCAAACCCCTGAGGTGTCCCAGTGGGAAAATTGGGACCACCCATCGGACCGCAGTCTGCGTTCAGCGCTTTGCTTATTGAAAATCACAAATGCTGCGGAAGAAGGCTTATAAGCTGAACCCTAGACCTCACAGACACAGACACAGCATGTGGCTATCAGAGGGGAGGGGTGGCGGGTGGCGGGGGGTGTAGGGCCAAATATTTGGTGACGGACTTTAGGTGGTGGACACACAGTGCAATATACAGTTCATGTACCATCGAAATGCACACTTGAAACCTGTATGATCCTATTAACCAATGTCACCCCAATAAATTCAATAACAATAAATAAATTTCAAAAACAGAAGAAGACTTGCTGATACACATATAATTAATGCTCTTTTGCAGTCCAGTTTACTTACCTGGTGTCTACACTATAACCTGCTATCGCTTAACCAGATTGTGAAATGCTTCAACATCTGCCTCACAGCGAGTCCCATGCAAATGTCGACTAAACACCGTAACTTCTAAGATTCCTGAATGCCCTCTATTCAGCTACTCATGCCAATGGCTTATGAGAAGAGATGCCCAATTGCAATGCAGATAATTTGGAAAACAGAAAAAAGAAGGGGAATCACCGAATCTCACAGCCATTAGCATTTTCTCACGTTACTTCTGGTTTCAAGAGAGAGAACAGGTGTCACGCTCACAGCCACTGTTTTCTGAGCATGGACTGTGCTTTCCGGAGATTAATGTACACAACCCTCATAGCAACACCAAAGTGTTTTCTGAGCACGGACTGTGCTTCCAGAGATTACTGTACACAACCCTCACAGCAACGCCATTGTGCCAGAGATACCCGTTTCCACAAAGCTCATGTCTGCCTTTCTTTTTTTTAAATTCTCACCCAAGGACATGTTTATTGATTAGAGAGAGGAGGGGGGGGGAGAGAGAAAGAGAGACAAACATCGATGTGAGAGAGAAACATTGATCGATTGCCTCCCATATGTGCCCCGACTGGAGATCGAACATGCAACCTAGGTTTGTGTTCTGACTGGGAATCAAACCCACAACCTTTTGGTGTAGGGGACAATGCTCCATCCAACTGAGCCACCTGGCCAGGGCTCATGTCTGCCTTTCTTACCGCAGGTGAGGACCCTCCATCCAGGAGGCTACATCCTCTCCTCCTGTGTCCAGTGGGGCCTCGTGACCCAGCCGTCGCCAGTAGAGCGTGACGGGGAGTGGTGTGTGTGGTTCCAGGCCTGGAGTGGGAAACAGCAGGTGTGGCTCTGCCCCTCGCTGTCCATTTCTTTCTGTTGCACGTGGCAGACCCCAAGGGCCTCAGATATGGTGGAGCCACAAGGTGGAAAGAGCCTGGGTCTCCGAGTCACCTGGCAGTTTCTCCTCCAAACATAAGCACTGAACGACTATAGTCATACACAGTGACAAATAACCTGTTATTATTTCAGAATGTATCTGTTACTTTATATAATACCTTAAATAATTCACTGCACATTATACATGATATACTAAGACTACCTAGTGACTTACAAGAGAACATAGTGGTAATCATACTGACATCCAACTTTTCAAATTACTTTCTAAGTTTTACATCATTTTAAGAACAGTTCCCCATGAAGTTGCATACTTTCTATTACTATCAATATAAATAGTTGTCAACCAGCTGGCATAAAACCTAACGGCAGGAAGTGTGGAGTCTCCGATGGGCATTATTGAAAATGGTAAGTGGAAACGGTGACGTTGAAGGGCCCCTGTGTCAAGCTGTCAACACCAGAACAAGAGTTGACTGTGTCCTCCCCGCTTCACGCTGAGGTTGCTGGGAATCGTTGCCATGGCGGCTTCCAGAGGCTGCCTGATGCTTCCATGGGGCTGCTGTCTTTTCAGCTGACCTCAGGGCAGGACAGGGGGCTGGGACCCCCTGGAGAATGACCCTACAGTGCTCCCCGCGGGATGGTGGCCCTCACTGCCGACTCGCCAAAGAGACAGAAAAGGCAGGAAAGAGCTGGTATTTTCAACCCGTGACAAAGAAAGACAGAAAACAATTCATACCTTTGTTCTCTTCTGGTGTCCAGGCACAGAAGAGAACAAAGGAATGATGGGATTAGACAGTGCCAACCCAAAGGCACCCCTAAATTCAACTTCACCTGACCTCACTGGTGTCCAGGCACAGAAGAAAACAAAGGAATGATGGGATTAGACAGTGCCAACCCAAAGTATCAGACCTCCCACCCCCCATTATCTGGGTAATTTTCATGAAAGTTTGATTTGGGCCTGACTCACTCTGATATTCGTCTTCTTTCCCCACCTTGTTTGGTTCCATAGACACGACCGCAACCACGAAGGCACTTTTGGACGGTGAGGTGGGGAGCAGGGGGCACCACACCTCCTGTGTCAGGTCCTGGTGGGAGACTCTTCCTGCCAATTTAAATCAGACTCGGGGGCTGGTCGCCTCGCAGCAGGAGCCGACCTCGACCTCCGTCGGAATATAAATCTCAGCTGATATTTATCTCAAGCTTGAACACGGTGAGTTATTAGTTTATTTTGGGGTCTTCAGTGGCCTGTGTGACTCTCGGTAAAGAGCACAGAAAGTGTCCTGTCGGTCATCAACCACATTGATCTTCTCCCAAATATGAAGGCTGAACCTTCCAGACCCTAGCATGTTCCTTATGCAGCGTGATTGTTAGATCACAGACGCTCTGCGGGTTAATTTCACTTAAACTAAGTCACTCGAGAAAAGTGTGCAAGTCTCAGGACCCCTGAAATAAAGGGAAGAGCTATGTGTGTGGATCCAGTGTAGAGGGCCAGAGAAAAATCTATGCCTCCGAGTCCATAAATAGCTCTTTCCCGTAAAAGATAAGTCCTCGCTGGTGGGCTTCAGGAATGAGGTTGAGCTAGAATTTCAGACAGACCCACAGTCGAAGCCCCGCTCTTCCGCTGATGGGGGTTATTTGCCCTCCCGGGAGCTCATCCTTCCCCCACAGTGTTAGTCACTACTACCTACTCCCTACGGTTTCAGGAGAACAAAATTAAATAACGCATCTAAAATGCGGTGTTTGCCGAACAGGTTCCCAGCACTCACCACGGCATCTTGGAACACCAGGTACCATTGTGCGCGGATGCAGGTAACCGTGTGGCCTCTACAACTTCCCGCAAGCCTCCTACTGTGACTGCGTCTTAAGAACGAAAGTCCCGCTGACTCCCCACCTGTAGACCCCATCACCTCTCCATCCCGCTTATCCCATTGGCTGTGAGCTCACCCAGGCGACTTCAGCTTGCAAGTAAGAAGTCCAGCTCTTAAACTGATTTTAAGATAATTCCTCACCAGGAAAATTCAAGTCAGGACGATGCTCGGGCACTATGCCAAGATCGCAGGAAGCCTGTGATTCGGCTGCAACAGAAAAGAAGGTCTTATAGGCACCGGGAACCGATGAGAGCGCTCGGCTCGGGCCCAAGGCGCCCCCAGCATTCCGAGGGAGTTGGCGATTGCTTCTTAGTCTGCAGAAGGGACGCCGTGTGCACGGGTGCGGCTCTGCCAGACACGGAAATGCTTGGCCGCCAGGTGACTTCACTGTGGAATAAGTCACTTTCTGGTCTGCTTTAGACAAACCAAGATGTGTGACCACCGGAAAGCCCAGGCCCATGCAAGGTGCCCTCAGGCCCAGTTGTCACCCTGTCTCCCGCAGGCTGCGTGTCCTGGCCGTCAGGGGCTGTCGTATTTAAGGGGCGTTATGTCGAGACAGTCGGAGACAAGCTCTATAAGGGTCACTGCAGCCACTGCCCCTCCCACGTCCCTCATGCACATCCTGGACTGCGGGCGACACTGATCTCCGAGGCGGGTCTCCGCCCACGACCCGGCGGTGCTTCCTGCGCGGTTAGCCACGGCGACTCTCGGCGGTGAAATTCAAGCTCCAACTGGTTCTCGGCCAGAATGCTTGTCCCACGTGGGTTTTCTGACTCTTGACTTTTTCCTGTTGCCCCCCTGGAGGTTGGGAGATGGGCGACAGGTCAGGCCCGCCGGCTGATGGGGCAGTGACAGGACGAGCACGTCCACTGGGCAATTCCCGCCCCTTCTTTGGGGGGTGGGCACGTCCTCTGCTCTGAGTGATTGATGACCCAGCGCTGGCTCCTCCACCTGGTGCATCGTCATCCGTGGTCAAGCCTGACATTTTACACTTTAAGGAAGCACCCCCCCCCCCAGGCCAGGAGCGACCAGACAGCTCTCCGTATGAAAAGGCGATGTCAACAAAAGAGCAAGTCAACAAATATGCACTCCAGGAACAACCAGCATCAGAGGGGAGGAGGCAGCCAGGCCGCGGGCCGAGGGGGGAGAAGACTGAGGGCGCAGAGGGGCTCGGTGGGAGGTAGCCTGCACGCTCTCAGAGATCAGCCGCGCCCGGGATCTGCACTCGCCCTCGGCAAACATGGAGACCGGGCCTGATGTTCGCGTCTGTATGGTGAGCGTTGCTGGGCCAGATCAGGGGGGCTGTCACGACCAGAGAAAATAGTTCTGGGCTGTGCGGACTTAATTTGCCACTTTTTGGTGGTTGTGGAACAACCACAGCATGAGATCAGCTGGAGCCCAAGGCGCTGGCACAATCCACAAGGCAGAGCCATGGGGGGCACAGGGGGCGCAGGGGGCCAGGGAGGCCAGGGCAGCAGGAGGCTGTCTCTGCTCCCTGAGTGGTCCCTGAGCACAGCGGGGTCTTTCACCTGCGTCCCCAGGCACTGATGGTGCTGTCGAGGTCACACCATGCCCGCTGCTGGGTCAATAGCCCCGAGGGTCCCGAGGAGAAGTCAGCACGGCAGTGCCCATGAAGGACGCCTGTCGTCCGCTCTCTCCACTGCTTCTTTGTTGGAATGAAACGTGGAGCCGCCCAGAGGTGCCGATGCCACGGTTTCCCTCCTGTGGTCGCCTGCAGCGAAGGCCTGGCTCCTCCAACACCCCATGGAAGAGGCTAGAAAGGCGAGCGCCTTCCGTGCTTCAGAGAGTGGACGTGCAGAGCAGGCCCCCTGAGCGCAGGCTTGGTGTAGGAGGGTGTGGCCGGAGCACCCCGCGGCGGGGAGACCCCTGGTGCCGGAGGACGCCTCTGTGGCTCTCGGGCCGCTGCTGACACAGGGGTTCTGCTCCACTTTATGGAGTGTGAGGGCCGCACACTTCATCGCGGGCAGCAGGTCAGGGCCCCTGGCTCAGTAAATCTCTGGTGGGAGATAACTTCGTTAATGAGCAGCATGCAGCTGAGAGAGGTCATCTTTTTAACGTAGCATCCAGCTTGCGTCCCGGTGATGGATCTGGGAGGAGGCGATCCCATTAACCTCTGTGCTGTGCTGATGAAGTCATGTGCCCTGATGGTTGGATCCGGGAGCCGCGGCCGCCAGGCCCTCGCTGATGACGCTCTCCGGTGGCGTCCGGCTGGCCCAGCGCCGGCATCGGCCTCAGGCAGCACGGAGTGGCGCCCAGTCTGGTCACTTAGCTGGGCAGGTGACCTTGGGCAGCCTTCACCTCCACATTCCTTCCTTCTTACTGAATGCAGTGCGTGGGGTTGGTGTGTGGTTTACCCATCCTTACAATTATCCAGGATGACTTTTAGATAAAGAAAGAAGAATCTCTGTGAGAGAGCATCCCTTTTCTTATTTCATATGGAGGAAAAGAGCCTGTCTGTGTGGGAGCGGGAACTTGTAATCTCTCCCTTCCTTCCTGCCTCGTGGAGTTGGTACCTGAAGTGGATAAGAGAGAGAATATGGGAGCGCAGACAAACACAAACGTGAGTTGATCTGATTTCACTTTGCACACGACACGGAAGGGCTGCTCCTTGAACTGGTCAAGTCATTAGGCGTGGGTGTGACCGAACAAAACCAGAGGTGACCTGCGGAGGCGGGGGGTCGCTCTCCTCTGCGTCTGCAGCCTAATCCAGGGGACACGGATGGTGGCGAAGGGGTCCAGGTGAGTGAGGAGACAAAACGGAAGCGCAGCTGGGTCCCCTGAGAGGCACGCTGCGGACGGGGTGACGCCCTCGCCTGACTGGGCAGCAGAGATAGAGCCACGAGGACAGACCAGGGCTGGGGTCGGGTTCCATCCTGGACCACAGATACGGAGAGGGGCTCCGTCCGCCTGAGCCCGCCCCGCGGAGTCCCGGGGATGCTCCCAGGACGGAGGATAGGACACGAAGCCACAGTTCAAAGACGTTAAAGGTCACACTGCCCACAGAACAAAGGGGTGGCAAGGAGAAATGAGGGCAATTAGCAGAGCCGCTCCTTTGTGACACGCCCGTAAATTGTCTCAAAGCGGCCGCGCATGGGAACGCTGCGGGCGCAGGTCGGGCCTTTCTGTAATTACAGAGGGTGGTGCCGCTGCCGCCGTCCCCGGTCCCGGTCCCAGGGCCCCACTCCCGAATTGATTAACCCTCCCAGTTCACTCATGTGGGGTCGTGTGAACTACATTTAACCCGTCTTCCAAGATTCGTCCCCACCCGTCACCTCATCGCAGGCTTCCCTGGCTTGTCTAGGTCTCCCTGACAACCCGCTTCCTCCTTAGAGTTCGTGCGATCCGAAACACACAATTTAGCATTTTTTCTAAACGGCCTCTTGTTATTTCTTCTCCCCAGTTAGAGCGGGGTGGGAGCCTGTTACACTTCGTTTATTACCCCATCGGAGCCCGAGCACAATTCTGAAAACAGAATTAATAAATGCTCAGGAACCAGTGAGCCCTGCGAGCTGCCTGCAGCCCTCTCACCTCCCCTCTGCTGAGGGAAATATGCTAAGATCCAACTCTCTTTACCTTTTCATTTTTCCTCTTTGTTTAATCCGTGAGCAAATCTAGCTGAGAAGGGGGTCTGGTCATGTGACAACATTCAGGAACGACTCTGTCCTCGCTCCAGGGAAATGCTTCCCCCTGGGCTCCGAGGCGAGCAGGGGAGCCTGCAGAACAGCGTGGGGAGCCTGCATGCCTCCCTCCACACGCAGAGCAGGGGTCTGAGAGGAGGCCCAGAGCATCGACATGCCGGGGAAGAAGTCGCCTGCTCAGGGTGCTCCTGTGAGTTCCCACCACAGCCTGACTTGTCCCAGAAACCTCCTGGCCCTCTCTCTCCTGGTCCTCCCCATCCTGGTCCTCCTCCTCCTCCTGGTCCTCCTCCCCCTCCCGGTCCTTCTCCCCCTCTTGGTCCTCCCCCTCCTGGCCCTCCCCCTCCTGGCTCTCCCTCTCCTGGTCCTCCTCCCCCTCCTGGTCCTCCTCCCCCTCCTGGTCCTCCTCCCCCTCCTGGTCCTCCTCCCCCTCCTGGTCCTCCTCCCCCTCCTGGTCCTCCTCCCCCTCCTGGTCCTCCTCCCCCTCCTGGTCCTCCTCCCCCTCCTGGTCCTCCTCCCCCTCCTGGTCCTCCTCCCCCTCCTGGTCCTCCTCCCCCTCCTGGTCCTCCTCCCCCTCCTGGTCCTCCTCCCCCTCCTGGTCCTCCTCCCCCTCCTGGTCCTCCTCCCCCTCCTGGTCCTCCTCCCCCTCCTGGTCCTCCTCCCCCTCCTGGTCCTCCTCCCCCTCCTGGTCCTCCTCCCCCTCCTGGTCCTCCTCCCCCTCCTGGTCCTCCTCCCCCTCCTGGTCCTCCTCCCCCTCCTGGTCCTCCTCCCCCTCCTGGTCCTCCTCCCCCTCCTGGTCCTCCTCCCCCTCCTGGTCCTCCTCCCCCTCCTGGTCCTCCTCCCCCTCCTGGTCCTCCTCCCCCTCCTGGTCCTCCTCCCCCTCCTGGTCCTCCTCCCCCTCCTGGTCCTCCTCCCCCTCCTGGTCCTCCTCCCCCTCCTGGTCCTCCTCCCCCTCCTGGTCCTCCTCCCCCTCCTGGTCCTCCTCCCCCTCCTGGTCCTCCTCCCCCTCCTGGTCCTCCTCCCCCTCCTGGTCCTCCTCCCCCTCCTGGTCCTCCCACTCCTGGCCCTCCTCCCCCTCCTGGTCCTCCACTCCTAGTTCTCCCCCTCCTTCTCTTCCTCCCCCTCCTCCTCCTCCTGGTCCTCTTCCTCCTGGTCCTACTCCTCCACCTCCTGCTCCTCCACTGCTGACTCTGTAACATGCGCTGGAGGGAAGGGAAATAGAGAACACCTGGTACTGGGGGCTGGCTCCGTGTGCTCTGGGCAGGAACTGGCAAGTCCCCTGAAGTGATATCTTCCCGCTTCTGCCCATTGATAACTGGCTGTGTTCAGTTCCTATCTAAGGTCAGGAACTAAGATGTTCACAGTGAAGGTCAGGAAGCGGGGAGCACAGACAACTGGCCCACAGGGAAGCCCAGGAAAAAGTTGGTCATTAGAGACAGGGCATAGCGCCTCGCTTCTAGGTCATAGCTGCTCCAGCACGAAGACCCCACAGAGCAGAGGGTCAACCAACACTGGCTGGGAGCTCTGACACGAAAACCCTCGGAACGGGGGGCTTAGAAACTGACGGGCCAGGCCTCCGACAAGCACATGGTCACAGGCTAACAGGCATGAAGAGACGAAGGGAAGGCAGCTTCCGGTGTTGCTATAAGGAGAGCAGGAGCCCTGCAGAGCCGTGGCTGTGAGATGAGGCCGAGGGCGCTGCACTGTGCCAGCCCGAGAGTCTACGCGGGGCTTCCGGTCCACTTCCTGCAGAGTGTGTGTGGAGGATGGAAACTAAACGCAGCCACTCCTTGTTTCTTGAACATCGCCCATCTGAACAGTTCGGTTCTCCACCAAGTTTCTCACAGAAAGAAATGTCTGGTTGTCAACCCAAACTTTGGTTTTTGACCTAAGAACCCTTTCGTGCTGACACCTCAGCAGGACAAAAAGCGGGGGCCACAAAGAGAGGAGAGGATGCTTTGTTGCTAGAAAATCAATGATGAGCACAATTTAAAAACAGAGGCCATCAAGAGCGCTAATGTTGCTAAGGGTGTAAACGAAGCAACGACCACAGGCAATGGAAGAGGCAGAAAGACTGTTGTTGATTTGGATGAAGGAGAAGCAGTGAGCAGGTGACAGCGTTGCCGAGGCAGTGACATATGAATAAGTAAAGATGCCGCATGCTGACCTGAAAGACACCCTGGACCGCGTGCTGGGAGTGGTTCCTTTAAGGCTAGAAGGGGTGGTTCAATAAATTTAAGAAAAAAAATGTTTGTTTATAGATTAAACGGTCCATTAGACATGTACTGTATATAAGGAAGGTGGCCCTAGCCAGTTTGCCTCAGTGGATAGAGTGTCAGCCTGCGGACTAAAAGGTCCCAGGGTTCGAATCCTGTCAAGGGCACATGCTCAGGTTGCAGGCTTGATCCCCAGTAGGGGGCGTGCAGGAGGCAGCCAATCAATGATTCCCTCTCATCATTGCTGTTTCTATCTCTTTCCCCCTTCCTATCTGAAATCAATAAAACTATATTTTTTTTAAAAAAGAAAGGTTAACAGGGAATCATTTGGGAGTTTGGAACAGATTAATTCATTTTACATTATTTCTAATGGGGAAAAATGATTCGGTTTTTGAACAAATTATTTCTCAAACAGCCTTCCGGGAAAATTACATTCGAGAACCGGGGTTCCAGTGTAAAGATGGCGTCCTCTCTAAGGACCTTGGGAAGGACAGGGGTGGGGGTCAGAGGCCTGGGGGCAGCTCCCCTGCATCCCGTTTCCTTCTCCATCAGCGCTCCTGGGGTCACACTGCCAGCTGGGTCGGCATCTGGGGCAGCCTCAGAAGCACTTCCTTTAAATAGTTTAGCTGCAGATGCCCAGAAGGTGAGAGACCGGAGTCACACCTGGGCAGGTCTACAAATCAAGTGTGCCACCTCAGACACGGAAGCTGGGGAGAAGCTCAGGTTCCAACGCTTGGATGGAAACATGGCATCTCACACCTGCACCGCGCGCACCTGCAGCACTCACACCTGCATCACACACCTGTAGCACACAACCTGCAGCACACACCTGCACCACACACACCTGCAGCACTCACACCTGCATCACACACCTGTAGCACACAACCTGCAGCACACCCACCTGCACCACACACACCTGCAGCACTCACACCTGCATCACACACCTGTAGCACACAACCTGCAGCACACCCACCTGCACCACACACACCTGCAGCACCCACACCTGCAGCACACACCTGCACCACACCCCCCTGCACCGCACACACCCGCAGCACACACACCTGCAGCACACACACACACCTGCAGCACACATCTAAAACGCACACACCTGCAGCACACACACCTGCAGCACACACACCTGCAGCACACACCTGCAGCATATGAACCTGCAGCACACACACCTGCAGCACACACGCCTGCAGCACACGTACCTGCAGCACACGCACCTGCAGCACACGCACCTGCAGCACAAATCTAAACTGCACACACACCTGCAGCACACACACACACACCTGCACAGCACACACACCTGCAGTACACGCACCAGCAGCACACACACCTACACCACATGCACCTGCAGCACACACACCTGCAGCACACACACCTGCACAGCACACACACCTGCACAGCACACGCACCTGCAGCACACGCACCTGCAGCACACACACCTGCGCAGCACACACACACCTGCACAGCACACGCACCTGCAGCACACGCACCTGCAGCACAAGCCCCTGCACAGCACATGCACCTGCAGCACACACACCTGCACAGCACATGCACCTGCACAGCCCACACTTGCAGCACACACAAGAGGGGCCACAGTTTTACCGACGACTTCTTTGGTGCTGGGATCCACTGGACTCTAAGGACAGACATCTACATGCAGTCTCTCTAGTGGCCAGTGCTAGTCCCCAAAGTGGCCCAGGGTTCCCATGCTGGCAGCACAGGGCGTGAGTGTGGCTCACCAGGCTCTGTCTAGAACACCCAAAGCAGATAGGTCACAGCGGTAGGGATGCCACTGAACAAAAGGGCGTGGGGCTGTGGGGTCACTGCAGGGTGGCCTGGCCTCACTCAGGCTCACAGGGGTCCCAGGGGCTGCTGTCAGCAGGAGGCACGCGGGGCCATCCCAGAGGAAGGCGATGAGGAGCTGAGGGAGGTGGGTAATGGCGTGGCGTTGATTGATGACATGGCCGAGTACAGCAGACATGGGGAGGCTCCGTGAAACATGTAAAAGCGGGACCCGGGTGGCTGTTACAACGAGCCTGATAGCGGGGCTGTGGCACGTCAGTCAGCCCAGCACAGGAGGTGACAGGCGTGGGACACAGGCGAGGCAGCGAGCAGCCACACTGTGGACGGTGGCCTGCTCTGCTTTTCAAGGGTCAGGTTGAGGAGTTGTTAGACAAAGATAACTGGACAGTACTAATGGCTGGACGTTTCTGATCACTCGGCTCAAATGCCGTTCACTAACCCAGGCCACTGCCCCGAGGTGGCAGGGCGGAGAATAAGGCTGCGCTCCTTAACCTGCGGGGGCTCCTTGGAGTTGAGGCTGAAAAGCGCGTTGCGACTCCAGTCTCCTGCCTGCAGGGAGCGGCCTCCCCTCTCCTGCGGGTGGCTACCTGCTGCCCACGCGGGGTCTCCAGCAGGTGTGCCCACGCGGGGTCTCCAGCAGGTGTGCCCACGCGGGGGTGTCCGGCAGGGTGTGCCCACGCGGAGTGTCCAGCAGGGTGTGCCCACGCGGAGTGTCCAGCAGGGTGTGCCCACGCGGAGTGTCCAGCAGGGTGTGCCCACGCGGAGTGTCCAGCAGGGTGTGCCCACGCGGAGTGTCCAGCAGGGTGTGCCCACGCGGAGTGTCCAGCAGGGTGTGCCCACGCGGAGTGTCCAGCAGGGTGTGCCCACGCGGAGTGTCCAGCAGGGTGTGCCCACGCGGAGTGTCCAGCAGGGTGTGCCCACGCGGAGTGTCCAGCAGGGTGTGCCCACGCGGAGTGTCCAGCAGGGTGTGCCCACGCGGAGTGTCCAGCAGGGTGTGCCCACGCGGAGTGTCCAGCAGGGTGTGCCCACGCGGAGTGTCCAGCAGGGTGTGCCCACGCGGAGTGTCCAGCAGGGTGTGCCCACACGGGGTCTCCGGCAGGGTGTGCCCACACGGGGTCTCCGGCAGGTGTGTCCGGCAGTGGAGGCCATCAGCTCTGACAGTGTCCTTTCCAGGCAGGTGCCCCGCACAGGTGCTCGCCGCTGCCTGCTGACAGGCTGTTTCCTAACAAGTCCAACTTTAGAGCCAGAATGGGGTCCACAGCCCAGCAGCCGAGAACTCATCTCCGCTTCAGCTACACGGGCCGGTGCCAGGCAGCATGTGGCCATGGTCTGCGGTGCGAGCCTCGGCTCTCCTGGGGAGAGGGTGCTCACAGCTTCTCATTCTTCTCTCCCGCCCTCAGGTGCCTCTCGCCATCTAGCACCACCCGCGCCCTCGTGAGCACACCTGGGTCCACGCGTCCCTGCCTGCTGCCCTCCGGGCTCCTGCGCCTGCTCAGCGAGCCGCGTCCTGCATGCGGTTTGCAGCCACCCGGGCTTGTTTGCTGATTGAGCCTCCAGCACCCGTGTCCAGTTCCCCTGGGGAGCATTTGTCCTTATTCACAGCCCATCTTCCACCCAAGACAGGACATATACAACGTGGTCGTACAGTATTAGTCCAGGTCGCCGTGGCTGCCAGCGTCGCTCGGTCACGTGAAAGCAGGACAGTGTCCTGGTTAATTAACTCCTGGGCTTAGGGAATTCATCAGATGCGTCCACATTTAAACTTCAGTCTGCCTCTTCCTAGCTGGGTGGTCTGGTCTCCTCTCCGAACCTCAGTCTACTTGTCTGAAACTGGACGGAAGTCACCTCCGGGGACAGTAATGAGCATGATGACATCACAGTGGGACAGGTCAGACACCAACCAACAGCCGCCAGCATCGCGTGGCTCCGTGCTCCTCACTTTCCCCGATGCCTCTGCTCAGACAGGTTCCCGGCCCGCTGCCTCCGCGTTTTCGTCGCTGGCTGTTCTGGCCGCCACGGTGATGCCCTGGTTTCCAGGGCCTGGTCTCGCTTTGGGCAACGGCAAGGAGGTCAGTGACGAAGGCTTGTGAGGGCGACCAGGGCCAGGTGGCAAGTCCTCCGAGGGGAATTTTCAGGCTTTGCGTTCAATGCAAAAATTTACTACAGGTGACAAGTCGATCAAAACTCAGCATCTCCAAGAAGACAAGCGCATGGCCACAGCACAGAAACACGCGGGAGCGAGCCAAGCGCCGGGCTCCTTCCGCGGCTGGTCTCGGCCGGGGAGCCTAGTCGGTGGTCTCAGTGCAAGGGCTGTTATTTCTACTCAAATGACTCTCCACTTCATAACCATGAATATTTGAACTTACAGAGTAAAGGCATTTCTATTTAGTGAGAAGATTAGGAGGACATCTAGGCCTTAGGGTTGATACACACCATTTTCTAAAACTTAAAAAGTTTTAAAGACTCAAATCAGGACAGTGTCTTTTTATTCCCTACTTTCTAACAGTCTCAGGTTACTGGGAACCAAAGAAACATGTACTTAATTATTGAACGAATTCCCAGGCCCCCGTCCGTGCCCAGTCCACCGGGCGCCTGGGCCACCTGCCCTACAGAGAGGCTCCTCAGGGAGAGGAGTGGGCATGATGAGGAGGAATGAGGCTGGGAGGACGCAGAGCGCTGGAGCGGCCCTGGGTGTCAGTCCTCCAGAATGTCCAGGCCCCCAGCCTCCCCTCTCTACAAACGAGGAGACAGGATGACATGCTCTCCATGGTCCCACGAGCTCTGACATTCTCTGGCCCAACTCCAGGCTTCATGTCACATCCAATAACCTTGCAAAAGTCCTTTCCCTCCTTGGTTCTCAGCCTTCGTCTCCCACAGCCCTCCCGCCAGTGACCTTCACACACAGCAGACACAATGACCTTCACACAGGTCACAAATGACCTTCACACACAGCAGACAGAGTGACCTTCACACAAAGCAGACATGGTGACCTTCACACACGGGTCACAGTGACCTTCACACACAGCAGACACAGTGACCTTCACACACAAGTCACAAATGACCTTCACACAAAGGTCACAGTGCCCTTCACACACAGCAGACACAGTGACCTTCACACAGCAGACATGGTGACCTTCACACACAGCAGACACAGTGACCTTCACACAGCAGACATGGTGACCTTCACACACAGCAGACATGGTGACCTTCATGCACGGGTCACAGTGACCTTCACACAGCAGACATGGTGACCTTCACACACAGCAGACACAGTGACCTTCACACAGCAAACATGGTGACGTTCACGCACAGGTCACAGTGACCTTCACACATGGCCTTCACATGCAGGTCATGGGAAAGGGCACGCCTTCTGTGCTCGCTCCCTGAATCCGTTCCTGCCACCTGGTGGGGAGACGTCCTGTGAAATGCAGAGCTGTGCCTGGCAGGTCCCACAATCCTGGGACCAGACCTCTGCGTGTCTTGCCTGGTTATAGCTCTTGGCGAAACCAAAACTGCCACAGCTCTTGTGTCTCAAACGGCATTTTCCAGGAATCATGGTCAGGTTCAAGTTGCAGAAAAGAAGAATCCATTCCCCTGCCTCCAGAAATGATTGGTTTGGGCCTTTTTATGCAAAGATACAGAGGCCTCGTAGAAATGCCTGCCTGTGCCACCCAACCTCACGGTGTGTGTGTGTGGGGGGGGCGCTGGCACCCAGGGCGGCTCCCTCTCCAGGGCCTGATGCTTCCCTCTGCGCCTGCTCCTCAGGCTGCGCAGTGAGCTGGCTGTCTCACACGTTTGACTTCCGTTTGCTTTCCTCCCAACTCCCTCTCACATCTCGCAGCACTGGCCTTCACCTGCTGGCCCCACATAACGGCCTTCCCGTCGGCTCCCTCATGGCAACGCCTGCGGGATACTCTCATGGGACCGCTCCTGTCCCTAAAGCCAGGGCGCACGGCTGGCCACACCGCACTGAGCAGCCCAGAACTGAGCGTCCTCTCCTGGACCCTCGATTGGACCTAGTTTGAAGAGAGGTGCTGCCTTTCAGAGTGGCTGTGGGTCACGCCAGCCCCTGGGCGTGGGGTCCGGACAGCGGGCGTGGGAGCCTCACCACTCAGTCCGAGTTTGCACCTGGATTCCCAGGGTCAGAGCTGAGGATATGTGCTCACGTCCTTATATCTTCTCCTTCTGAAAAAAGAAAAAAGACTAGACGGACGTTCCACCTCACAGTCACTGCGTGGGTGCCACATGTGTGGTCCGGCAGACATATATGCAACACGTGTTACCTCCACCTGTACATTCATTCCGTTTTCTGCACCTCGTTTACCATTGAGCTGTTTAATAAACGTTGCTACCTGTCACATAGCATCACGTTCTTATTATCACTACAGACAATAACACTCTTAAAGCTCTTACACCTCCTGTTTTATTGGCCAAGGAGACTCAGCTGAGACTAGGACGCTTGCTTCCTCAGAAGTGTGGTCTTTCCCATGGCACGGGCTTCCCCCATGGCATGGGCTTCCCACCCACGGCACGGGCTTTTCCACAGCACGGGCTTCTCCCACAGCACGGGCTTCCCCCACGGCACGGGCTTCCCCCATGGCACGGGCTTCCCCCACGGCACGGGCTTCCCCCACGGCACGGGCTTCCCCCATGGAACGGGCTTCTCCCACGGCACGGGCTT
>NW_005370460.1:1799076-1802509 GCF_000412655.1 Myotis brandtii
GCACGGGCTTCCCCCACAGCACGGGCTTCTCCCATGGAACGGGCTTCTCCCACGGCACAGGCTTCCCCCACAGCACAGGCTTCCCCCACGGCACAGGCTTCTCCCACGGCAGGGGCTTTCCCACGGCACAGGCTTCCCCCACGGCACAGGCTTCCCCCACGGCACAGGCTTTTCCCACGGCACAGGCTTCTCCCACGGCACGGGCTTTCCCACGGCACGGGCTTTCCCACAGCATCGGCTTTTCCTAATCCCTTGCCGCACTCCATTGCAGAGCCACCCCCACTTCACCCTGGATTGTTAGAAAGTCTGAGTGGCTCCACCATACATTTTAAGACTTGGACTTTGAAACCCTCCTCTCCCCAGTCCCCGGGGCCCAGGCCTTGTATGAAACCAAGGAGAAGGCAGGAGGGAGGCAGGGGGAATGGCTGTGGGTTTTTTTCTAGAAAAGGAAAAGGACGCCTGTGCAGACGGGCTGCACGAGGGGCGGCCAGCCAAGGGGGACTCTGTGATTTGGCCCTGAAAACGCTCCCAAGTAACCTGAGTCCCACCCTCACGTCCACATTTAGCTTCCAGGCGGCTTTACAGATGGTTCACAGGAACGTTTCACGTCCAAGGAGACTCCGAAAACACTGAAGAGACTTCCTGCCGGGATGTGCTGGGGCAGGAAGAAGCCTCAGCCTCTCCTGGGCTGGAGGAGCACTAGGTGGACGGGTGTCCGCTCCCGGGGTCCCGGAAGGCTGCCCAGGGGCTGGCACCCAGGCCCTGGGGGGGGGGCGGTCAGGCAGCGTCCGGAGGTGCTCCGAGGACCCTCCCTTGAGCATGAGACTCGGCCCAAGTTTTACTGCAGCTTTTCTGGTTTTGTTTTTTTCTTTAATGTTGTTTTGTTTTAATCTGAAAATTTACAGGCAGTCTTGATGAATTAAAATAAAATATAAAATATTTATTACCTCTTTTGAGAAGAAAAAACTATCCAGACAACATCAGCTATTTCGCCTGTTAAAAATACGGAACTCACACGCGGTTTTGGGAGCCTCTACACTCCACCCAGTGCGAAACCTCTTGCTGCCCTGACTTCATGATGCGATTCATGCATCCCATGACCTCACCAGGGAACCTCAATCCTCAGGAACCCAAGGATGATGGAGTCAGGCTTGCTGTGCTCGTCACATGAGAGCAAAGACACCTTCTATGACTGTTCTGAGTGTGAGTTTTATAAGCTCATAAGAGACGTGAATTCTCCCTGTTTAACCAGCCGCTGCCCATGGCACAGGCAGTGTGTCCAGTGGAGTCGCCAGCTTTCCACTCAACCTCCCTGTGCTCCTGATGAGAAGCAGTTACATCTCCATATAATTTAAAGATTTAACACTTTACCAGGAAGGCAAAAGACTTGTACACTGAAGGCTTCAAACAGGACTGAGGGACGTTGAAGAAAGACCTAAATGAAGTGGGAAGACCTGTGTTCCCGGAGAGGAAGACGTAATATTGCCAAGTGGTTAACCCACCGAAATGACTTACAGATCCAGCGCCGTCCCCACAGTGCTCCAGCCGCCTTCGCAGAAAGGAAAAGCCACTCTTCGGACAATCCCTGCGGAGCTGCGAGGGCCTCAGCAGCTTAAGCAGCACTGAGAGCGAACGGTAAAGCTGGAGGCTCACACTTCTCGGTTCGGAATCCACAAGACCAGGTGCCGACCTGTGAGAATGCAGACACCTAGCCCAGTAGGGCTGAGTCCAGATTCAAACACGTGTGACAAGTCGCCGGGACCACAGGCTTCCCACGCCCTGAAGGATGCGGTTGCCGCCCTGCTGCCTGCCCCGCCAAAAATTAGCACAAAGTGGACCAGGGCCGGATAAAACCACCCGACTCTGGAAGAAACAAAGGGGTAAGTCTGTGGCCTTGGACTTGGCCATGAACCCCAAGGAATGACCCCTAAAGTGTAAGCAACAACGAAATAGACGAACTGGACTTCATCAAATCTGAAAGCCTTGGTGCCTCGCCGGGCTGGTGCGGCTCAGTTGGTTGAGTGCTGCCTAGTGCACTGAGAGGTTGCCGGTTTGATTCCTGCTCAGTCAGGGCACATGCCTGGGTTGCAGGCTTGATCCCCTGTAGGAGGCGTGCAGGAGGCAGCCGACCCATGTTTCTCCCTCTATCCCTCTCCCTTCCTCTCTCTATAAAATCAATAAAAAAAATTTAAAAATAAATAAAAGTTATTTTTAAAAAGTTACTGTTACCACGAAGCTGGTTAACCAAGAAGCCCAATGCCGCTGTGTAATTGGGTTCCTCCTGAATTAGTCCCCAGATGTTATCGGTCTGTTTAATCTAACCTTGCTTTACACAGAACACTGAAATGGTCCCTTTACCACTCACCTAGAGTTTTTATATTATGTCAAAATTCCTCCTAACACTCTTCTAGGGTTTCAGTCCCGGCTGAGGGTCAGCGACCACCTAGTGGTGTGACCTTGACCGCCAGCCGCTCTGGTTCCTCAGTTACTTGTAGCTGCTCTGAGGGATGCCAGCCAGCTCTCCCTGCTCACTGCAGAGGTCATGCAAGCGTGGCCCCCGGCGCTCCTGCCCACGCTCCTGCTCCGGTCGCCCCTATTCTTCCAGCAGAAGCAGCAGAAAGAGCGACATGCGTGTGGAGTCCGTTCCCTTGCTCCCGGGACCCTCGGTGATTACCTGCGGCACTCAGGTTGCTCTCCTGGTTTGTATCAGGCCTAACATCTCCAGTTCCAGCACGAACCGCACGTGGCCTGATGGCCCTTCAATCTGCTGGGGACTGAAATACATCGACACTCACTACCTTCACGCAGCCTGCTTCCTGTCACAGGCGGGCGAGGACAAAAACTCACTCTAAGCCAAGCACATCTAAACACAGCGTAGCCAGGGCACTTAAACAACCTTTCTTTGTCTTATTAGAAAATAGAGTTCTTAAATATACAAAGTAGAAAATATCAGAAAATACGAAGAAGTAAATGAAAACCATCAAAAGCCCAGTCCCAGAGGGCAGCTGGGCAGAGGTATTGGGATGTTTATCTACAGTTCTCCTTACACACAGATACACAAGCAGCTGGATCGTAAAGGGCTTATCTCATCATAAAATATATGTTAACTAGAGGCCCAGTACACAAAAATTTGTGCACTCGGGGGGGGGGTCCCTCAGCCTGGCCTATGCCTTCTTGCAGTCTGGGACCCCTGGGAGGATGTCCACCTGCTGGCTTAGGCCCGCCCCCTGGGGGATTGGGTCCAAGTTGGCAGTCAGACATCCCTCTGGCAGCCCAGCAGCCCTCGGGGGAAGACCACTTGCCAGCAGGGAGCAGACCTAAGCTGCAGTTGGACATCCTTAGTGCTGCTGAGGAGGTGGGAGAGGCTCCCGCTACCACCGCTGTGCTGGCAGCCATCAGCCTGGCTTGTAGCTGAGCAGAGCTCCCCCTGTGG
>NW_005370460.1:1803198-1810595 GCF_000412655.1 Myotis brandtii
GCTGGCCGCCATCATGGTTGGGTTAATTTGCATATAGTTGCTCTGATTGGCTGGTGGGCGTGGCTTAAGGCATAGTAAAGGTACAGTCAATTTGCATGTTTGTCTTTTATTAGTGTGGATTATACAAAATTTGAAAAATATGATACAACTAGAGGATGCAAAGATTATTTTTATTGTCGTCACTGAGACATAATAATTGCAATGTGTTTCCTACGTATGCTTCCTAATTTTTTCTGTCAATTAATGACTTTTTCTGATTATAGAAGACACAGACATTAATTATCTAAAGTTGGAAAACATGGAAACTTATCAAGAAACCCTCCCATTGGTGTGTACCCTCCTGGAGGTGCAGGCAGAGCCACAGCAATGGTGAAAGCTAATCAGAGCATTTCTCCACAAATCGCTCCACCATAGAACATGACTATGTGCTCACATCACCAAACATCCAGCTAAGGCATGGAGATATATATATATTTTAGAAGCCTGGTGCACGAAAATAGATCAAAACTACCTAACTTAATAAAAGAAGAATATATAAACATGAGAAATAATGGGACAAAAAATAAATATAAGAAAATATTAATAAATTTGCAGTCATAGTTAGAGATTGTAATAAATTTTTTTTGGTAACAGATTTAGAAAGCAGATCAAAAATCACTAAAGGAATAAAGTATTTGAAAATACAATTAACAAACAACCTAAGTGACATTAATAGAATCCCATACTCAACACCTGCATGGAACACATTGTTTTCAAGTGTAAACCAAACTTTTACCAAAATTGGCCGTATGCTGAGCTGGAAAGCAAGTCTCAAAAAATCCCAAAGTGTTGAAGTCACACACAGCATGCTGTCTGACCACAGTGGAATTAAACTAGAAATAAAAAAAGAAAAGAAAACCTAAAAACCCCCACACTTGTAAACTAGGCAATATATTCCTACTTAACCCAGAGGTCAAAATAGAAATTCTCAAGGAAATTAAAGAGTACTAGTATTTTGAGCTGAGTGAAAATAAAAACATAAATCACATTTTATGAGATGAAGTTTGAGCTAAGCTTAGAAGGAAGTTTAATCAGCCCCTACTGAGCGCATGTGTAACGGGGCAATGCCTGCTGTAAGGATCATCTCAAGGAGCGAGGAGAAAAAAGAGCAAATTAAACAAAATGTTAAAGAAAAGAACACAAGTCAATGAAATAGAAAAAAAGAGCACATGGGAGGAAAATCAAAAGGATCAAAGTAAATTTTTTATAATAGACTAATAAAATTGATAAAATGATTGATTAAAAAATCGAACTTTTAAAAAAATCAAAATAAGCCCACACATTATCAAAATAAAGGAGAAAAAGCATATGATTGCCTCAGCAGTTGGAGAAATGCATGCAGTAAAACAATACCTATATATAATTTATAAACTCTGCCACCCAGGAAAGAGCAGGAAACTTCATCATACAAGATACGTGTGCAAAGAATCTGACAGCAAAGATCTGCCTCCTGCTGGGATATGAAGAGCATCTCAGACAAGGCTGGCCACAGAGGAGTATGCGCAAGGTGCTCTCCGTCCTGGATCATCAGAGAAACCACAGTGAGGTTCCGCTACGCACCCCTGGATGGCTGCAATCGCACAGGATGGCAGCACCCATGTCGGCTGCAGGTAGAGTGTCTGGAGGTCTCACACACGTTTGGTGATGACACAGCGTCACACAACTTCTTCAGAGCACGTGCAGCAGCCTCCACTGAAGATGAATAGATCCCTACCCAGAGGTATGGAAAGGCTGAAGAGCCATGCGTGTAGCAGGGTTCATGACCCCCAGCAGAGGCAGCCCGATCGCTCATGAGTGATAGGCAGTATACATTGTGGGATTCTCATGAATGGAATAGGATACAATAATGGAAACAAGCAGTGTGAGTGGTCTCCCAAGTATGTTGAGCCAAAGCCACCAGACACAGAAGAGGGCGTGCTGTGAGGTCTCATCACATACATCTCCGCACAGGCAGAGCTAGTCCAGTGTCAGAGGGAACACCACACCCCCAGCCGGGCTGCTCAGTGGTTGGAGCATCGTCCCATGCACCAAAAGGTTGTGGGTTCAATTTTCCATCAGGGCACATACCTAGGTTGCGGGTTCACTCCCTGTTTGGGGCAAGTAAGGGAGGCAACCCATTGATGTTCCTCTCTCACATTTCTCTCCCCCCCTTTTCTTCTCTCTGAAATTAAATATATATAAAACATCAATGTCACTGGGAGAGGGTGTATGACTGAAGGGACATGGGCTGGGCTTCTGAGGTGCTAACCTCTACATCCTGACTTGACTGCATTCACTTTGTGAAAATTCACTGAGTTCTGTACTTAGAATTTGTGTAAAAACAAAAGTGCATGTATTACACATTCCCAATATCTATACTTATGTGTATGTACATGTATGTTAGTGGATAGATAAGCATGTACCCATGTGCATATGTGTATATATGTATGTTCAGACCCAAATAAAAGGGATCCCATAGAGCAAACGACAGGTAGACTCCTCGTTTGGGAGGCTTTAATGCTTTACATAGTGAAGTAAATATCCCACCAGCTGTGGATGGAACCCAGCCCTGGCCCATGACCAACATGGTTAAGCAATCTTATTACTCGTTTCCAATGATCTTGTTGGTAGTCAGACTATTTAAAGGCACAGTCTCGGCAGCCATGGCCAAGCTGGACAGTGAGACAAGCCTTGTTGCCGTCCCAGCTGCAGCGTAAAAGGAAATCATAGCCTGGGATTTAACTCTGTGCTAATCTCAGGTTGACCAGAGAGCGCTCGGGGCTGAAGACTGTAGATGCCGCTGACCACTCGGTGGGCAGGCACCTATTTCTGCCCCAGAACAGGCCGGCTGTGCCCCGGAGCCACAGCAACCTGCCAGGCCGGACACGCCTGAGCTTCAAGCGTGGCTCAGGCCCACCTGTTTGTAAAAGGTGCGTTAGGACGACCGGAGGGAACTAGTAACTGCAGAGTCAGTGTTGGTCAGTGTATCCGGGAATAAAATGTTCTCTGATAGAAATGAGGGCAACGGAGCTCTCGGGGGGCGGGCAGACCTGTGGGCATTTGGGATGGAGACCCTCGAGGAAGACCGTTATCGCCCCTATCTTCCCGGATCTATCCAGACGCTCTTTTTGAATTTGTGTAGCAGACATGTCATCTCAGAAGCAAATACTTCATGAAAATTCTTGTTTTATTTGTTTTAATCTTCATGGTTTTTTAGAGAGAAAAGGGGGAGAGAGAGAGAGAGAGAGAGAGAGAGAGAGAGAGAGAGAGAGAAACATTGATGTGAAAGAGAAACATCAATCCTTCTGCATGTGCCCCGACCAGGACGGAACCTGCAACCTTTTTGCTGTATGGGATGATGCTCCAACCAACTGAGCGCCCGGCAGGGCTTCCTGAAATGTCTTGTTTGGCTTACTGCACTATCTTCATGCTATAACCTAAAACTGTGACCATAATTGGAGATTCACCTTTTCTTAACAATAAATTGTTTCCTAGACAGCAAAAAAAATCACAAGCAAGTGTGTATATACTGTGCTTAATAATTACCCACCTTATCCTATATAATAAAAGCCTAATATGCAAATTGTTCAACCGGAAGTTCGCCCACTTGCTATGATGTGCGTTGACCAACAAGGGGCGGCGTGGAACATAGGGAGCGCTGGTGATGGTGCTGGCAGTGGGTGGCAGTGGAGGTGCTGCCAGCCCCAGTGGGCCCTGGTGAGAGCGGGACTGTGGTGGGATGGCGGAGCAGGTGAGCAGGCGGTGCCAGGCCAAGGCAGGTGCGAGCGGGGGCCTGATTGCCCCACAGGTGGCAACCAGTGTGCCCCATCTCCCTCCCTGGCCAGCAGGCCCCAATCGGCCTGCCGCCTGCCTGCTGTGGAGGTGGCATGGCGATGAGGGAAGGAGGAGGGGGAGAGGCAGGGAACCAGGCAATGGCTGGGAGCTGATGATGGCGGTGTCACATCTGGCATCTGTTCCTTCCAAGCCCGGCCCGGCAATCATTGCCTCCTCTCCCTGATCGCCGGCCAGGCCTAGAGAACCCACCTGTGCATGAATTTCGTGCACTGGGCCTCTAGTATTTATATGAACTACATTTCTCATATTTCAAACAATGTCTACTTTCCCTACACTTTTGTTTGCACATTTATGACGCATTTACATACTTGACCACATCCACAGCCTTCTCCCTCTGTGATACCATGTGAGGTTGGAAGGGCTCATTTACGCAGCAATTGGAGAAACAGCTGCAGCAGCTCCAGCAGTCGTAGGTTCCTGTGTTTTTGAAATTGGGGGAGGGGCACACTTTGACTCCTAAGAGTCCCACGTGTATTCTTTCCGTGGAAACCTGATTTTTGATGAAAGATCCATGGCTGTGCCGTCTGTCTTCTCTGAGTGCTGATTGAAGGCTCATGACCTGGAACATGTTGAGCACCTGGGCCCGGGCTAAGCCCGAGGTACTTGTCCCAGTACTTTGAAATGGGAGAGTTCTTCTAAAATCATCGCTCAGCGACTTTTGGAAGCGCCTCCCTAGCCCTGAGCGTGGTGGCAGCCATGGAAGTTTTCCGTATTCTGCAGACACGAGCAGACCGTGGCGTCTGAGATGAGGCCCTTCTCTTTTCAACCCTCACAGGTTAATTTCTTGCAAAGACCTTGAGCGTGACTCCGAGTGAAACTCGCGGAAGCGCCTCCCTAGCCCTGAGCGTGGTGGCAGCCACGGAAGTTGTTTTCCGTATTCTGCAGACACGAGCAGACCGTGGCGTCTGAGATGAGGCCCTTCTCTTTTCAACCCTCACAGGTTAATTTCTTGCAAAGACCTTGAGCGTGACTCCGAGTGAAACTCGCCTGCAAGGTTACCTGTGCTGTTTGTAGCGTGTGTTCTACCACCTGAACTCGCTAAACACAGATTGGAACCCTCTGTATACAACTGTGCTAATCGCTCGAATCGCCATCGAAGTGCTTGTGGAAAAAGGTCAGAGGGACCTTGCGCGTGGGCACCTGCAAGACAGCAAAGGGCCTCCGGGACGGTGAGGGGAAATGGAAGGAAACGGAGAGGTCTCAGTCGGAGAGGCAGAGGTTCGGACCTGCGCCTGCGGGAATCAGTTCTTTTATCTCGACGCCTGAGGAGCGCCTCCCTTCTCTGCATACCAGCCTCGGGGCCTGGACCCAGCTGTCAGGGTGAGAGTTCAGCCAATTCAGAGCATCTATTTATTGGAAAGTTTATCTCTGTTTAAATTCTCATGGAGGGTGTCAGGCCCACAGGACAAGGACCACTGGGAGCTCAGCGCTATTTGGAAAGGATCGGGGTGACGTTTATCTTTGTTTAAATTCTCATGGAGGGTGTCGTCAGGCCCACAGGACGAGGACCAATGGGAGCTCAGCGCTATTTGGAAAGGATCGGGGTGACGTGGGCCCACGCGTGCCCCACGCTCGCACGGGCCGCCAGGGGAGCAGAAGGGACTGGAGTTGCTCACTTCCTGCTGGAGCGGCCGCAGCCTACGTCACGCGGGTCTCCTCAAACCAGCCCAGCTGCGTCCGTTGTCAGGCCGCTCGCCGGGAGCCTTTGGGCACGATGGGCTCGGCTCCGCATACCAGGGAGGTTCATATTTTAAGTGTGAAACCCCGGCCAGGAGTCCAACAGCACCAACCTCACCGGCGTCCCCTGCAGCTGAGCCCAGAGCCCTGCACGTCGCACAGGCTCCGCCTCCAGCAGCTCGGGCTGCGCTGGAAGGACAGAAGCTAAACACAGACGCAGAACCCGGGGCTTGGAAAGGGAATCGCTCAGGCTCCTCTCCTCGGCCCGGCCCAACCACCCAAGGGTCCTGCTGCCATGGGCCCCCAGCCCCCATTCTGCACATCTCCTCGTGTCCAGCTTCACTGCTGCTCACTGACCTCCTGGCCCAACTGCTTCCGGCAGGGCTGACAGAGCAACCGGCCAGCGCGGTCTGCGAGCCTGTGTGCACACAGCGATGTCCTTTAGGGCACAAGGTCCTGTGCCAGGGCAGGTGGCATCCGAGACAGCGCTGCCAACGTGGCCTCCTGCGGGCAGGAGCAGGACGCTGTCCGGAGGCCTGCAGCATGCTCCAGGGGCAGAGGGTAGATGGGGACTGGACTTGGGGTGGGGTGCTGAGCACACAGCACAACATACAGATGATGCATTATAGAACTGTACCCCCAAATATAATTTTGTTAACCAATGTCACCCCCCAAAAATGAATTCCACATCGCCCCCAACACTGGCTCGTCGGCGCCCGCCTGCCTGGCGCTGAGGCCTCTGTGAGCTGTGACGCCCACAGGCCTGGGAACTGCTGATACTTCCACACAATGACCGTTGTGATCCCACTGTCACTTCTCTCTAAATACCAGAGGTCCCGTCCGGAGGACCACGACTCATAGCCTTTCTAACGTGCCCTTTCGCTATACAGAGCACTGTCTACTGATGGATTTCCATCAGCACGGGTGTCAGGGCCCTGCACACGCACGCGCCAGGAGCTCTGTCCCCTGACGGCCGAGGACGGGCGCTGGGCACCGGCACCCACAGGAACCCCAACCGTGTGAATGAGGAACAGTTCAGACTCCCGGCCCTCACGGGGCCTCGTCCAGATGCAGCGACAAGGACGAAGGGTGGTGTTGAGCGATACAACAGCCAGAAACAGGAGACCAGGCCGGGGCCTAGTGAGGCAGCTGGTGGGGAAGGGAGGGGAGGCTGCCAACATCCTACTGGGAAGCAGCCGTGTTCCGGAACAGAACTTCATTCTGACCAGGAAGGTGAGGCAGGTCTGCTGGCAGGTGAGGGGGATGCGGTGCCCCTGGGGCTCTCCCCGAGGCAGCAGCTCCAGACAGAGGTCACAGCCAGAGGAGACACCCAGACCGTCAGGGACTGAGCAGCTGGCGCGGATGCGCAAAGCAGCCCTGTTTCAGCGGCAGATGCAGAGGCAGAGCAGAGGCAGCCGCCCTGCTGAGCAAAGGCCCCGCCCCCAGGGCTCCGGCCCAGTGGAGGCACCGCTGGATTGGAGAGGGCACCTGGGCAGGTGGCAGCAATGAGGCAGGCTGTTCAGGAGAATGAGGTCAGGCAGTGTCAAGAGACACCAACACCCAAGGCACAAAGAACAAGCAGCAGACACAGCGAAGGTCAGACCAAGCCTGAGTCCTCGCTCAGAGCTCCTGCCGTGTGAACCGGCATCTCCCTTCGAGGGTTACAGCAAAGCTTGCATTAGACCAGTGGTTCTCAACCTTCTGGCCCTTTAAATACAGTTCCTCATGTTGTGACCCAACCATGAAATTATTTTCGTTGCTACTTCATAACTGTAATGTTGCTACTGTTATGAATCGTAATGTAAATATCTGATATGCAGGATGGTCTTAGGCGACCCCTGTGAAAG
>NW_005370460.1:1814704-1832862 GCF_000412655.1 Myotis brandtii
GAGAGAGAGAGAAACATTGATGTGAAAGAGAAACATCAATCCTTCTGCATGTGCCCAGACCAGGACGGAACCTGCAACCTTTTTGCTGTATGGGATGATGCTCCAACCAACTGAGCGCCCGGCAGGGCTTCCTGAAATGTCTTGTTTGGCTTACTGCACTATCTTCATGCTATAACCTAAAACTGTGACCATAATTGGAGATTCACCTTTTCTTAACAATAAATTGTTTCCTAGACAGCAAAAAAAATCACAAGCAAGTGTGTATATACTGTGCTTAATAATTACCCACCTTATCCTATATAATAAAAGCCTAATATGCAAATTGTTCAACCGGAAGTTCGCCCACTTGCTATGATGTGCGTTGACCAACAAGGGGCGGCGTGGAACATAGGGAGCGCTGGTGATGGTGCTGGCAGTGGGTGGCAGTGGAGGTGCTGCCAGCCCCAGTGGGCCCTGGTGAGAGCGGGACTGTGGTGGGATGGCGGAGCAGGTGAGCAGGCGGTGCCAGGCCAAGGCAGGTGCGAGCGGGGGCCTGATTGCCCCACAGGTGGCAACCAGTGTGCCCCATCTCCCTCCCTGGCCAGCAGGCCCCAATCGGCCTGCCGCCTGCCTGCTGTGGAGGTGGCATGGCGATGAGGGAAGGAGGAGGGGGAGAGGCAGGGAACCAGGCAATGGCTGGGAGCTGATGATGGCGGTGTCACATCTGGCATCTGTTCCTTCCAAGCCCGGCCCGGCAATCATTGCCTCCTCTCCCTGATCGCCGGCCAGGCCTAGAGAACCCACCTGTGCATGAATTTCGTGCACTGGGCCTCTAGTATTTATATGAACTACATTTCTCATATTTCAAACAATGTCTACTTTCCCTACACTTTTGTTTGCACATTTATGACGCATTTACATACTTGACCACATCCACAGCCTTCTCCCTCTGTGATACCATGTGAGGTTGGAAGGGCTCATTTACGCAGCAATTGGAGAAACAGCTGCAGCAGCTCCAGCAGTCGTAGGTTCCTGTGTTTTTGAAATTGGGGGAGGGGCACACTTTGACTCCTAAGAGTCCCACGTGTATTCTTTCCGTGGAAACCTGATTTTTGATGAAAGATCCATGGCTGTGCCGTCTGTCTTCTCTGAGTGCTGATTGAAGGCTCATGACCTGGAACATGTTGAGCACCTGGGCCCGGGCTAAGCCCGAGGTACTTGTCCCAGTACTTTGAAATGGGAGAGTTCTTCTAAAATCATCGCTCAGCGACTTTTGGAAGCGCCTCCCTAGCCCTGAGCGTGGTGGCAGCCACGGAAGTTGTTTTCCGTATTCTGCAGACACGAGCAGACCGTGGCGTCTGAGATGAGGCCCTTCTCTTTTCAACCCTCACAGGTTAATTTCTTGCAAAGACCTTGAGCGTGACTCCGAGTGAAACTCGCCTGCAAGGTTACCTGTGCTGTTTGTAGCGTGTGTTCTACCACCTGAACTCGCTAAACACAGATTGGAACCCTCTGTATACAACTGTGCTAATCGCTCGAATCGCCATCGAAGTGCTTGTGGAAAAAGGTCAGAGGGACCTTGCGCGTGGGCACCTGCAAGACAGCAAAGGGCCTCCGGGACGGTGAGGGGAAATGGAAGGAAACGGAGAGGTCTCAGTCGGAGAGGCAGAGGTTCGGACCTGCGCCTGCGGGAATCAGTTCTTTTATCTCGATGCCTGAGGAGCGCCTCCCTTCTCTGCATACCAGCCTCGGGGCCTGGACCCAGCTGTCAGGGTGAGAGTTCAGCCAATTCAGAGCATCTATTTATTGGAAAGTTTATCTTTGTTTAAATTCTCATGGAGGGTGTCGTCAGGCCCACAGGACGAGGACCAATGGGAGCTCAGCGCTATTTGGAAAGGATCGGGGTGACGTGGGCCCACGCGTGCCCCACGCTCGCACGGGCCGCCAGGGGAGCAGAAGGGACTGGAGTTGCTCACTTCCTGCTGGAGCGGCCGCAGCCTACGTCACGCGGGTCTCCTCAAACCAGCCCAGCTGCGTCCGTTGTCAGGCCGCTCGCCGGGAGCCTTTGGGCACGATGGGCTCGGCTCCGCATACCAGGGAGGTTCATATTTTAAGTGTGAAACCCCGGCCAGGAGTCCAACAGCACCAACCTCACCGGCGTCCCCTGCAGCTGAGCCCAGAGCCCTGCACGTCGCACAGGCTCCGCCTCCAGCAGCTCGGGCTGCGCTGGAAGGACAGAAGCTAAACACAGACGCAGAACCCGGGGCTTGGAAAGGGAATCGCTCAGGCTCCTCTCCTCGGCCCGGCCCAACCACCCAAGGGTCCTGCTGCCATGGGCCCCCAGCCCCCATTCTGCACATCTCCTCGTGTCCAGCTTCACTGCTGCTCACTGACCTCCTGGCCCAACTGCTTCCGGCAGGGCTGACAGAGCAACCGGCCAGCGCGGTCTGCGAGCCTGTGTGCACACAGCGATGTCCTTTAGGGCACAAGGTCCTGTGCCAGGGCAGGTGGCATCCGAGACAGCGCTGCCAACGTGGCCTCCTGCGGGCAGGAGCAGGACGCTGTCCGGAGGCCTGCAGCATGCTCCAGGGGCAGAGGGTAGATGGGGACTGGACTTGGGGTGGGGTGCTGAGCACACAGCACAACATACAGATGATGCATTATAGAACTGTACCCCCAAATATAATTTTGTTAACCAATGTCACCCCCCAAAAATGAATTCCACATCGCCCCCAACACTGGCTCGTCGGCGCCCGCCTGCCTGGCGCTGAGGCCTCTGTGAGCTGTGACGCCCACAGGCCTGGGAACTGCTGATACTTCCACACAATGACCGTTGTGATCCCACTGTCACTTCTCTCTAAATACCAGAGGTCCCGTCCGGAGGACCACGACTCATAGCCTTTCTAACGTGCCCTTTCGCTATACAGAGCACTGTCTACTGATGGATTTCCATCAGCACGGGTGTCAGGGCCCTGCACACGCACGCGCCAGGAGCTCTGTCCCCTGACGGCCGAGGACGGGCGCTGGGCACCGGCACCCACAGGAACCCCAACCGTGTGAATGAGGAACAGTTCAGACTCCCGGCCCTCACGGGGCCTCGTCCAGATGCAGCGACAAGGACGAAGGGTGGTGTTGAGCGATACAACAGCCAGAAACAGGAGACCAGGCCGGGGCCTAGTGAGGCAGCTGGTGGGGAAGGGAGGGGAGGCTGCCAACATCCTACTGGGAAGCAGCCGTGTTCCGGAACAGAACTTCATTCTGACCAGGAAGGTGAGGCAGGTCTGCTGGCAGGTGAGGGGGATGCGGTGCCCCTGGGGCTCTCCCCGAGGCAGCAGCTCCAGACAGAGGTCACAGCCAGAGGAGACACCCAGACCGTCAGGGACTGAGCAGCTGGCGCGGATGCGCAAAGCAGCCCTGTTTCAGCGGCAGATGCAGAGGCAGAGCAGAGGCAGCCGCCCTGCTGAGCAAAGGCCCCGCCCCCAGGGCTCCGGCCCAGTGGAGGCACCGCTGGATTGGAGAGGGCACCTGGGCAGGTGGCAGCAATGAGGCAGGCTGTTCAGGAGAATGAGGTCAGGCAGTGTCAAGAGACACCAACACCCAAGGCACAAAGAACAAGCAGCAGACACAGCGAAGGTCAGACCAAGCCTGAGTCCTCGCTCAGAGCTCCTGCCGTGTGAACCGGCATCTCCCTTCGAGGGTTACAGCAAAGCTTGCATTAGACCAGTGATTCTCAACCTTCTGGCCCTTTAAATACAGTTCCTCATGTTGTGACCCAACCATGAAATTATTTTCGTTGCTACTTCATAACTGTAATGTTGCTACTGTTATGAATCGTAATGTAAATATCTGATATACAGGATGGTCTTAGGCGACCCCTGTGAAAGGGTCGTTCGACCGCCAAAGGGGTCGCAACCCACAGGTTGAGAACCGCTGCTTTAGACGATGCAGAGAAAAGGCTCGATGTGGTCCTGACAGCAAGCGGTAGATGAATGTCAGCCCATTGCAGTGGCTCCCCCGATGCAGAAGCGGGGGAGTGATTGCATTAATCTTGGAGACTGACTCAGTGAGACCTTGAGGACAATAGGCACCAGCACCAGGAACCGCTTGGGGAAAGAGACCCACGGTTAAGAAAAGCTGACGGCAGGAGAGTTCAGGCTGCAGTAAAGTTCACACACACACACACACATACACATGCGCCCACATGCATGCGCACACATGCACGCATATATACACGCGCACATGCGCACACACAGCGGAGTTTCCTGAGGCCCTTGCTGGGTGGGATGAGGAAGGGGTGTTTTCAGGCCTGATGCCTTCCTCCCTGCTGAATGCGCAGGAGCAGGACGAACCAGGACAACCCGCCGAGACATGCAGATCAGTGCTGAGCGTCGGGAGTGCAGGCGTCGTTACAGATGGAGGTGGGGGAGTCTCAGATTTGATCCCATCCCCCCGTCTTCCCAATGCTCCCATGTCTACCTCAGACCCAGGTCCACGGATTGTCCCTTACTTACGCCCTCCAGGGTATATCGGGCCAGAGACCAGTTCCCTTCTTGTCAAGGCACCCAAATGCCATCTTCCTCGAGTCAGGCTTCAAGAATTCCTTCCCCCTGACTCAGGGTCACCCCCCGTGACCTGTGCCAGGCAGCCCCGGGGCCGTCTTTACAAAAACAGCAGTTTCCAACAAGAAAAAGAAACATGCAAAGTTGTTTAACTTTTACTTTCTGTTTAGATGGACCTACATAAAACCTCCTTCCTCAGGACAACGTGGTCCCGCTGACGGCCTGCCCCTGCTTGTGCCCGAACCTCCCTGAAGGGTGTGCCCTCTGAGCCACTGTGGGGGCCTGCCACCCTGGCCCGCCTCACACCCGCTCCCCCGGGCCTCGCACCCACTCCCTGGGGCCTCACACCCACTCCTAAAGGCCTCACACCCGCTCCCCCGGGCCTCGCACCCACTCCCATGGGCCTCGCACCCACTCCCCCGGGCCTCACACCCACTCCCCCGGGCCTCCCACCCCCTCCCCCAGGCCTCACACCCACTCCCCCAGGCCTCACACCCACTTTCCAGGCCTCGCACCCACTCCCATGGGCCTCACACCCACTCCCCCGTGCCTCACACCCACTCCCCCAGGCCTCACACCCACTCCCCCGGGCCTCGCGCCAGCTCCCCTGGGCAGGGGGCCTCCCTGCACGGCCTCCCTCTCCCTCCTCTGCACAGCTGCTCCTTGCTTATATTTTAACTTTGGAGGGATTTTACTTCTCTCCTCCTCCTTCATCTTATGAAGCAGGCAGATTTCAGTGTGAGAGCCACACACAAGTGTCTCCACATCCTCACACTTGTGCTCTTATTGCAACGCCCAAGAAGTGAGAGAGGACCGGGAGCTGTGGACGCTGTGAGAGGGCAGAGAATTGGTAGAGGGGAGAGGGCGGCTAATGTTTGTTCAGATTTACAAGCCAGGGACGCACTGCTCTTCACCATGCGGATGAAATACAAATAAGTGGCCCTGGCTGGTGCTCAGTGGTTAGCGCATTGGTCCAAGTATTGAAGGGTCACGGGTTCGATTCCTGGTTAAGGGCACGTACCTGGGTTGCAGGTTCTTCACTCAGGTCAGGCCATGTGTGGGAGGCAACCAATCGATGTGTCTCACATCAATGTTTCTCTCCCCCTTCCTTCTACTCCCTAAAATCAATGAAAAAATATTCTTGGGTGAAGATTAACACACACACACACACACACACACACACAAACGTGGAATGTGGAGGCATTCTTTAAAATGGGAAGAAACAGTTGTTTGAACTTCTGGGATCCCATCAAACTGACCATCTCAAAGCACTGCCCAGTCATGTGGGAGCCCGGCTGTCCCTGGCTGCCCCCGGGGCCCCCTTTCAGGGCCACGAAAGCCCTGGGCATCATCCCGTGCACCAAGGGGCTGCTGGGTCAATTCCCTGCAGGGCACTTACCTGGTGCAGGCTCGGTCCCTGCCAGGTAGGGGGCGTGCAGGAGGCAACTGATCTATGTGTTGCTCTCAGGTCACTTTTCTCTCTCTCCTTTCCCTTCCTCTCTCTCTAAACATCAATTAATTTTTAAGTGTATCATTAAATGAGAAATCTGACCAACTGGCTTGCATTTTAGTTGAATAATAAACAATGTAACCAGGGACCAGGAGAAGAGGAGCCACAGTCAGAGAAATGCTGCTCAAGGCTGCCTGGCAAGGCAGGTCCCCTCTGGGCAGGTGGGTCCCCTCTGGGTCTGGGTAGGCGGGTCCCCTCTGGGTAGGCGGGTCCCCTCTGGGCAGGCGGGTCCCCTCTGGGTCTGGGCAGGCGGGTCCCCTCTGGGCAGGCGGGTCCCCTCTGGGCAGGCGGTCGCCTCTAAAGGAACCTGGCCGCTCCACCTCAGGCAGGAATGGCCCTGTTCATTATGCAAAAGGACGGTAAAGTGGCCGTCACTGCTGCGCTGGAGGAAAAGGAGCCCTTGTGCTGTGGAAAACACTGTCGTTGAGGTAGCGTCTGGGAGAAAGTCATTATGTTTTCTAGAGGGTTAGGGGTCAAGTGGGACCCTGGCCACTCCGTCCTGAAGTCCAGTATCACTAGGCCCTCTCGCTCCCCTGGGGGGTGGGGGCCGGAGATAAGTCGCTCTGGAGCTCCAGGCATCAGCGGTGCTCAGACCGACTCCACCCCAGGGGGCGGGGGGGACCTGATGGGAGTGAGCGTGAGGGAGGGCGGGGCCTGCCCGGCTGCTGCCTACGCCCCTGGGGGAGCAATGCAGGCCAAGCAGGCCGAGTACGCAGGAGACCCCTCAGACACCTTGCCAAGAGGAGGGCCTTGCCTCTCCCGTCTCCCTCCCGAGGAACAGGGAGTCCCCACAGCTGCGTGTCCATCACTCCCAAACCTGCCTGAGGCCGACATGAGGGGCAAAGGGGCAGAAGCGAAAGCTGGGATGAGTGTCAGGTGAGATTTGCCGATTCTTGTCACTGACCAGGTTACTGAAATAGAGGAAACTGCACACGGATGATGGGAACAGCCCAAAGGACGCCCCTTGCCCATCACAGCACACCTTCACCAACCCATCGTCCTTCTGCCGCACCCACGACCACAGCGTCCGCAAGGGGCTGGTCCCGGCCGGGCCACCGCAGAGGCACTGCATCGCTGAGGGGCCCTGCGGTGGGGAAAGGCTTTCCCCGGAGTGCGGAGAGCAGGTGGGAGCGGCCAGGTGTCCTGCCGACCTGACCAGAGGGCCAGTGCTCAGCCGCGTGTTAGAGAGGATGGGCGGCAGGCAACTGCTCCAGGAGCCACGGAACACGTCACCCTCCCAGGTCCCACGAAGTGACTGCGGGAGACAATGGCGAGCGTCTCTTGAACACTTGCTACGTGCTAGGACAGTGGCTCTCAACCTTCCTAATGCCGCGACCCTTTAATACAGTTCCTCCTGTTGTGGTGACCCCCAACCATAAAATTATTTTCGTTGCTACTTCATAACTGTAATCTTGCTACTGTTATGAATCGTCATGTAAATATCTGATATGCAGGATGTATTTTCATTGTTACAAATTGAACATAATTAAAGCATAGTGATTAATCACAAAAGCAATATGTAATTATATATGTGTTTTCCGATGGTCTTAGGCGACCCCTGTGAAAGGGTCGTTCGACCCCCAAAGGGGTCGCGACCCACAGGTTGAGAACCGCTGTGCTAGGAGTTTCCCAGAAGCTTTTCAGATGAAAAGTTAAGGATGAAAGAGGCTGTGACTTGCCTCTGGTGCCACCTCGAAGGTGGGGAGCAGGCTCTGATCAACAAACAGAAGCAGGGCGGTCTGGCAAACCAGGAGTGTGGCCACCTGCACACAGCAGGAGCAGGGGGCTGGGACGGGACCTGCCCCCTCTCCCTCCCCTCTGCTCACCGAGGCAGGAGCCAGGCCTGCCGGCTCCTTGGCCCCACCCTCAGGAGACCTAACCAGGCAGACTCCCACAATGAAATAGTGAATTCTAACAGAGAGGGTTTTTTTTAAGTTGCAATATCCCGTCACCAGGTCATTTATGTAAGAACCTCGCATTCACCTCCATGAGGAATTCAAAAGAAGGCATAAGACAGGGCATGGGTCTACTGAGGCTCCCAGACAGTCAGCCAAGATGCCCAATAAGCTTATATTACCTACTAGAGGCCCGTCCACGAAAATCCGTGCACTCAGGGGGGTCCCTCAGCTTGTCCTGGACCCTCTCACAATCCGGGACCCCTCGGGTAGGATCCCTCAGCCCAGCCTGAGATCAGGGCCTATTGGGGCTTTCCTTTCCCTGGCTGCAGGCAGCTGGCCCTGCCCCCACTGCCACTGCTTGCCATCTGTGCAGCACTGTCACACCCCTCCCCTGCCACCGGTCGCCTCCCTCTGCAGGCTACAGGCATGGGGTGCGATGACTTGGCTGGCCTGGACCTCCCTCTGCAGGGCGATCGGCACAGCATTGCCGACCGGTGGCCTGGGCCTCTCTCTCTCTCTCTCTCTCTCTCTCTCTCTTTTTAAGTAAGAGTCATGTTTACTGAGTGATACAGAAGTGACTACTATGAAGGGTTTACCAGGATGGAAATGCACCGCACCCCGCCCCTGCCACCCCAACACCCAGAGACTACAGTACTTAGAAGATACATGCAACAGCCATAACTGCTGAATATCTGTTCATAACAAACAAACCATAGCACATTTATACTGTATCACATCGAGTGATCATAGAAATCCATTTACAGTGGGGCCTTGACTTACGAGTTTAATTCGTTCCGTGATGGAGCTCGTAACTCAAATTACTCGTATATCAAATCATTAAAGTGAACGAGTGAGACACGTGATGCTGGGCTGATGTTGTGGCATTCACTGTGACGTTTGCTGCGCCAACTAGCGGTGGGGTATCTGAAGCTGGCTCGTAACCCAAATTTTATCTCGCAACTCAAAGCAAAAAATCGGCCGAGAGACAGCTCGTATCTCGAAAAACTCGTTAGTCGGGACACTCATAAGTCAAGGCCCCACTGTATATATTGCTTGTATAAAATCTTTTTTTTTGTAACAAATATTTTTTTAAAAAAACACGTGCAGTGGAAAGCCCTGCCAGGACAGCCCGTCTGTAAGCACCCAGTGAGCATGTGCTTTGGAAGGGCGCCTGCGCCTCGTGCCCACAGCAGCTCCAGCAGGGCCGGCGAGGTTGCGCCCTGGCTGCCACTTCGGGCAGGACTGAGTGGACCATGGTGGGTGGGTACAGCAGGGCCTGGCACTGTGCCCTTCTCCAGCCTTCTCCAGGATCAGGGGCAGGGCTGGGGGCAGGCAGATTGCAGTTTCACTCTGAGTCTATCCTCAACCTAATTTTGGTTGCAACTCGTGGCTTTTCCTGGCTGCCTGGAGGTCCTGTGGGTGGGTGCCCTGGCGGAGAGGCCGGAGAAGTGCCCACAGCTGCCTGGTTGGGCGTCTCTCTGGCCCAGAGCCTCTGTCATGTCTCCTGCAAACCTGGCCCCAGGCAGAACAGCCCCCCTTAGGACTACTGTGGTCTCAGTGCTTGGTCCCGGGTCTCATCAGCCTGGGTTTCTTCCCCTGGGGTGGCTGATCTGAGTTTCACAGAAAAGCCCAGCCGATGCTGGCTGTGCTGAGCCTCACTGAAGAGTTTTGCATGCAGCAAAGAAGAGCCCTCTGGGACCCTCCTCCTCCTCCCTCTCCTCATCTCCTCCTCCCAGCCATGGTCACTTTTCCTCCAGCTGCCCCAGCAGTGGTTGCCTTCTGAGTCGGGGGTCTTAACGCTGTGGGTCCTGACGATGCAGGCGGGGCGATGCCGGCTGAGCAGCAGGATGAGCTGCTGCCGCTCCTGCTTCAGCTCCTCCATCTGGGTGTTCAGCTCCACATTCATGAGCTCCAGCCACTCAGATTCCTGCTGCAGAATTTCCTTCCACTTCTTCTTCTTCTTGTTCAGGCATGGGGCTGCCTCCACTTTGTTCTTTTCCTGGTGCCTTTTCCTCCGCTCCTCTTCCTCATGTAGCTCACTTTCCACAGGTTGAGGCCTCTTGCCCAGGAAGTGCAAAGGGGCAATCATGGCCCCAATGTTGTGGATGTCAGCATATTTCAGCTCCTCTGCAGTCAGGGCTGAGCTGGGGAGTCCGGTCAGGGGCCTGAGCCCTGGCAGAGAGCCCGCAGTCATGGAAGCGTCTGGGATCTGCCCAGGCATCAGAGCAGGAGGAGTGGCAGTCCAGCCCTGCAGAAGATGCAGGAGAGGCTGCGACCCCGGGGCCTGGGCCAGGCTGCAGGCTCCATGCCTGCTCAGGAGCGCCATGGCACCAGCCCTGCCCTATAGTGTCCACCGCCGCCAATGTCTCCCTTCACAGCCACCCAGCATCCCTCCCACAGGCTGTGGCCTGGGTCTCCCTCTTTGAGGTGATCGAGCAGTCTCTGCCTGCCTCATCGCCCCTATCCACTCGCCTTCCTACCTGATTGCCCCCAGCCGCTCGCCTGCCTATCTGATCACCCCTAACTGCTTGCTGGGGGGCAGGGCCAGTCTGGTGAGGGGCTGTGGTGATTCTGGTCTCTAGTCATTCTGGTCATTATGGTTGCTGGGCTTTTATCATACAGGACTAGAGGCCCGGTGCCCAAAAATTTGTGCACTCGGGAGGGTCCCTCAGCCTGGCCTGTGCCCTCTCGCAGTCTGGGACCCCTCAGGGGATGACCACCTGCTGGCTTAGGCCCACTCCCCGGGGGATTGGGCCTAAGCTGGCAGTCAGACATCCCTCTGGCAGCCCGGGAGCCATCGGGGGATGCCCACTTGCCAGCGGGGAGCAGGCCTAAGCTGCAGTTGGACATCCTTAGTGCTGCTGAGGAGGCGGGAGAGGCTCCCACCACCACTGCTGTACTGGCAGCCATCAGCCTGGCTTATGGCCGAGCACAGCTCCCCCTGTGGGAGCGCACTGACCACCGGGGGCAGCTCCTGCATTGAGCGTCTGCCCCCTGGTGGTCAGTGTGTGTCCTAGTGACCAGTCATTCCCAGTTGTTCTGCTGTTAGGGTCAAGTTGCCTTTTACCCTTTTATTATATAGGATAGAGGCCTGGTGCATGGGTGGGGGCCGGCTGGTTTGCCCTGAAGGGTGTCCCGGATCAGGATGGGAGTCCCGCTGGGATGCCTGTCCAGCCTGGGTGAGGGGCTGAGGGCCGTTTTCAGGCTGGCCACACCCCCTTCAGGGAGCGGGGTCCTGTTGGGGTGCCTGGCCAGCCTGGGTGAGTGGATGATGGCTGTTTGCAGGCTGGCCACATCCCTTCAGGTTAGGGGTCCCCCCTGGGTGCCTGGCCAGCCTGGGTGAGGGGCTGAGGGCTGTTTGCAGGCTGGCCACAGCCCTTTCAGGTTAGGGGTCCCCCCTGGGGTGCCTGGCCAGCCTGGGTGAGGGGCTGATGGCTGTTTGCATGCTTGCCACGGCCCCCAGCCACCCAAGCTCCCAGTGGAGGCTGCCTGGAAGCAGGTATCTGGGATTTATTTAGCTTCTGTAATTGAAACTTTGTTGCCTTGAGCGGAGGCTTGAGCCGGCCAGGGCAGGTGGGAAGCTTGGCTTCCTCCATTGCCAGGGCAACCAAGCCTCCTGCTTGCTCCAGCTCCTGGCTGCCAGCTGCCATCTTGGTTGGGTTAATTTGCATACAGTTGCTCTGATTGGCTGGTGGGCATGGCTTGGGGCGTAGCAAAGGTATGGTCAATTTGCATGTTTCTCTTTTATTAGATTAGATGGGAGCTGAAACAAAAACAGAAATTTAAGAGTACTAGACAAACGTCAGGCAGGTCAAGTGTTAGTGTAAAGTGTTACTCCACGGGCACCCCCCTGGCATCCAATCAGGTTTGCACTCCTGGCTTGTTTTTACCTCAAAGCAGATCATTAAGTTAGACCTAGGTAATGTCTTTATTGGTATATTGTTTTAAGTCCAATTAATCCAAGCAACAACAATGACGATGCCTTCCATTCATAGGGCGTCTTTTCTGTTGTCGGAGCCCCGGTTGCCTACCCGTTATTAGCATCTCACGTGCGCACATGGTCACAGACCCCTTTGGGGAGGGAGAGGGTCAGACATCAGTCTCCCCAAGTCCTGGCCTGCTCCTCTCTTATAGATGGAGGCTCCAGAGCCTGAATGGCTCCCCCAGGATTCGGGGGAGAGAGAGAGCTCCTGGCGTCCATCTGCTGACGACAGAGCCTCTGGGCCTCTGGTCGTGGGAACATGGATCCTCGCCCGAGGGTCCGCCCAGCAGCGCGGGTGCAATGCAGCCACAGGGCAGAGTCCAGGCTGAGGGTCAGGAAGCCTGGCCTGGGGCCCCAACTTCACCACGGCTCCAACCCCAACATCTCTGTTTCTGTGAATGGGGGGGTGGGGAGGGGCAGCTGCTTCCTGTCCCAAAGGGTGGAGTCGCTGCATGGAAAACGGGGGAGGAGACTGTACAGCGCCAAGCGCTGCAAGAACAGATGAGACCAGGTGTCCGTGTCTCAGAGAAAGTCCGTTCTGGACGCTGGGCTTGGACCCACGTGCGGCTCTGCAGGTGAGCCCTGGACGCAGCTGTGAGGAGACCGCCCCTGGCCACACACGCCGGGTCAGACCGTGGGAAGGAGTCGTCCAGCGCTGTTGGGACAGCCACGGGCCCCCCGGGCAAGGCAGGGCTACATGACCGTCAATGCCATTTGCTCAGGGTTCTAGGCTGGCCCAGGCTGGCTCATCACAGGGCGATGATTCCAGAACATTCTAGCAAATTAAAACAAGTGCCCATTTGTAGAAGGGACTTCGGTTTGAATCCGAGCTGAGATTCCCCATTCCCGTGGCCACACCGCGTCCGCCCAGGCCGAGGCAGTGCCTGTGGCTGGAGGTGCTGAGCCCACGGGAGCCGCGGCTCTTCTGTCCCAACTACGAGGACAGTTCTAATCCTGGCTGATGTCCCTCTGACCACCAGAGGAGGTCACGAGAGAGGTGTCCCGGCAGAAGCGTGGGGACGCAGACCGGTCCCATCACAGCGCACCCAGGCCACGGCCCGCTGCTGAGGGCGGCGTGAACTCCTCCCTAACGGCTCTGGACATGACCACTCATCCCAGGGTCCCTTAGACCTCCGTGCGGCGCTAACCACCCCTAAGGTGGAAAGGTGGGATTTCAGCTATTTCAGCAGGAGAATCACCTTGGGTGTTTGCCTGAGAGCCCTCGGGAAGAGGTGGCCGCCCACCCTTCCTTCCAGAAGCCGGGGCCCGGCAGACAGCGGGTGACGCTAGGCACTTTCTGTCAGACGCAAACACTGGAATGTTATTAAAATCCGTTGTGTTGCATCAACAACGAGCTACTCGATAACAGCATGAACTCAGTGAGGCGTTTCTACCCAGCCAGCTCAGGGGAATGTTTCACTCATGGCAGATTCCCAGCCATTAAGGTGCTTAATGTGGGCCCCAAGTTCTCGGACCCCCGCTTCCCAATCGCACCGGCTGACTGTCTCGGAGCCTCAGTCGCCCCTGCGCTGTCTTATGTCTTCTTTGGAATTCCTCACGGGGGTGAATGCGAGGTTCTTATGTAAACGACCTGGCGAGCCTGGTACTGAAGGCCACCAGAGTGTGAGGCTGACAGGTGAGCTCCGGCCTGCAAGCTGTGTGCAGCCCTGTGTCCTCGGTCCCCCCTCTTCATAGACGAGCCTTCCGCCTGGAGGAGGCAGCTGGCACCTCCTGGGACATCTCACGGCCTCAAAGGGGCTCCTGAGGTCTTTCCTCGTTCACCTGACAGTGAGCAGGGCAGGGATATCGGCCCTGAGGGCAGGGATATCGGCCAGGGCGTCGGCAGCTCAGGGGTGGTATTTGGGGAACTAACCAAACTTGAGAGCCAGAGTGTCTTAGAGATCTCCTAATGCATCTCTAATTTTAAAGACTCTAACTTTACAGCCAGAAGTTGATTAAATAACTTGTCCACCATCACCCTCAGGGGCAGCAGCAAGACCGGGACACGGCCTCCTCCAGGCCTGAGCCCATCCGCTGCCGCTGCGACGAGGCAAAGCCCAGCCGTGCCGCTACTTCTCTTGAAAATACAGCCTTTTCACGTCAACCGTTCCCATCACTCGCCTGTTCTTTCTTCACCCCGAGCTATTTATGTGGTTAGAAAAATGTCTGAAAGCACGAGGAAACCAGTATTTCTTGCGACATTCAAACCCTCTCCTGTTCTGAAGGCCTGGAATTCCACAGTCAGCTTTTCTTGGCGCTGTTTCTATTGCAACCAGAAAGTAAGTGTGGGAGAAAGTTATCTGAGAATTTAAGAGCCGCAGGAAAAATAAAAATTTCAGTTTCAACCCCATTCCGGAGCCCATGCCCATTCCGTAATGAGAGCTTCATCGCTGCAGCCAGCGGGAGCCAGACTCCCAGGCAAACCTGAGGCAGCGCCTTGGGCAGAGGCCCCGCCAGCACCGCGGGCAGTGCTCCCTCCGAGAGCCTCCCTCCTCTGAGACGTCCAGGCGCCTCACAGCCACTGGAAGCTGCGGGGTCCCTCCAAGCACGTGGGACCCGGACCCTGAGGACCCAGCCCCCAGGTCAGCTGGGCGGTCCTGGGTGTGGCTTCTTGGTCGAGTAATTGGACCCTTTGGTCCTTTGATTTAAGATACAAATGTTTATTGTAGACCTGCCAGTGCGCTCAGTGGTTAGAGCATCTGCCAGTGCACCGAAGGGTCGTGGGTTTGATTCCCAGTCACGGGCACGTAGCTGGGTTGCAGGTTCAATCCCTGAGCCTGATTGAGGCACCTGGTGGGAGGCCACTAATCAATGTGTCTCTCTCTCATGGATGTTTCTCTCTTTCTCTCACTCTCTCTCCCTCCCTCCCCCCTCCCTTCTACTTTCTTTAAAAAAAAGATACAATTTTTATTACTATCATATAAGGTTTTAACAAAATATAATAAATGTACAAAAGTACTTGATAACTAGTAAAATAATGCAAAAATATGTCAGTTATTAAACGGAGACACTGTCCTTTAGAGATACACAAATACTTTACAAAGACACACTGTGGCCTGTCTTTTAAAAACGGAAGCAGACCCGCAGGGCCCCCCGGAAGCTCCTCAGACTCCGCGGGAAGAACGCAGGGAGCGTCTGCCTCGTGTGACCCGAGAAGCTTGAGAACTTCAGGGTTCAAGCTGAGAATCAGCCTCAAACCTCGCACGACTGCTCCAGGGTTCTCTGGTAAACCGGGCGACGGGTTTCTTAGATTATATGTTGTCTTGTCTCCAGAAAATCACGTGGTCCCTGGTTTAATGTGTTATAATCTCCCGGTTAGTTCCACTCCCTGTAGCAGAGGGCAGGCCCATCCCCACTCAGATCCGCCTCCACTTCCTGGTGCCCCGGCTGCTCCTTTCTCCTTTGCCTTCTCTCAGCCCAGGGCAGAGGTCCTGCCAACATTCCCTTTCCTCCATTAGACACGGACCTCCTTCCGAAACATTCACTGTAGATCTAATGACAACACTACTTTTTCACCTTCAACCACGAGTAATTTCTGTCCCAACCAGCATCTTCCCTCTGTGTGACCTAACCACAGGCACATGCCTAAGAAGTCCTGATTTTTTTATGTCTGATAGCACGCCCTCCCCATCCCAAGGCAAGTAACACATCCTAGTCCCCTTGCATGTGGCCCACGGGCCCTCCAGTTTGCAGAAGATATCTGTCCTGCTGATTAATTTATGGGCGGTATTTACATGTGCTGTTTTGTGAATTAAAATATTCCTACAAGGACAACACGTCTGGGCGTGACCCACACTGTAAAGACAGGAGGATGCGACGGTATGTTCACAGGGGCCATTAGGGCGTCCCTCCTAGTGGCCGGGCGCTGCGTGGTGCAGACAGGTATGCAGTGGTCAGTGGTGAGGACAGGACTGGAAGCCACCTGCGCTGTGGGCAGGAACGAGGCGGGGGACGCCCCTGGAAGAACACTTGCTTCGCCGAGCTAGAACAAGGGTAGATGTCACTGTTGGTTCATAAATCAGAGCCCATGTGGACGTCATCAGAAAACACGTCCACTTAAGAAGGTGTGCGCATGGGTCCTCACGCTGCCTCTGTGGGGAACTGGACAGCCCAGTACTAAAGAATTCAAATCTATTCCAATCCTTGGCCTTTCCCCCTCTCACCCAAGCCTGCCTCTCAGGATGATCCCCAACAACTCGCATCACCAAACCCAGCGCTGCTGTCAGGATTTATGCATTATCAACCACACGTTACATTCTCCCGATTCAAAGTCCCACACCCCTACAGGCCCCCAGCCCCACCGACTGAGATCCCTCCAAGCTGTGGCTGCCTCCGTACAGGCCCCCTGCTCCCACTACTCTGGTCCACGTTCCTGAGCTGTGGCTGCCCTGCCCTCCTGACTTGGTGCCACTGCCACTAAGCGCTACTGCCTCTGCACGGCCAGTCGCTGGGCAGTGGGTCTTGCACACAGATGCCTGGTGTGTGTTCAGTGGCCTGGCTTCTCTCCCGAGTTATTATTGAACTCCACGGTTTCCACGGTGGCCTCCCTGGGCACAGAGAGGGGGCCTGTTGTTCCCTCATCTCTCTGGAGAAACTTCCCCTGAGCCCTGGGTTCCCGGGAGCCAGACTACAGCTCCATCCCCAGTTCAGACAGATGACTCCAAGCTCACCGAATCCACATCCTGGTGTTCATTGTCCTGGGAAGTCTTCACCATAGTTTTATATTTATTTTTCCCATAGGAGTTACTTAGTTCTTTTTGAGAAAAACAAACAAACAGAAAACAGAAGTAGTGGGTGAGCCTGGAGACAGAGCTGAAGAGATAACAACACCTGCCCTGACCAAGTCTACGAAGTTCACATGTGTACTCCCACACCTCCACAGCCTGCAGGGTCACCTGGGTGACTCCACACCTCCACAGCCTGCAGGGTCACCTGGGTGACTCCACACCTCCACAGCCTGCAGGGTCACCTGGGTGACTCCACACCTCCACAGCCTGCAGGGTCACCTGGGTGACTCCACACCTCCACAGCCTGCAGGGTCACCTGGGTGACTCCACACCTCCACAGCCTGCAGGGTCACCTGGGTGACTCCACACCTCCACAGCCTGCAGGGTCACCTGGGTGACTCCACACCTCCACAGCCTGCAGGGTCACCTGGGTGACTCCACACCTCCACAGCCTGCAGGGTCACCTGGGTGACTCCACACCTCCACAGCCTGCAGGGTCACCTGGGTGACTCCACACCTCCACAGCCTGCAGGGTCACCTGGGTGACTCCACACCTCCACAGCCTGCAGGGTCACCTGGGTGACTCCACACCTCCACAGCCTGCAGGGTCACCTGGGTGACTCCACACCTCCACAGCCTGCAGGGTCACCTGGGTGACTCCACACCTCCACAGCCTGCAGGGTCACCTGGGTGACTCCACACCTCCACAGCCTGCAGGGTCACCTGGGTGACTCCACACCTCCACAGCCTGCAGGGTCACCTGGGTGACTCCACACCTCCACAGCCTGCAGGGTCACCTGGGTGACTCCACACCTCCACAGCCTGCAGGGTCACCTGGGTGACTCCACACCTCCACAGCCTGCAGGGTCACCTGGGTGACTCCACACCTCCACAGCCTGCAGGGTCACCTGGGTGACTCCACACCTCCACAGCCTGCAGGGTCACCTGGGTGACTCCACACCTCCACAGCCTGCAGGGTCACCTGGGTGACTCCACACCTCCACAGCCTGCAGGGTCACCTGGGTGACTCCACACCTCCACAGCCTGCAGGGTCACCTGGGTGACTCCACACCTCCACAGCCTGCAGGGTCACCTGGGTGACTCCACACCTCCACAGCCTGCAGGGTCACCTGGGTGACTCCACACCTCCACAGCCTGCAGGGTCACCTGGGTGACTCCACACCTCCACAGCCTGCAGGGTCACCTGTGTACTCCCACACCTCCACAGCCTACAGGGACACCTGTGTACTCCCACATATCCACAGCCTACAGGGGCACCTGGGTGACTCCACACCTCCAGAGCCTATAGGGGCACCTGTGTACTCCCACATCTCCACAGCCTACAGGGACACCTGGGTGACTCCACACCTCCAGAGCCTGCAGCGTCACCTGTGTACTCCCACACCTCCACAGCCTGCAGGGTCACCTGTGTATGCCCACACCGCCACAGCATGCAGGGTCACCTGTGTACTCCCACACCTCCACAGCCTACAGGGTCACCTG
>NW_005370460.1:1834870-1844363 GCF_000412655.1 Myotis brandtii
TCAGCACAGCCTCCAGAGCGGGGAGGTTTGGCTGTGTCGTTTCTATTCTGCTCGTTTCTGCTTTGGAAGGGAATGGTGGACGCTGTCTCATGGAGGAGGAAATGCACCCAGACTCCATTATCAGGTCGTATTTATTATTAATCCCGGAGGGTGCAGGCGGCATGAAGAGGCGCCTGCCGCCCCCTGCTAGCGACATTTCTGTGCGCCAGAACCTGGTCTCCTTGCTGCTGACGCCAGAGGTGAGAAAGGGCAGTGACAAAAACATTAAGGGATGAAAAATAGTCTCGGCCAAAGGTCACGGGAGTTGTGAAAGGTCAGGGAGGGGGAAGCAAGGGGTTGCTTGGTTACTGTTCGGAGCCCAGGGACGGCTTTTGGTGCATCCCTGTGAGCAGGCAGCCCGAAGGCAGCGGCACAGCCCAGCCGACAGGAGGCGTGCATTTAGGTGAGGTGGGGCAGTGCTGATCTCCTGAAAGCCGTGGGCCAGCGGGCGGAACTGCAGACATTCGATCCCTGGGCACGTAAGGAGGACAGAGATCCAGTCCTCTGAGGGAGGAACACAGGCCGCCTGCTTGAAGCAGGACCATGGGCTCTTGGTCCTGAGCTCACAATTATCCTACAGTGATGGCCTCAATGTCATATCCAAGGATTCCCTTAATGTGAAGACATCACCCTGCAGTGAAAATCAGGGAAGACTTCATGGAGGAGGAGGCATTTGGATTCAGCCCTGAGTTGGAGGTGTAGAGATGGTGACAAGTGGAAATACAGGAGACGGCGATTCTAGGCAAATGCAGCAAAGGCACGGAGACATTGTGTAAACGGGATAAGTGATAACGTTTCGTATTAATGATGCAGACCTGGGGGTAAGCCCACGGTTTGAATCCCAGCTGTACTCCTCACCAGTCACAGGGCCCAGGAGGGCCTGCTTGGCTTCCAACCTCCATTTCCTCACCTACGTTCATTAATGAGAGAAAGATAAAACACTCACAGAGCTATTGTCAGAATTAAAGGGACCCATATGGAAGACTCAGCATGTGCCTGGCACACAGTAGGTGCCTAACAAATGTTGTAGTGATAACAACAATGGCAGGGATTATTAATATAAAAAAGAAAGTGATTCAATTTAAGTGCAGGATGGAATGCGTGTAAACATTCACAATTATCCTACAGTGATGGCCTCAATGTCATATTCCTGGCCACAGGGCGTGCGCCTGCCAATGGCATTCTCCTATTTCTGAGCATCAGCCAAGAGGCAGACCTCCAGGAGGCCCCACAGTCGCTGCACCGTCTGCCCCAGCTCTGGGGACAGGCCCTAGGGACCGAGGCCAAGAACCGGAGGGTCTGTGTGGCTCAGGAGGGCGAGTCCAGCACAGTCCCTGGCACAGAGCAGCAGCTCAGCAAATGTGCAAGTTTGTCACCTGCTCCTCCTTCCCAGCTGCCTCAGGGGGTCCGCGACTGAAGAGGGAAAGCAGCCCCAGGTCCTAAGGCCTGCAGGCGGGAGCTCGGGAACACGCTGCTCCAGCTGTCCTCAGCCAGCGAGCCACCATGGGGACTACCTGCAGCCTCGCTGCCTCAGCAGAGCATGGAGCTACACTTAATGAAGCTAGAGTGACCCATGGAAGGCGCGAGTCCCGCAATCTTTTCAGCCTCCTCACCCCGCAATTGCCCAGCATGGGTTTGTCCCAAATACAAGATGCCAGTTCACGGCAAGTGAGCCACAGCAATCGTCTGCCCAGTGGCGTGAAAGACCCAACCCCAGAGTAAGAAGTTCCTCTACCCTTTCAGAAATCTGCGTCTAAGTATGCCTGCGACGTAGGAGAAAGCACCCAGACGGACGGCGTGGGTGCGTTTGGGTCGGCCGCGCGTTAGTGCTTTGGCCCCTAAGCCAGTCAACGCTCTGCGTTCTCATTCAGTGACAGGGGATGGCAGTGCCTCCTGTGAGTGCTGACGTGAAGATGTCTGTTTACTCTTCATTCATTCATTCATTCATCCATTCTCCCACTCTCTTGTCTGTCCAATTCAAGAAAGAAAAGAAACAATGTGACAGTTGTAAGATGTAAGCCAAGGTGCTGCTTTACCCTCCAGGGTCTCCTAGAAAACAATGATTGTCTGTGATATTAACAGCCTCGAAGAAGTGAGATGGTCCGAGAAAGCCTAGCACTCAGTAAGTAACCAGCTCACTGACCCATAATAGGGTGTAATTCTCCATCCTTTAAACAGACTTAAATCATGTATCTATTATGATCTCCGTATCCTCTTTCAATCCCGTGAATATTTTTTAAGATTTTTTAAAACTGATTTTTAGAGAGAGGAAGGGAGAGGGAAAGAGAGAAACACTGATGTGAGAGTGGAAACATCTCTCAGCCACCCCTGCACACCCTACAGGGCCAAGCCCACTCTCCGGCATGTGCCCTGACTGGGAATCGAACAGCACCTTTTGTGCACGGCCAACGCTCAACCAACTGAGCCACACTGGCCGGGACTTGTGAGTACTTGTCACTGCTGTGAAAATCTTAAGGGTCTCAAGATTTCTGTAGGTCCTCTCCCTTTCACAATCAATAACCAACACCACTTGCTGGAGGGCACTGAGGGAGCTCCTGTGGCTGTTTCTTAACCACCTGAACGTTATCCAGAAATAACATGGAAGGGAATCTGAAATCATGTAGACTTTGAGAGGCAGATACAAAGTAATCAACAAGGCTGAACTGGAGGGGTAGGACCCCAGGCAGTAACTTCCAACCAGTTAACAGTAGTCAGCTCCACTCTTCTGTGGTCTACCCGAGAGCATACACACACACACACACACACACACACACACACAAGCACACATGCGCACACAGGCATGCACACATAGAGAAACATACAGACATGCACATGCAGACATACAGAGACATGCAGACACAGGCACATACACACACGTGCACACACATGCACACAGAGAGACACACAGGCATGCACACACAGACACGGACACAAACACACAGCAGAGTGAAGTACAATTTAGTGAACATGGAATAAGGAAAAAAATCAACCCCCTTTTCTGTTTGTGACTCAAGTGATCTTATGGAAGTGACTGCATCCTGACACCGCGCTTCCCACAAATTCTATAAAGTGAGGCCTGCGACGCCCAGCCCATCCCCCAGGTTGCTGTGAAATCAGGTGGATTCACGCATGTGAAGAGACCCTGGGACACGCACACGCCTTTTCCTGTCTTCCTATGGCTCTACGACAGCTACTCAGAGGCTCACCTCTAGGTCACAGGTGACACCCTCCGCGTGACGGTTGTCTCTGTGGGAGAGACGGGTTCAGGAAGCCATGAGAAAGCACCCACCCAGCCTGGGTGGGAGCAGCTGGATGTGGACACTGCCCCTCACACTTGCTCCCTCGTCCCCGGACGGCTTGCCTTGGGCCTGTTAGCGGTGGATTTTCTGCGCATCCTGTTGAGTCATCTGACATTTCAGCAGAATCTCACCTGCCTGAGAGTCTGCGCACCAGGCTCTGCTTCCCAGCCAGCACAGTGCCTTCCTTAAACGTGGGTATTCGGAAAGCTCCCCTAATTGTGCCTTTGTCCAAATGTCTACATGCAAATAGTTGATTTCAAACCCAAAATGTCACACACCCTCCCTCACATTTCCCCTAAGCCTGAAGATCTGATTGTCACGGGGAAATTCCACCTACATTTACCCAAACACAAGTCTGGTACCTAGATGCCCTGTGTCTGCAAAGACTGCTGGGGGGAGGGGGCGCAGACTTCCCAGGGACAGCGGCTGCAGGCCCGGCACCGAAGCGCGCCCTGCACGCTGCAGAGCAGCTCACGGCCTCAGCCCCTCGCGGAGCGGCGGGACGGGCGGGATCGCCAACTGCCAGGACAACCGCCCGGCCGAGCGTGTGCCGTGTGCCGAGGAGCTCAGGGTCTCCCCCGCTCGGCTCCGTGGCCGTGGCAGGGCTCCCTCCTTCCTTCCAGGGGGCGGGGAGTTTGCGGGAGGGGTGGGAATGTGGCGTCGCTGACTGCAGCGGTGAACGTGATTAGATCCATGTCTCTCTGCCTGGATCTCGGGCCGCGGAACGGGCACATGCCCGCTGTGCCCAGATTCCATACCAAGTGCCAACACAAAACCCCCTCTGCTAGCAAGTCCCTTTCCTCAGCAGCGTTTCTCTAATGAGCGCACGCGTGTCCCATAAAGTGCCCTGAATTATTTAAGAGGCATCGCTGTCACCCGTGCACTGAGACTCGCGCGCCTGCGTGTGCCGACGGCTGGGGCGCAGGAGCGCCTCTGGCTTAGGGAGGGGAGCTGACAACAAGGTGTATTTGTCTGTCAGATTGGAAGGGCTGCTTTTGTGTGTGTGTGTGTATGTATGTGTGTATGTGTTTGTGATGCATGTGTGTGATGTGTTGTGTATGCATGTGTGTGATGTGTGCATGTGTGTGGTGTGTGCATGTGTGTGTGTGGTGTGTATCATGTGATGTGTGTGGTATGTGTGGTGTGTGTGATATTCTGTGATGCATTTGTATGTGTGATGTATAGATGTGTGTGTGGTATGTGTGTGATGTGTGTATGTGATATATGTGTGTATGTGTGTGATGTGGAAGTGTGTGTGGATGTGTGTGATTCATGTGTATGTGCGTGTGATATGTGTATATGTGTGTGATGTGTGGATGTGTTATGTGTGTGATGTGTGTGTGTGATGTGTATGTGTGTGATGTATATGTGTTGTGTGTGTTGTGTGTATGTGTGTGATGTGTGTATGTGATATGTGTGTGTGTGTGATGTGGATGTGTGTGGATGTGTGTGTGATTCGTGTGGATGTGTGTGTGATATGTGTGTATGTGTGTGATATGTGTGTGTGTGATGTGGATGTGTTTGGATATGTGTGTGATTCGTGTGGATGTGTGTGTGATATGTGTGGATGTGTGTAATGTGTGGATGTGTGTGTGTGATGTGTGTGTGTGTGTGTGTGGGTGTATGGATGTGTTATGTGTGTGGATGTGTGTGCATGATATGTGTGTGAGGGTGTGTGATGTGTGTGTGTGAGGGTGTGTGTATATGTTATGTGTGTGATATGTGTGTGTGTGATATGTGTGTGAGGGTGTGTGATGTGTGTGTGTGTGTGTGTGTGTGTGTGAAGAGGTAATGATGAGGACTGCTTCCTAAGGTGAAATGATAAAGTAGAGAGCCACTCTCTCCTCCAGCCTTGGCGTGAGCTGTTACTGTGATGTGATCAGCGATAAACAACCACGGGAAGAAAGAGAATATTTCATAGTAATTAGAGGTGTTTCTCTCTCTCTTTCCTCCTTTCCTTAGTGACATGTGCTCCGGCCTCTAATTCAATGTGCTGGCCTGCAGGTGAAGGCAAAGAATAGCAAACACAGGAGCGAGTGACATTTCAGAGGTGAGGAGAGTGCGGGCGGGCAGCGTGGAGGGAAGACGTGGGAGCTGGGAGCAGGGGGGGGCGGAGACGGAGAGTGGGGAGCGGGAGGCAGGGTGTGAGGCAGGCAGGCGCCAGGCCAACGGGAGAGCTTGCAGGTAAAAATAAAGCAGAAAAGGCCAGGTGGGATCTGCAAACCGCTCTCATCAACACTGCGACGCCCTCCTGTCACGGGACTGTCAAACAGGCTCCGCGCGTAATGAAAGGAAAAATATTTTATTCAGATTTATTAATTTGAAAATGAAGCCCGCCTGTCGAGAGGGGGACAGTTCTTCTCAATCTGTCATCGTTGAACCACGCGCTCCTGACACGGGGATTCATTTGTCTTGTCGGCTCTGACAGTTGGATTCTCCCCGAGCTCTTCCCAGTGGATCGCCCTGGGATTTTAAACCGGATGAAACACATTCCGACAAGGAACAGCCTCTTTATTAATGCAAATTACATGAGGAGGAGAGGAGAGGAGAGGGGAGAGAGACGCCAGCGCGCTGCGGCGCTCCCATCCCTGTAGCAGTCATTTGTTATTTACACTTATACACATTTTTCAGTTTTAATAAAAGGAGACCCGGATTCTCTGTGACATTTATGGACAGTTTGTTTCAAAAAAAATGATGCCATCGCTATAATTGTATGCAAAGCCACTGCGCCAGGCGCCCCTCTGCTGTGCGCGCTCGTCGGGGGAGCCGGGCCGCTGGTCCTGGGCACAGGGGTGCAGGTGCCAGGGCTGCCCCCCTTGAACCCAACGACACTTCGAGGGGCTGCCCTCTGTCTCCATGCAGAGCCCAGGGCTGAGCGTAGCGCCGGAGCCTTTGGGGCAGAGAGATCCACCCCCTCACCACGGGCACACCTGGCACAGTGCCTACCTGAGGGCTCACGGAAAGGCTCTAACTTCAATGTCTTTTAAAGTCAGAAGAGACCCTGGTGGGCATGTAATGCAAAGGCAGCCTGGACTGCACGCGTCTGTCTGTCCAGTGGGCGGAACACAGCGCATTTCCTGTTTTTCATGGAGGACGGGACTCCCCACGGCCAGAGGCTCCTGCAGCCATGGCCGGGGCCTCATGGTCCCCGCGACGCGCTCTGGGGTCTCGGGGCACGTGACTCCCCGTGTTTCCAATGCATGGAGTCTTCCTTGGGGGAGGCCAGCAATGGGGACACTTCCAGGTGGTCTCAGCATCCTGCAGGGCCGGCTGGTCGCCTCCTCTGTGCCAGAAGGGCAGCAAGCCAGCCCTGGGGGGGTCTCAGCCCCTGGCAGGGATGTGGCCCCGGAGATGCCACCTCCACGGGAAGCTTGGGCACAGCCGGGAGAGAGGGCGACGGGCCGGGAGTGGCTGCGGGCTCTCGGCTGTCCCCACTGTGGGCACAGCATGCCCAGCCCTGGCCCCTCCTTCAGTAAAGGGGTCACCTAGGCAACTGCAGTCACTTCTCGGGCTCTCAGTTTCCCCGTCGGTAAAATGTGAGGTTAGCCGTGAGCAGATTCTCAAAGCGCTGCCCGTCAGAAGCCTCAGTCCCCGGGGCTTGTCGGCAGAGCCCAGACATGCTGTGCCGGCATCTCGGGAGGGACGCGGGGGTCAAGATGGTCCAATGTCCCTGGGGCCACAGACGCGGGGCGGGCACAGTGGCCGCTGCAGCCCCGGGGTCCTGGCCCGAGAGCAGTGCTGCCATCGCTCGCTTCCACAGCCTGTGCAGTGCAGCCACCGTTAGGAGCACGTTGCCTCTGCTGACCCTGTGGGCTCGCCCTTTCTCCTCCTTCAAGTTCAGGTTCTTCATTTAAAGCATCTGGAAGAGGAGGAGTTTGAACCGAGCAGTGAGGCGGCCCAAGGCCCCCAGGGTCTCATCTCTCCGAACGCGTGTCCGTGGCACCGGTTCTGCGTCTGAGACCCGGGCCTGAGCCTGAGCCGCCTGCACCAGGGGTGCGGCCTCACACAGGTACGCCCCTTCGCCCTCCTGGAAAGTGTCTTCCAATTAAGTGGCAGGAAAGGACAAGACAAATGACCGAGGACACTGAGCTCTTTGGTGACCTGTGAGGACGCTGCTCATGGAAGTGGGGACAGGGCCTCCCGCACTCGCCACACCCACGTGCAGAGCAAGTGCGGGCCGTGCGCGGTCAGCGCCAGGTACACGTGCAGTTTAATGAAGTCCCCGCGGCGATGGATTAATATTTAATAGAGCTTGTCAGCAAGACGCCATACACGGCTGGTCCTGCCTCTTTAATGCTTGTTAGTGGTTGTGCCTTCCTGGTGGTTCTTTCATGTGAGGCTACTCTCTTCCTTTCAGCATCACCGCCAGGTCCGTCTGCCCTTCCCCGGCCCTTGTGTTCCCTGGGGTGGGGGGAGGCGCTTCCTGAGTCCTCTTCTCTCCCCGGGGCCAAGGGCGGGAGAAAATGAAGGTTTGTGTGTTTGCTGCTGTTCTCCCTCGTAGCACGGCTGTCGAAGACGTGCCCCCAAAGCCGTGGCTGCATTGCTGCTCTTCCCACAGTTATCGACATAGTCACATGTGTACACACTTCTGTACACACACGGATACACACTCATGTACACACAAGACTCGTAAAATGATACATGGTCAAGTGACATATATTAAAAAGTGTAATTTTGTTTTGACTTCCTACTTTCGAAGTTATTAGACACTCTTAGATGAAATATCATACTGGGATGTCCAAGAGCACACGAGCAGCAGGCCCAGGGTGTGCGCCCTGCGCCCGTGGTTGGGAATGCCGGGAGAGCCGTGATGTGGAAAGAGCACCGGCCGAGGCCAGTGGCCCTGTGTGACAGGCGCCCTGGGTCACCTCGCTTCCTCACTGTCCCTCAGCTCCGGTCTCTCCGTCACAGAACACTTACACCGGGAAGCGCAGGTGCCCCTCGCTGGCACTAGCTCAAGTGCTCATTGGTTGCGCTGGTTCCCCCCCCTGGGCCCCCCCACACCGTACTGAGTGTCTGCTCCTCGAGGTCAGGGGCCTTGCGAGCTGGTCAAAGCCCCCGCCCCCGTCTCCCTCCTGCCAGGTGTGGGCACACCCTGAGAGAGAGATGAATGGCCAGATGGAGGAGTGAATGTTCTCACATGAGCCACCCGCAGGCACAGAGAGAAGTAGGAGCTTTGGTCCCAGGCCCGTGGTGAGCTGCATGAGCGACAGGAGGACCCAGGCAGCACATCCAGCACGGGGGCTGCCGTCGGACGAGCCAGAGGCTGGAAGCGTTTATCCCTGTGCCGGCCAGTAGCAGGTGCACAATAAACGCCACCTTTACGTGACCACAGCCTCAAGTACGCTGTGCACTTCAACGCACTGTCGGGGATAACACGTCTCCGTGTCCCCGCAGCCCCTGGATGAGGAAGGACAGGCACCAAGAGCGTCATGAGCATGTGCTTGGCTGCCTGCGTCGTGAGGGCCAGCGCCTGGCACAATGGAACACGCCCCTTCTGCAAGCCCCCAACCCACAGGCACTATTCACCAAGGAGTGAGATGGCCAAGGAACTGGCCAGTGGTTGTGTTGGCCAGACATCAGTCAAGAATGAGAAACAAAAGTCCTTAGAACTCTAAGGAACAAAAACCTTGCTTGCTGCGTCCCCCTGGGCAGGCGGCATGGCTCCGGGGGCACACAGCTCTGTCCCCCCAGTTCAGGCCACTCCCGGGAACTCAGCAGCACGCTGGGGGCTCAGCACGGTCGAGCAGCACGTGTCTGCTCCTCCCTCTGTGTGACCCCGTACTGGTTGTGCATCTGCCCGAGGCCGCCTGTGCTGTCATCTGTCACCTCCTCCACGCCCAGACTTCGCTGTCCTCCCCAGGCTAACTGATCTGCTTCAAGACAAGAAAACAAACCCGTCTCCCAGGAATCTGCAGGAGCGTTTCTGCAGAGAGAGGCCCACTGAGCCCGACACAGGCCACGGCCACATTTTGTTAAATAGTAATAGTAACCCAAAATGTGCTGACAGCAGCCGATGCCTCACTGCGGGGGAAAGACCAGTCTTGTGACGTTGCCTGGCAACTGTGGGTAAGTCTCCTGAAATATGAAGGGACCCAGTGAGTTAGGGGAGGGCAGGGAGGGCAGGGGATGGTAGTGGGGTCAGGGGAGGGGAG
>NW_005370460.1:1844535-1877670 GCF_000412655.1 Myotis brandtii
CAAGGGAGGGAGGGAAGGGAAGGGCAGGGGAGGGAAGGGCAGGGGGCAGTAGAGGGCAGGGGAGGACAGGTGCCAGAATCCCGGGGCAGGGGGCCACTGAGGGCCCACAAAGCCTCTGCTGGTCTCACTGTCCTGGTTTCGAACGGCTCTGGTACTCCCCTGATAAAATTAGAGATTTGTGACAAAAAACGTGAATACACCAAATGTAACCTTTCTTGTGTTTATTTTCTTATTCTTATTAAAAAGAAGCAACAGAAATCGTAGGTGCACACATCTCTAAGCACCTTTCTGACCTTTGTAATATTTATTTTTAAGCTTAAGGTCTATAAATACACTGAGAAACAGAATGTCACGGGCCGGTCAGGAGGATAGCAAGCCCGTGAAGAGTTTTAGAGATGACAAAGAAAAAACCTCCCCAAATAAATTAATCTACCAGAACACCAAGGCTCAACAGCAGGACAGAGGCTGGCGGGCTCACAAGTGTGCAGCAGCAATGAGCATTAATTCTTCCAGGCATCCGGGCATATGGACCAAGCGTCAGATGCCAGACCAGGACCCTTCGGAGATGGAGACACAGCATCATTGTCCCAGCACTGGAAGGGCCACAGTTCAGGGGGGAAAGGAACAGGGCCTATAGTCCTGGGGGGAGCAGGACCGTACTGGGGGAAGCAGGGCCTATAGTCCTGGGGGAGCAGGACCTGTAGTCCTGGGGGAGCAGGGCCTATAATCCTGGGGGGAGCAGGGCCTATAGTCCCGGGGGAGCAGGACCTATAGTCCTGGGGGGAGCAGGGCCTATAGTCCCGGGGGAGCAGGACCTATAGTCCTGGGGGGAGCAGGGCCTATAGTCCCGGGGGAGCAGGACCTATAGTCCTGGGGGGAGCAGGGCCTATAGTCCCGGGGGAGCAGGACCTATAGTCCTGGGGGGAGCAGGGCCTATAGTCCCGGGGGAGCAGGACCTATAGTCCTGGGGGGAGCAGGGCCTATAGTCCCGGGGGAGCAGGACCTATAGTCCTGGGGGGAGCAGGGCCTATAGTCCCGGGGGAGCAGGACCTATAGTCCTGGGGGGAGCAGGGCCTATAGTCCCGGGGGAGCAGGACCTATAGTCCTGGGGGGAGCAGGGCCTATAGTCCCGGGGGAGCAGGACCTATAGTCCTGGGGGGAGCAGGGCCTATAGTCCCGGGGGAGCAGGACCTATAGTCCTGGGGGGAGCAGGGCCTATAGTCCCGGGGGAGCAGGACCTATAGTCCTGGGGGGAGCAGGGCCTATAGTCCCGGGGGAGCAGGACCTATAGTCCTGGGGGGAGCAGGGCCTATAGTCCCGGGGGAGCAGGACCTATAGTCCTGGGGGGAGCAGGGCCTATAGTCCCGGGGGAGCAGGACCTATAGTCCTGGGGGGAGCAGGGCCTATAGTCCCGGGGGAGCAGGACCTATAGTCCTGGGGGGAGCAGGGCCTATAGTCCCGGGGGAGCAGGACCTATAGTCCTGGGGGGAGCAGGGCCTATAGTCCCGGGGGAGCAGGACCTATAGTCCTGGGGGGAGCAGGGCCTATAGTCCCGGGGGAGCAGGACCTATAGTCCTGGGGGGAGCAGGGCCTATAGTCCCGGGGGAGCAGGACCTATAGTCCTGGGGGGAGCAGGGCCTATAGTCCCGGGGGAGCAGGACCTATAGTCCTGGGGGGAGCAGGGCCTATAGTCCCGGGGGAGCAGGACCTATAGTCCTGGGGGGAGCAGGGCCTATAGTCCCGGGGGAGCAGGACCTATAGTCCTGGGGGGAGCAGGGCCTATAGTCCCGGGGGAGCAGGACCTATAGTCCTGGGGGGAGCAGGGCCTATAGTCCCGGGGGAGCAGGACCTATAGTCCTGGGGGGAGCAGGGCCTATAGTCCCGGGGGAGCAGGACCTATAGTCCTGGGGGGAGCAGGGCCTATAGTCCCGGGGGAGCAGGACCTATAGTCCTGGGGGGAGCAGGGCCTATAGTCCCGGGGGAGCAGGACCTATAGTCCTGGGGGGAGCAGGGCCTATAGTCCCGGGGGAGCAGGACCTATAGTCCTGGGGGGAGCAGGGCCTATAGTCCCGGGGGAGCAGGACCTATAGTCCTGGGGGGAGCAGGGCCTATAGTCCCGGGGGAGCAGGACCTATAGTCCTGGGGGGAGCAGGGCCTATAGTCCCGGGGGAGCAGGACCTATAGTCCTGGGGGGAGCAGGGCCTATAGTCCCGGGGGAGCAGGACCTATAGTCCTGGGGGGAGCAGGGCCTATAGTCCCGGGGGAGCAGGACCTATAGTCCTGGGGGGAGCAGGGCCTATAGTCCCGGGGGAGCAGGACCTATAGTCCTGGGGGGAGCAGGGCCTATAGTCCCGGGGGAGCAGGACCTATAGTCCTGGGGGAGCAGGGCCTATAGTCCTGGGGGGGCAGGACTCCTCACCGGGTGTTGTAGGAAAGCACGGAGACTTGGTTGTAGAGTCTGGAAGGAGAAAATTCCAGAAAATGGAATATGGCTGAAGGCAGCCCTCCCTATTTATTGGAATTCTGACTGAGGGGAGCTGGCTGGAGGTGGCTGACCTAATTGTTCCTGGACCTTTCCAAACAAGTCTGTGTATGTGTGGACCCTCGGGTGTTTACTGGACTCTTTATGTTTAATCTTTGGGTGTCCTTGCTTAAAGGACACTGCAGACACATGTGTCCTCCCAAGATTACTTACCTTACTGATTGTATCTAAAAGATAAACTTTATCTCAAACTGCTGTTACAATAAGAGCCTGAAGAGGCAGGCACTCGAGGCTGCCTGGTTCCTTTAGCCAGGCAGTCCCTTAGCTCTCTCTTTCACAGCAATCCTGTGTCGGAGCAATCACTCATCCGTCACTCAGGGTCTGCTGGTCAGCCCCAGCAGGGCCTCTGAAGTCAAACTGCACCCCAGGGCCTTTGTACCTGCCATTCTCTGCCACCCTGAGGCCTGCACGGTTGGCTGCTGCCATTCCCTAGGCCTGGGTCAGCCTCCCTGTCTGCAGCAGGCCCACCCGGGAGTCTCCACAGACCTTCCTCTGTCCCCCACTACAGTGGGGTTCAATGCGTCCCCTCGACGGGGTTGCAGACTGTTCTGTAAAGGGCAGAGCCTCAGCCACAGCTGCCCCACTCAGCCACGGCTGCCGCACTCGGCCACGACTACACGGAGGAAGCCATTGAACAGGAAGATGAGTGAGCATCCCTGGGTTTCAATCAAACTTTATCCATAGACACTGACGCCCGAGGTCAACATAATCCTGATGCCTCGTGAGCTATCTTCTTCTGGGCCTTTTTTTCAACCATTAAATGTGTGAGAACCATACTTAGCGTGCAGGTGGATGCAGTCCCCACCGTCTTGCACAGCGTTAGCTGCTCGAGGGAAGAGACGCCTGTGCCGGCATCGCCACATCACGGCCTCTGCCCCGGCCTCCGCACAGTGGCGCTCTTTAATTACATTTTAATGAATGAATAATCTGGAGGTATGTTGTCATAATCGCACCCACGATGATTAAAAACCACGCAAAGTGGACTTTGAGTAGCAGCAGCTGAAAGTTGGGCTTTGCCCTGTGCCTTACACACACTTCCACGGACCGGGGCTCAGTGGGCTCTCCGGGAGCCTGTGGAACAAGGAGGCGACATGGTTCCACATGGGGTTTCAGAGGCTACGCATGACGTGTTCACGGTAGCTCAGCGAATCAGTGCGGGGCCAGAACAACACCCCGTGACCAGGCCCCCCAGTCTCTACCGGCAGCCGGCACTCCCTGCGCCCCTGGAAGTGGACGTTCTCATGCACCAGGCCCCCAGGCCAGCAGCTCAGGGGTGGCCCGAGGCTCTGATTCACAAGGGCCCAGACCTGCCATGGCTCCTGTTCGATTTCCCGCAGGCCTCCTTCCCACGGCCATGCCCATCCGCCAAGACCACAGATCCCATTAGCGCGAGGGCAGGTGCAGCCTGGAATGTCGCAAGAACTCGTCTGCTCCTCGCGCTCTCACTCCTGACGTTTGCTGGTTTGTATGATTAATTTGATCAATCTTCCTGACCTGCTCTGCCACTGAAATAAGGTGACAGCTACGGGGCCACTCCGTCCCTCCTCTCGCCAAGCGAGATGCTGAGATGCGTGTCCTTGTTGGTGGCAGACGTGGGTAAATATCGAGTCACCAGCCCAAGCAGCATCACCCTGGTCAAAGAGAAAGCAGGTGTGGGACCCGAGCGCAGGCTTCCACGGGGCTCAGAACACAGACTGTCCTGTCTGCCGCGTTCCTGGGGATCCTTTGAGGAGCCGGGCTCAGCGCCCACTTTCCCCATCCGCATTGCCCAATGGCTCCAATTTTCTGCTTCCAGACTCACAGAATACTCGTCTCTGACCACTTTCTAATTTGTCCAGAAGGCGGAGGTGGTGTTAACGAAGGCATGAATGCGTTCTGCAGACTATGGCCCACCCAGAAACACTCGCTGCTGTAATTAGAAGGATAGCCTGGCCTGGGCCTGCAGAAGGGAGAGCATTTGCCAGGAGCTTGGCCTCTTGACCCATCACCATGACCTTCAGGAAGGAATTCAATCCCATTTTACAGGGAAAAGGAGGCTCAGGCGTGGGGTGCCTTCCTGAGCCACACTACCCAGGTGAAGACCTGCCTGCAGCCTCCGCCCGCACCCCAGACATGCAGAGCTGGCCCCTCCCTGTCGCCCTCAGACCGGATTCTGTCCACGTGGAGCCGCATTCACCCTCGTGGGAAAATGACATAAATTTGCCTTCTTTCCATTTAATTTGAGGAAAAACCAAAAGGCACATCAATCCAGAATCCAGGGCTCTATGGCCCTGAGCAGGTGATTCTCTGTGACTCGGCTTCCTAATGTATAAAACACTCAGAATAATAAGCACACATTTTTATTCTGAGGGTTAAATTCGCTTAAAAAATGATGTGCACCCGATGTGCCGGGACGAGCCCCAACACGAGCCGGGTGCTGACGTCTGATTCCCAGCATCTCAGTCTCTTCCCACGACGACTGGAGGGCCTGTCAGCTGTTTGCTCCTTCACCTTACATTACTGTCAGGGCCACAGATCTCCAGCTGTGCATGTGTGCGTGCACGTGTGTGTGCATGTGTGTGCATGCATGTGTGCATGCATGTGTGTATGTGTGTGCGTGCATGTGTGCGTGCATGTGTGTGTGCGTGTGCATACACATTGTGTGTTTCTGGGGGGACGATACGAAGCACACTGGTTACTGGAGAGTAGTGCTGGTCAGGCTCAGCCTGGAGGACTGGCCGGGGGGGCACAGGCTGTGCAACAGAAAGAGGCGCCCACCCGCACTTCACTCCGAGGGCGGCACTGAGGCAGCGGCAGAAAAGGAGGCGATGGAGCCAAGCCCCTGCCCCACCCTTCGCCTAGGGCTCCCCAGAGGCTGTTGCCGCTGCTTCAGGGAGGAAACACTGTTCCTTTTTTGGATGGAAAATAAGGACCCACCGGAGCACTGAAGACCTTGGCCCTGGGCCTGAGGACCAGCCCGGAACCCCCCCTCCCACGTCTGGATGTGGGGACGGTGGAGAACAAACAGCCGCTGGCCTGGCCCCGCATCCATGACCCTCTCCCGCCCTCGTCCCTCTTCCACCAGCTCCTGTGTTTGGAGATAAAAACGGAGTCACCTGGGAAGGCTCCCTAAGGACGGCTGGAGGCGCGCAGTGGGCACCGGTCACTGAGGAGACTGCGTCTCAGGAAAGCCGGGCAGCAGCCCCGGGGCCGGGTCCTCGCACCCCTCGCGCTGGGCACGGTGTGTGCAGGCCAGGAACGGCCGCAGTGGTCACAGCAGTACCTCGGTGTCAGCGTTCACCTTGGACTTGCTGGTGGGTGTGGAGAATGTCGCCACATGGCTCCCCTCCCCACCTGGTGCCCCGGCCGCATACAACCCCCACGGGGAGCTCTCCTGCCTCCGCTGCTCCTAGTTGCTGGGGAAGGAGGGGCGTGAGGGAGGAGATCCCGTCTGGCCCCGGGTGCCCTGGCCTGCAGGCGCTCAGCTCCCTCTGCCACCCGTTTGTCAAGGACACTGCCCACTGCACACACCCTCACCGTCAAGGCCGCGAGGGTGGTGGGCGGGCTGGGACCAGGGCCTGCCTCTGAGCAGGAAGCCAGGCAGGTGATGCCGCCGTGTCCACACCCAGCCGCCCGCCTGCCCCGCAGAGCTCGTCCGGGTGCAGCTCTTTCTCATGGGGGGCGGGAGCGGTGTCCTGCCTGCAGCGTGGTGGGCGCAGACTCGTGACACAGGCCTGGAGGGAGACGCCGGGAGCTTGAGAGCCGGGTGCTCTGCACAGGAGCGTGTCCTCTGACGACAGCCTCGGGAGCCAGGCATCCTAAGTGCTAATTAGAGGTGCGATTATCCCGTGACGGGGGCTCAACCCGGGCCCCAGAGTGAAGCCACAGATGAAGTGAAGGTCGTTACAGTAGCTGCTCTGCCCCGCGAGCACCGTGCCAGGGTCCATGGCAGATGCACCCCGGGAACTGCCCCCACGTGCCATCCCGAGGGAGGGCCAGGCGCTCCCCTGGTCAGTCAGGGGACACTCACCTGCACTCGGATGTAAAGAAATCCACTGCCCTGGCCAGCAGTTCAGTGGTTAGAGCGTTGTCCCCTTGTATTCCCCTCCCTCCGCTCTGAAGGGTCTCGGGTTCGATCCCCAATCAAGGGCATGTACCTGGGTAGCAGGTTTGATCCCCAGCCCAGGCCAGGGTGCACGCAGGAAGCAACCAATGGAAGTATCTCTCTCACATCGATGTCTCTCTCTCTCTTTCTCTCTTTCTCCTCCATCTCTCCATCTCTCTCCCCTTTTCCTCCCTCCCTTCCATTGTCTCTTTAAAAACAAAGTGATGGGAAAATCCTGGGGTAGGATCACCACAGTCACTGATGACAGGGTCTCACTGCACCCGGAGCGGCACGGGACCCAGAGAAGCCCGCCGACCGCCCGACAGTGAAGGCTGTGCCCACGTGACCTTCCCCTCACCTGCTGACAGGGCGATTCCTCTAGGGAAGGAATGGGGCTACTGGGCTGCTCCCACGTTTGCCAGCTCCTCTGCAGGGACAGAGCCTGCGAATCAGGAGCAGGGACTGCGGAGGCTGTGCAGCTGTGAGGCAGCCAGGCCCTCGGGGGACAGAGGCCTTGGGATCCGAGGAGGGCGGACACCAGCTCCAGCACCCTTGCCTCAGCGCCTGGGCCTCGTGTTCTCCTCTGTGAAGTGGGGTCATGCTGGGACCTGCCGCATGCGCCCACTGAGGACGAAGCTAACGGAGGACCAGCAGCCTCTCGCCTGGCCCCGCACATGGCGTCCGTCCCGAGTCCCGGCCTGTCTCGGCCAGGAGACCATTTACTCTGCGTCGGGAACACACAGAAACGGTGGGCCTGTTCCCACCGCGGTTTCAGGGTGAAGCGGGAGGACACCACGCGGGGCCATTACGATTTACAGACCCAGCAACAGTTACAGAGCAGAACCTGAGCTGCCACCGCCCGAGGCGGACGTCCAGCCTCTTTTCCTTTGGCCTCTGAGCTGCCACGTGTCCCTGGGGAGGTGGCAGCCCCTTTTTCTCTGAAAGCTGATTTAATAAAACTCGTCAGGATTCAAACGAGATGATGCCACACGGAATCTGTGGTTGCCTGTACAGCGCCTGCGCCTGCACCTGCGTGGGGTGCACCTGCGTGGGTGCAGCAGGCTTTGAGGTCGGCAGGCCCAGGTGCGATTCATCCCGCATTCACTGGTTCCGCCTCCTGGGCGTCACGTACCTCCCCTGGGCTGTGGACGGAGGGCGCTCACACCTGCCCCGAAGGTCGTGTGCAAAGGTCTGAATGAAAGCCCAGCAGCAGGCCTGGGACAGACTGTGGTAAACGTCTGTCCCCGCCCTCACTGCTCCCTGGCTGGGCCTCTTTAAGACAATGGGGACGCCCCATCCTTCGAAAAGGGGAGAAAAGATGGAGACGGGTGTTAATGACCCTTCACCTACGTAGGGAGGCGTTCAGGGAGAGGCGCATGAAAGGGCAAAAGAGGGAGAAAAAAATCTCCGTCCACCACAGGCGGGCACAGCGCACACTGTGGCTGAGGCGCGGGCGGAGGGAGCGGGCAGGGGCGGGAGGGCAGGGCAGGTGGGCTCATTTTTCTGCGGAGCTGCTCCCGGTGGCCCCCACCGCCCCTGCTCCCCGGAGCGCCCATCCCTCAGCCCAGCAATCTGCGCGCTGCAGCCGCTTGGCTCAGTGGGGAGGCATAAATCTGCCCATTTCCAGCACCTTCTCAGACACAAAGCAGAAACCAAGGCTGACTGCGAGCTTCTCCAGCGGCCTCGAGGAAGGCGCCCATTTGGTGGACGCGCGCCCTTCACCCTGTGCTCGACGGAAGGCTGGTCCCAACAGAGACTTCTTTCTTTGTCCGGACCACTCTCTGGTCCAAGGCTGACAGCGCACAGCGCGCCCTCCTTCCTGAGGCCGACAATCAGCATGAGCTGCTCATTGGAGGGGGTGCCGGGGAGCAGGCCAGGCAGCGAGTTCCTGGCAGGTTCTGTGGCTTTGCTTCAGCAAAACGACACATAAGAAAACCAACTGGCCACAGGCTAATGGATAGAAACAAGAATTAGTCCATCTCATCAATGTCATAATAAAACAACGTTCCTTGGGGACCTACTGCATTTTGATCCGTGTTTCGTAAGCTGATTGGCCCATGAAACCCCTTTTCTGAAGAACGCCTGTCCCGTTCCGTGGGCCTGGTCGCAGGCAGCCCTTTCGGCAGCGCTGCAGCGGCTGAGCCTCTCTCACGTGAGTGTGAGCACCGAGAAGGTGCGGATCTGGAAGGACACGCACACAGGGCAGGTGTCCTGGGCCTGAGAGCCGCGGTGGCCCGATGATTTACAGCCACAGGGAGGGTCAACCTCATCTCGTGGCCATGGTTGTCTCGGGACAACTTGTCAGCCCCGAGAACATCCCATAATGGATTGGCAGTGGATTGTGCAGCCCCTGCAAGGTGGACGCTGTATTTATTGAATAGACATTAAAAAGAACATTTCTCAATTTCCCAGCACTGAACCCGGGTCAATGGATCTTCTTGGCACCGACGTGCTGAGTCAACGCCTCGCTCCGAGCTTTTAAAGGCCGGGGTGAGACGAAAGGATTAGACTCCGTCTTGAATGTTTCCCTGGCAGAGCCACTGGGTCTTAAATCATTTATGTTGCCTTCCAGGGCTCCACTCGGCCTTTCCCTGCTGGCTTTAAAAGCAACACACACACACGCTACACAGACACGCACACACACACGCTACACAGACATGCTACACAGACACGCACACACACACGCTACACAGACATGCTACACAGACACCACACGCATAGGATAGACAGACAACACACATATGATACAAAGACAACACACAGACAACACACACAAACAACACATGCATAAACAACACACACAGGCAAGCAACACACAGATAACACACACACAGACATGCTACATAGACAACACACATATAGGATAGATAGACAACACACATATGATACGAAGACAACACGCAGACAACACACACAAACAACACATGCATAAACAACACACACAGACAACATACAGATAACACACACACAGACAACACACACAGACAGCAATATACAGCCATGCAGACAGCACATGCAGACAGCACACAAAGAGCGTCACAGCCTGCTCCGCAGACCTGACAGGGGAGAGGACTCCTGCCTCTGGGAGAAAAACCCTCGGCTCACCGTCTAGGCCGCTGCTGGGCGTGGACAATAATTATCGGAGGACAGGCCATGCTGGACGCTGAGTCCTCCCTTTCACGGGGAGCCATGCAGTGAGGGCTGTGCCCTGCTCCCGCCACGCCGCCACCCTCGGCGAAGACGCCACTGATTAATGGCCTTCGTGGAAGGCCACCACGTTGCCTGCACACCTCCCGTGGCATGGCCCCCTTCGGCATCCACCTGAATACCCACCAGGAGTCAGTCATCGTCACCTGCCCCCGAGGGAAGTCTGTGCACACACACAGCCATCACTCATGGATGGCTTCTTGCAAAAGGCTTCACTCCGGTAGCCGCCTTGCTCCTGCACAATTAAATGCAGCCACACAAAGGCACACACGTACGGAGCTGTTATCTTCCAGGTACAAGGCACCCGGCCTGGTGCTTCAAGCACCTAACAATTCAGGACGTGGTACCTGCGCCTATGAGATGAGCCAGTGGTTTGGAGCCCGGGAAGGGGGGGTGGGGTTTACTGTGTTTTGGGGAGATTGCAGGATTTGGGAAAGGCCATCTGGTGTGAACTCAGCTCAAACACATATTAGCTTGTTAGCCTCACTACAAACAAAACCAAACATTCGTTTGTGACGATGACAGTTAAGAAATCTTTAAAATTTCTCCAAGAGTCACAATACTAGTCGTAGCCTGTTTAGTGCCTAGAACAGCCGTGGGCAAACTATGGCCCGCGGGCCGGATCCGGCCCGTTTGAAATGAATAAAACTAAAAAAAAAAAAAAAAGACCGTACCCTTTTATGTAATGATGTTTACTTTGAATTTATATTAGTTCACACAAACACTCCATCCATGCTTTTGTTCCGGCCCTCCGGTCCAGTTTAAGAACCCATTGTGGCCCTCGAGTCAAAAAGTTTGCCCACCCCTGGCCTAGACCCTTCTAACTCATCGCGGAAGTCAAGATGCACAGAACAACCGAGGAGCGGCCGTATGAGATGAACTTGCATAGCAGAAGGCCAGGGAGGGCTGTTGAACACAAACTCGGGCCCATTCCTTCCTTTGGCTTCATCCTCAGTGCCAACCCCCCCCCCCCAACGGCCCTGCCTCCCCGGGGGCTTGCCCTATTCCCCTCGGGCCCCTCCGCCCTAACGCCTCCTCCAGCACTGCCTCCTGCTCTCCTCCTCTCACACCACATCCCTGGTCCAGTGTCAAGTGCTCTCCCCGGGAGGGCTCCTCTGGCGCAGTCCCAGGGGGTGACCTGCTGTTCTTTCACTCAATTGCAATGTTACTACTTATTTCCTCAGGGGAGTGAGCAAGGAGGAAAAGCTGTAGCCTGTCATCTCTCACCTCCCAGGAAACATACGCACACACATGAGCATGCATACATGTGAAAAATGTGTGTGCACACATGTACATGTGAACATACATGCACACATGTGCATACACGCACATGTGAACACATGCACACCTGCCCACTCACGTGCACACACGCACATGCACCCGCTCTGTGCTGGCGGTGCTCTCTTTGAGGCGGGTGCCCATGACCACCTGCTTCCTCCGGTCCCCGTACCCGTTGTTCTGGATGTCGGCTCGCTTCCCCCCATCACTGAGTTCATACCTCAGTCTCGGTCCACACCCAGGGGACTGCAGGAGGGTTATGCGCATCAGCAGGGTGGCGCCTTGGCCTGGACATGCCGCCTGGTTCCAGCACCCAGGGCGGTGCCATGTGTCCCCAGGGTGGCACTATGTGTCCCCAGGGTGGTGCTGTGTGTCCCCAGGGTGGCACTATGTGTCCCCAGGGTGGTGCTGTGTGTCCCCAGGGCGGGACCATGGGCCTGGACGTGCACCTGGCTCTGGCACCCAGTCTTACTTCTGTGAGCAAGTCCCCACCTCCTTCCTGGTTTTGGACGCCCCTCCGGCCCAGTGTGGTCGAAGCCCTTCCTCAATTCCAACCACCTCCTCATTCACCCAAGAAAGAGACCATGCAGTCATTCTCTCTAAACCCTGCAGCCCCTGAGACCCACCCAAAGCCGCAGCACAAACACTGTCCCTCCCCCTCCCCGCCCCAGCACTCCCCCATCCCCCGCCTCCGGCTCGGTGGTCCATAGCCAGCCCCTGCTGATCAGCAGTCCTGTGCCTTGGACTCCACCAGCTCTAGGGCCTGCTCCCCGTCCGACCCAACCTGCCCTCCCCGATCCTGAGCTCCTTCCTCCAGGTCCCCGTGATTTCTCCTCTGACCCCGAGACCTGCAGATCTTCCCGACACCATGGCACCCACACCACCTTCGTTCTGAGTCTCCCAGCCTCTGACAATGATGCACTCGCCCCATGAAGACGACAGCAGGGGTCCCCTCACTCCCATGAGGAGGACAGGCTCACGCGTCATCCCTCATATCCCTGCTGGGCATCAGGCCTGCCTGACTGCATTCCCTGTCCCCAAGGTGCATGCACTTCAAGTGCGTCCCCCAAGTCTCTGACCTCCAACCCAGAGTCCCCCCAAGTCTGACCTCAGCCCTGGAGCCATTGCGGGGCCAGGTCAGGGGCAGCCATGCTGACTGGAGCTCAGGGACGTTGTTGAGGGGACGAGTCTGTGGTCTTCAAAGGTGGCGTCATTTTGGGGGCGTGCCACACCCTCCGTGGTCTCACAGATGAGGTGCCGGTGAGTGGCTCAGAACAGCTTCAGCGGATGCTGCCACTTCCACGGCACCTGCGGACCCAGCGGCCAGACAGCGCTCGGAGCCCACACTGTGCGCGCAGGTCCGGGTCTCCCACGGAGGTAAGAGGAGGGAGCGGAGTCCAAGCAAAGGGGCAGAGGGAGCTGAGAGCGTGCCCCGCGACCCCCTATTCCTCCCCGGGGCCAAGTGGCCTTTGCATTTCCTAGGCTCCTTGAGCCAACCAAGGGTCTTGCTCATAAAGCCAAACACAGGCGGCAGTAATATTAACTCTGTGTGTGCCACGCCAGGTCACAGCTCAGCCACAGGGAAGCCCGCACGAGTGAGCCAGGAAACGCGGCCACTACGCGTTCAGGGACCTCTGACGTTTCGCACGCTCCTCAAGGATGAGCGGCCACCATTGGTTTCGTCTCAGTTTCAAGCATTCAGACCCATGTCTGGGCCTCAACGCCCATCAGACTGAGCTCCTCCACCCCGTCCTTGACCTTCAGGGTTCCCCTGCCCCTCTGGGCCCGGTCGCCCCCGAGGTCATGGGATCCATCCTGTGAGGGCGCCTCCCACTGCCACCGTGGCCTCCGGGGAAACCAGGACCCGTGCATTTCTCCTGTCCCGGCAGGGCAGAGCGGGGCGGGCACGGCGCAGACAGGACGAAGCCACCGCATTCCTGTCTCGCGGAGCCTCACCAGGAAGTTCCAGCTCCTTGGTGAGTCAGGATCGGCCATCGGAGAGTCAGGGTGAAGCCCCTCCCAGAGGCTTGAGGCCACTGGCGCATCTCGGTTAGCACCCCTCACTGACCAGTGGAGCGCTTCACGCTGCCCTGCCTGGGTTCAGGCTCTAGAGCCCATTTCCACGCGTTTCCCGGTGCCGGACTCACACGGGCACAACATCACGCTGTGCTGGAGCCTGTGGTCTCCTGGGCCCGACTTCGAGCTCCTCTGGGGTCTGCAGGGCGTGAGTCCAGTGAGGGGCCTGCGGGAAATGAGAGGCGGTGGGAGCAGGTCTGCAGGGGAGTCGGCCCCCGCGAGCAAGCGGCTGCCTTACCCTGCAGGCGGCTGTGCTCAGACGGGTTGGGCTACTTCCTCCCAGAAGGAGGGCTTGGTGCATCTGGGGGCTCTGTGAGTTCAAATTCATAATAATCTCCCCAAACGCCCACTCTAGTCGCAGGCCAGTCTTCCCTAAGCAAGGCCTTGCTTCCACAGGGACAGCCAGCCGAGGGTTCCGTCTGACTGGACTCGCCACCGGCTGCCTCGATGCTGCCCCTCGGCAACCTCAGCCCGCAGCTGGGAGAGAGCCTCCAGCTCCACAGGGATGTTCTGCCTTCAGCCGGGAGTCGGAAGTTTCTGGCTTTTGGTTTTGTTCTAGATTCCAGCCCCACCACCCGATGCAGCCTGCTGTTTGTGCGGCTCCGAGACCCTCCCCTGCTGTGGACACGTGACGGAGGCCACGGAGGGCGACAGTTTAGTCACTGGGTGCCATGGACTGTCACTGACCCATCCCCCCCCCCGCAGTGAAGTTACTGCTTCTGCCAAATCTCGCCAGATCAGAGGATGTATGGGGAGTCCCAATTTTTATTTTTCGATTTCCCTGGGAACACATCTGGTACAGAAACTTGTGTCTATCCGATTCCATCAGAAACACAGACAGCTCACATGTACTTGGGAAATAAAATATGCAACATGGCAGTCACGGGTTTCTGTGTCCCTCGGAAAAGCTAGAGGGGCACAGGTCAGGGCGCCCACAGCCGACTTCAGATGGAAGCCCCACGAGGGTGGCTCTCCAGCGTGCCCCGGGGACCATGAGTCCCACAGCCCGTCTCAGGCCACAGCACGGAGCCACGCTCTCGGGAGCCACTGGGAAGCTCCTGAGCCCTGCATCTGGGGTAGGTGTGTCCAGAGGGTCACTTCTCCTTTCCCACCGTCCGGACCGCATGCCAGTCCTTCCTTTGGAGAAAACATCTAGCCGAGAAGCACCAGCAGAGGATTCTGCCCACGGCACTCCTGCCTGTGCGCCTGGAGCCTCACAGAGCCTGGGAGACGCGTGGTGCCCAATCGACCACAGACCCTCCAGGGCACTTACGAGAAGAAATGAATCGTGGTTGAGTCCTGGCATCGGTTTGCAGGTCACAGGAGCCTATTGGGGATAGAGCTCCTCCCCAGCACGCAGGCTCATGGTGCCTTGACGAGACTACCACCTGTCCTGGCTCTGCTTATGAGAAAAAACAAGCTTTCCACCTCAGTTTCTGCAGATTCTGCCTCCAAGCTGGGTCTCCAATGAGTCCCCATCCTTCCACCTCCACGGCCATCACTCTGGACCAGGTCACTCATTTCTTGTCTAGAAAATGTTACCTTTTCCTCTTCTCTGTACCCAGTCTGCTCCCGCCCTGCAGCCAGAAAGATCTTTCCAAAGTGAAATAAGATAATAACACTTTCCTCCTCCAGCGTCCCCTCTGTGCCTGGACCCTATCCTGAGTGTCATCCACTCTAAACTCTGCTTTTTTAATTGTGTCATCACTTCCTCAAAGTCAACCCCTCTGCCCAGTACACCCTCTTCCCCACCTGCTACCCAACCCGCTTCCGACCTTGCTTTGAACAAACAATACCCACCAAGTCTTAACGTAAATGCCATTTCTGTGGTAGCTCTGCCCAGTCTAAGCCGCTGGATTCCTGATTGCTTTTTGCTGTCCTGTGGGCATCCCCGCGGCATCGGAGGCTGGCAGAGCGAGAACTCCCTGCAGACTTTCAGAGCAGCAGAATGGGGTGTTTGGGGAGCCTGGGATCTCAAGTAGCAAAGCCAACACACAGGAAATTGCATCCACACACTTTGTCAAACCAGCAGGAGAGCACTGGGCCGCCGAATGGACGCTTTGGGGCTTTAGGCCCTGTGTCCCCAGGAAGGAAGCCACACGTGTTGGCTTCTCCAGGGGACAGGCCACGCCTCGCTGTATCTTGGGGCCTCTGTGGGCTCCGTGTTCATGCCTCTCCGAGACTCTCGGTCCATGAAGGACGAGTCAGGCATGGCCTGTGGTCCCCAAACATGACTTTAGGCCCCACCAGAGCAGAGTGCACTGGGGCAGAGTTAAACACCACCCTTTGCAAAGCTAATCCCAGGCCAAGAAGCAAGCATTGCCATGGGTGCCAGGACCAGGCCCCAGGCCCCGCCACCCTCTGCCGGTGGCACGCCCAGAGGCTCTGGAGAACAGAGTGGCTGAACGGGGAGGCCACGCAGACGTCTGCGACAGAGTCTCTCCCCAGTAAATGTGGAAACAGACCTTGTAATCGGGGAACAGAGTCCGAAACAGTCCTTCCATTCATTCCTCATTTGGCTCAAATGAGTGTGAGTTTTAAGGAATCGACGGGTGCCTAAAGGTCCGTATGTGAAGAGGCCCATCAGTGTGTTTTTCACCAAACGGTGTCTTCGGCGCTGCCCTGTGTGTGGATAAACAAGCCAGGCTTCGTGATGACTGTTGTCCGGGAGACCTGGTGGCAACGTGGTCCTCGAGGTGTAGGGAACAATGGTTATAAACCACGCCCACCATCTGCCCTCTCTGCACACTTGTGGCTAACACAGCCTTCCAACATCTGCCCCGATGACCATGACCATGACCATGACCATGACCATGACTCAGGTTATGCATGACGCTTGGGCCAACACACGCCTGTGAGGATTTACACTTAATGTTAGGAATATCAGCTCCTATCACAGCGACTCTGACTTCACCCTTTAACTGTGTCCAGCCAACTCGACTGGCTTCTTTCAAGATGTGTAACCAAAACGAAGTTCCTCCTGCAGCAGCTCGGGCCGGACGTGGGATTCTGGAGCCGGTTTTCTTATGAAAATAACACAAATGAAGACAAACTCCAGACACGAGATGGGACACTGAACGCTGCTGTGTCCAGTTCAGTGGAAGGGCAGTCACCTGACACAGCACCGAGGTTGGGGAGCCCCAGGAAGCAGCCCGTGGCCCAGGAGCCCAGCCAAGCGTCTGTTGCGCTCTCACGGCTCTCACATCCCTCGCCAAGAGGGACACCTCGTCCTTACCCAGTTGGATAAAAGGAGAACTGAGGACAAAGGTCCACTAATGTGTGGCACATAAGAGTCACAGCGCCAGAGAGGGGGAGGCAGGCAGGAGTCTAACCCCTGTCCCCCGGCAGCTGAACACACTGAGGCGCCGACAGGGTTGGGTGTCTCAGGGGTTCTGCGCAGTAGCTCCCCGCAAATCCGTCGGGAAAGACCGCCCCCCGGGAGAGAGTAAGGCGCAGGGCCTGGGCCAGTGGCGATGCCCAGATGTCCCGGGAGTGGGATCTTGTGCCCAAAGATGCCTGTCCCCTCATTTGTTCCTCAGCCCGGGGCCCATGACATCACACTGAGCTCTATGCAGAGGCAGAAAGTGCGACTTTCTCCATAAACGCCACCATGTCACGAGGCGTCACAGAGGCACAGTGTGTCACCTGCTCGTGTGATTTGTTCTGAAACACTGAGAGGAGGGATTCTCTGTGACTGGGCGGACACATTCAAGGGCACGGTTCTCAGTGATGCAGAAACCCGGCTGGGCTCCTGCCTGGGTTCTGGAACACGGGGCAACTCGTGTCTGGGATACAGGATGGTGGGGAGAGGGGTCGGCCCGGCCACCGCTGTGGGTGCCCTCGTGGGGCATCGCGGTGACAAGGGCAGTAGGAAGCAGAAGCGAACGCCGCAGTGGTCACGTGGTGGCTGGCAGTGCTGCCCTCGCCCGGGCTCGTGGGAAACACCCGACTTTCTCTCCTCGAGAATCCGAGAAAGTCCCGCAGGTTTCGCCGTGGACTGCGGCCCCGGCTGGCAGAGGGGTGGCGCCCGGAGCACCTGCTGCACAGTGCGTGGCCTCCTCGCGCGTGCTCACCGTCCCGACCTGTTTTGGTAGAAGTGGCGCTGCAGAGGTCCATGGGGGAGCAGCCCGCAGCCTCGCACAGAGCACGGTCACCAGGCTGCACCCCCCGCCAGCTCACTTCTGGGGTGCGGGGCCCACCGAGGTTTCCAGGGGAACCACACCCCAAGCTGAGCCTGATTAGTGCAGACTGGCTCCCCAGGGACAGCGGTCAGTGAGCCAAAATCACAGGACAAAGCAGCCCTGAGTCCAGTCCTGTCGGCCTGGCACCTTCCAGAAAGATCGGAGGGCACCTGGGAGTGGCCGGACCACAGGGACCCCGCACAGTGCCCAGGGTGCGGACGCGTCCGGGGGGACAGCCGAGCCCGGTCAGGGACATGGGGAAGAGCAAAGGGAGCAGAAATCTGTAATAACTGGAGCCGTCCGAGCGAGATGGCGGCAAAAGACCAAAACTCAGCCCGTTAATGAACTAACGTCCCTCGAGGCGGTGCACTCGGTGCTGAGCTGGAGCTTTGCTACATACTCCATGGGGGACTCGGAACCCACGGGGCTCGGTGTCTCGTGTGGGCTGGACTGTCGGGGCTGGGCGGGCCCACTTCCCCGCCTGGGATTGTGGACCTGCCTTCCGAGCTGAGCAGCTGTGCGGAGCATTCACCTTTCTATCCGTCGGCTCGGCCTGGCCTTCCGGTGTGAGAGCTGCTGCCGCGTGAAATGCTTAGATCCACGGGGACGTCAGTTTCAGGAATAGGTCGATGGGCCGACTAGCTCCTCGCTCCTCTCACAGGAGTGAGCGGACTCGCTCCCTGAGTCCTCGTCTGTCTACCTGCAAACTCAGGCGCAGACACGGGCGCTGTCTCTACAGGGAGAAAAAGTGTGGTTTTCAAGTAAACAAAGGGCCAGCTCTCCCCTTAATGTGATGAAAAGAATAACAAAGGAAGAAAGGAAATTCATGGTTCTTTTAAGAAATGTTTAGTCTGGACACCGCAGTGGAAATGGTTAATCTTTCACGTACTCAGATCCCTGACAATTATTAATAACCTGTCACGATGGGAGAGAAATACTATGGAAAAACGCGTGACAAAACCTCAAAACTATGGGCGAAATGAGCATGAGACCAGAGCGTACACAGAACGGTTTTTGTGGCGCATGCGAACCATTTACCCGAAAGGCATTGGTTGTGGTCATGAGGGGTTTTCTTTCCCTTTTGTGGTCTAATTTTAGCCTTCGAGCCTCCGAGCTGCTCCTCGAGGTGAAAGCAGAGACCCCGCCTGGAAGGGTGGTTCTCGCGGGGACGGGCCGCGGGGGACGGCGCGACCTTAGCCCACCTCCTCGAAGCACCTCAAACCCAGCGCACTCGTATGTGCCTCGACCACAGGGTTTCAGTTGTAATAAAATCCCATTGGGGTGAGCTTAAGCGAGAAAGGCGAATTGACTAAATGAGTTCAGCGCATTCACACAGTGCAGGACCGGCTAGAGCAGGGTGCGTGGAAGGTGCTGGAACCGAGAAGCTAAAAGCAGTCGGACTTTCCTGCGTGTCCGCCTTGCCTGGGCTGCTTCCCACACACCTGACTCTGCTCTCGTTGCAGCGGCCGCCCTGCTGCTCCTTCCATGAGCCAGCAGCCCCTCCTCCCCCGCCCCACCCACCTCCACAGCTAATGTTCCTCCCTCTCCAGAGACCATTGAACTGAAACACCTTCTGTTGTTTCCAAATTCCCAGGAGAGAAAGGTCAGTGCTCAGACCGGCCAGTCCAAGCAACCACACCTCCAGGCCCTGATCCCTGCAAGCCCCTCAGGCCACAGGGCCCCTGGCACAGGCCACTGCAGTCCCGGGAAATAGAGGCTTATTGCCCCCCAGGGACTTTCTCAGTTCCTTGACAAGAACACTCTTCCTCCAGCTGTGGGCACACAGGCTTGTTCTCGCCACAGCTCTCCTGGACGCCACTGCTCCACGGCCTGCCCTTCTGCCTACAGTGGGAATTCCTTCCATCACAGGACCTCGCTGGGTTTCCCTCGTAGTACTCAGCACAATCTATTTTCTAATATTCACCTGATAATAGGATCTCATTGACCTTTAGAGAGGAAGGGGGGGCGGGGAGAGAAACATCAATCGGTTGCCTTCTGCGTGCACTCCAACCGGGATCAAACCTATAACCTAGGTATGTGCCCTGGCCAGGAATTGAACCCGCAAACTTCTGAGCCACCGGCCAGGGCCACACTCACCACAATCCAATCATACCCTTTCCTGAGGCTTACATTCTTGTGCAATGTCCGTCTCCCCTAATTGAGCACAAGGAACATACGGTCGACGCTGTGGCTGCCTATCAACACCCATGTTCCCCAACTGGGTTGCCAACAACTCCCTAATTTTTGAGGCACCTAGTCCCCCTCCCCCCAGCGGCCATGAGCCTCTGCAGCACATGTAGGTTAATCGTCTGCTGGAACCTCGGCTGCTGGCTGCCCTGACATGAGTTCCCAACAGAGAGCACATGTGTGGGTGCAACGGAGAGAGGCCTCCTGGACCCACGAGCAGGGATGCAGGCTTTGCTCCAGGGAAGCCGTGGCCCTGGATGCAGAGATGAGTCCACACACGGGGCTGGGAGGCACCCAGGAGCCGCGTGCAGGCTGGAAGCCCTCTGTGGAGGGGCCGGGCTCCTATGGAACAGGGAGACGGGCATTGGCTGAGGGGCCTGGAGATGGCGGAGGTGAGGACGGGAGGCAGGCCACCGTCAGACAGCGGAGAAGTGTGGCTGTGCCTGGACTGCCCTCGCCTGCAGCCACGTGCTCCTGGTGGGCTCGACTGTGCTTTTGCCGTGGGGTCGGCTGTGTGAGCCACAGAGCAGTTGGGGCGGGGGGGGGCGGGAAGATCTAACCAGACACGTCTCTGCCCCCATGAATCATTATTGAACTAACCTCTCAGGCCCCGCTGTGCCCAGGGCACTCCAGCTGTGGACAAAGAAAGGGTGACATGGCAGAAAGACAGTGACACGTACCAGTCCGACCCTTACCTCAGGAGATGTACACGCCACGTGGCTGTCCCACAAGCCTGTGAGTGGCGTTTTCCCGTTACATCGGAGGGCAGAGCGGAGGAGAACTCGGCAGTCTGTCCCGGAGGGCACAGCGAGGAGCGCGCAGCGTAAAGGACAGAGCGCGCTGAGGCCCGAGTGGCCGGACCTGCTCCTGCCTCTGGGGAGAGAAGTCCCCGAGGCTGCTGGCCAGACACCCGGCCACAGCTTCCGGCCATCGGAACCCCAGGTGGCAGACACAGTCACAGGTGTGGCTGGGAACCGTGACACCACCACTCACAAACCACTCCTTTGCTCCTGCAAAACCGTCACCGCCTGGCAGGACGCCAACCAAGTCAGTCAGGATGAACCCCCCCTTTTGCAGGAGCCACTGACCACGTGCAGGCCTGGTCACAGTGCATGGGGCTTCTTCACTGCAATTGCCCTCAGGTCTGCAATGCCATGGGCCGAGGCCAGCAGTGAATTCCAGCCTCAGGAGTGGGGTGTTTAGTCCCCAGGACCCTGGTCCCAGGAGCGCGTTCCCAAGCCTCCCAGCGCTGGACGAGGCGTTAGGGACGATTATGTCCTCCTTTTACAGTCCTGGGCCCTAATGTCGCCTAGGACGCAGGCAGGTCCCCCTCTGCCGACACTAACCTCACCGCGAGGACATGGGAGGAAGCCTTGCCGTCTAAGTCACTGGTGTGTGTGCATCTTGGGACACGTGTCCCGGTGGCTGTGCTAGTGGTCAGCTGTCTGGCCATGAGGAACGAGGCCTGAGGGAGAACTCACCTCCAGCAGCCCTGCTCCCGGCATGGCGGCTGCAGAGGGGCCTGGGGCCAGTGGCAGGTTCTCTGAGGATCAGGTGGCTGCGCTGTGAGACCGCGCTCCAGCTAAAGGCCCTGCGGACGGCAGCTCCGAGGGCAACCTTCACTCAGAGGCGTGGAGCTGGCTGGAGGGAGGAGAGCCGAGCGGGCGGTCGGAAGTACTTCCCTTGGTCTGAAGGCCTGGAAAGCACTCTGGGTGGAGGGAACGAGGCCTGACATGAGCCGCCGGAAGGTGGAAGCGGCCTTTCCTTCAGGAGAAACTGTGCGGTACCTGCCTGTTTGCCGTCCATCCTCAGGGCCCTGAGAGACGTGAGTGGGGAGCACTCCTTCGGGTTAGAGTCTAACAGGAGACAGACGAGATTTTCGAGAAAGTCCCCGCCACACGGGGGGTGGGGTGGTCGCAGAAGCCCACCGAGAGGCAGGGGCCTCCTGAGCACGTCCACGGTGTCAAGAGATTTCCCGGGCTGCTCCCACGGTCTCACCGCCCCTGATATGCAGGAAGGCCTGGGGTCACAGGGCTAAGGGATGTGCCTCCTACCCTGTGCTAGACGGGCCTTTGGGTCTGGGGCTGGAGGGCCTGGGAGCTGAAGGAGAGAGGGGCGTGAGGATGGAGGGTCCCCGCTGGCGACCAAGCGGCTGGAGCGGCACTGAGGGCGGGCGGCAGGTGTGCCGGGACTGCGGTGACGCCTGGAGCGCGATGCCTGCTCTAGGTGACAAGGGCTGGGGAGCGGCGAGGAGGTCACCGGGCTCCTCCCTGGGGACAGGGATGCCACCCCAGCACGAGGTGGGCCCCTCTGGCATCAAGAAAATTGCCAAGGGGGCAGAGGTCAGCAGGCAGCGGGACAGACCCGCAGGAAACCTGACCTACCAGCATTAGAGCCAGGCCCCAGGTCTGCCGGCACCCACGGCGCAGTGACACCCAGCCAGTGGGCTGACTCTGGCTGGATTCACAGCCATGGACGTGGTGGGAGGAGGGACTCACACAGCCGTGGACGTGGTGGGAGGAGGGACTCACAGCCATGGATGTGGTGGGAGGAGGAACTCACACAGCCGGGGACGTGGTGGGAGGAGGGACTCACACAGCCATGGACGTGGTGGGAGGAGGGACTCACACAGCCATGGACGTGGTGGGAGGAGGGACTCACAGCCGTGGACGTGGACAACAGTGTGGTGACAGCACATGGGGGGGTGGAGGTGGAAGGGGGGGAAGAGGGGATAAGAGGTGATGGAAAAACATAACTTTTAAAAGATGAAATGAAAACAAAACAAAAGTCTGAAGCTGAGTCAGTGGGCTCTCCATTACCCCGTTTTGGTTCCATTACTGACGGGGGTCCTTTTCCTAGTCCCACTTTAGCCGCACTCTTCTTGCAGTGAGAGAAAGTGTGAGGTGCTACACGTGTGACGACACAGAAGGATCGTTTTATCAATATTGCGAGCGCCCAGGAATGTGCAGCTCATCGTAGCTTTGGCGTCCTGAAATTCTACTTTTCTCCCGAGAGAGTAGCAGGGAGGGCCGGGCCCTGAGGGCACTGGACCACATGTTTCCTCCCGAGCCCGAGTGGGGTGGGGGGAGTCCACGCCATGTGAAGGGGCCACGTGCAGGAGGAGATGTTTGAGAGCCTCGGGAGCAGCGTGAGGAGGTGCAGAGGCCGAGAGGGAGGTGGCGGAGAGAGCAGGCACAGGGGACTCCGTGAGCACCAGCCCGTCTGCTGCTGACTGAATCAGGGGAGCCTCCTCCAGAGAGGGCCAGGGTGCCCCGCAGCCTCCACCCTCACCCAGTGCTGGTGCCAGGGGATCCCTTTGGGACCACAGCAGTGACCCCGTGACCCCGTCTAGGCCTGTTCCCAACGACCTTCCCTGACCACAAGTCCAAACTCCACATCCCAGTGTGCGGGCTGAACCAAGGATGCACCACCCTGCTCCCCTGAACTGCCTTCACGGCCTGGGGCTGTCACCTGTCACCACCCACCTCCACCCGGCCCAGCATCATGGCACATGCTCTTCAGGAAATGGCACTTACTAAAAAAAATTAACCATGTGCCAAACCCCCCATCTATTCCAGGGTGAGCTGCCCCCAGTCTATTCCAGGGTGAGCTGCCCCCCGCCCCAGCCTATTCCAGTGCAGCTGAAGCATCCCCACCAGCACACCAGGAGGCAGGCTTGGCCTTGCTTGCCCCATATGACTGATCCACATCTGTCCCCATAATAGTGCCTCCTCCTCTAAGAAATCATCTATGTCGCTTGTATTTCTGCCAGGACCCTGTCATGTGCCCCCCTTCACCAAAGTCCGCGCTCACAGAATCCCCTCTGCCCTCTGTGCTGTGTTGGGCACGCAGTGTTCCGGGGATGGCCGGCCTCTCGGGCCTTGGCGTTCAGGTCCCTGAGCCTGCCATCGGCACACACCTTCCTCTCCCGCCGTCCCCACGGGCACTGTGTCCACATCAGTCGGCTCTGCTTCAGTGGCAGCAACACGCGACCCCCTCTGACAGGAGAGGCCTGTTCTCACTCCTGTGGAATGTGGGGCCACAGCTCCGCCCACGGGTCTGGAGTCCGGACCCAAGGAGAAGCCCCACGGGAACAGGCTGGGATGTGGCCAAACAACACTGACACACAAGGATGGCAGCGACAGCAACACAATGGTGACAACACAACAACGACAACAACACAGTGACAAGAACAAGAACGTGACAATGACAATAGCACAACAACAACGACAATAACACAGCTACTGCACTAACAACACAACAACAACACAGTGACAAGAACAAGAACGTGACAACGACAATGACACAGCTACTGCACTAACAACACGACAACAACACAGTGACAAGAACAAGAACGTGACAACGACAATGACACAGCTACTGCACTAACAACACGACAACAACACAGTGACAAGAACAAGAACGTGACAACGACAATGACACAGCTACTGCACTAACAACACGACAACAACACAGTGACAAGAACAAGAACGTGACAACGACAATGACACAGCTACTGCACTAACAACACGACAACAACACAGTGACAAGAACAAGAACGTGACAACGACAATGACACAGCTACTGCACTAACAACACGACAACAACACAGTGACAAGAACAAGAACGTGACAACGACAATGACACAGCTACTGCACTAACAACACGACAACAACACAGTGACAAGAACAAGAACGTGACAATGACAATAGCACAACAGCGACGAGGACAACACGCCCACAACGAAGACCGGGAGAGAGGCAGTGGCGGCAGAGTCACCTGACGGTGGTTAAGCCCAGGCTCAGCAATGACCAGAGGACAACAACACGCCCACAACGAAGACCGGGAGAGGCCGTGGCTGCAGAGCCACCTGACGGTGGTTAAGCCCAGGCTCAGCAATGACCAATGTCACCTCCGTGGCCATTTCATGGACCACAGCAGGCACATGGCCCAGTGCCCCGTGCAGCCAGGAATCTCCCTGTCACAGGGCAGCATGGGAGAGGCGGCCAGGCACACGTGGGGGGTGTGCACATGGGGAGGGTGTGACACAACTTAAAACAGGAGTGCAGCCCACCGCGCCATCCCTGCTGCAAGACGCATGTTTTACCATCGAAGAATCTCTATCCTGCGGACACGTGGAGTGCTGGCCTCCTCCTCTCCGACACGGACTTCTCATCAGCCTCCACCGTCTCTGCTTAAATGGCAAACGCAATTTTGCACCTTCCCACCCACCCAGGTGCCCACCCTTCTCTCCAGGCCGCCAGCAGCGTGACTCTCCGGCATCTTCCCTCCTTCAGGGCTCTTACCACAGCCTGCACAGGCATGCTTCCGGTTCTTGATTAGTGATAATCAGACTCCCCTACACCAACCCTCACAAGACACGCACTTGGTTGGTTCATCCACATACAGGAGCTGCCTCTGAAGCCGGCCCTTGTGCGCTGCTGGTGGGAATGCAGGCTGGTGCAGCCACTGTGGAGAACAGTATGGTGTTTCCTCAAAACACTATACATGGAGCTGCCATTTGACCCCGTGATCCCACTTCTAGGAATATATCCCAAGAAACCAGAAACACCAATCAGAAAGGACATATGCACCCCTATGTTCATAGCAGCACAGTTTACAATAGCCAAGATTTGGAAACAACCCAAGTGCCCATAACCTGATGAAAAAAAATATAGTTACAAAGGCAGAGAAGCATCGAACAGACTGTCAAATTACAGTGGGAAGGCTGGGAGTGTTGGGGGGGGGGCGGTAAGAGATCAATCAAAGGACTTGCATGCATGCAGATAAGCATAACCAATGGATACCATCAGTAGGGGCTGAGGGCATGTGCTGGGGAGCGGGGGCAGGCGGGGAGAGGTCAATGGGGGAAAAGGTGACATATGAAATACTTTGAACAATAAAGACTTTAAATAAAAAAATAAAACTGAGGCATTTTACTTCTGATAATAATGAATGGTTCCTGGTAGGGCCATTACCCAATACATGTCAGGTTTCTTCCCTGTGTTCCTATGTAACCTGTAATGTCATTTTCCAGGTCATAGCACAAACAGCACGGCATCAGGTGTAAAGTGGTGGTCTTAATGAACTGAAAAGACAGAAATAGGATTGTGCTGGAAAGAGCTAGAAATTGTGAATGGAGCACTTAAGAGAGGAAGCTAGAGGGAGAGATCCTGAGATATGCTTGAATTCATGAGTCTGCAGCTGCATAGTAAGCTGTTCACGCACAGGGTAAAACACCAAGAAACGAGGCAAAATACACGGGGCAACGATACGCTGAAAAGTTCCTGTAACTCACACGAGGCTGAGAGGCGTTTCCATGGGGCAGGCGAGCAGGCGGGCCTCCCGAACACCAGAAACATTCGGAAAAGACGCAGAAAGACCGGACTGAGTTTTAGGCGAGAATTCGCTCTAAGTGAAGCTGACCTCTCAGCGGGGAGGCCTCCAGGGAGACGGCGGGACTGCAGGCACCTGAACCACCTGGTGACATGAGATACAAGACAGTCGCCAGAATCCAGTAAAAACTATATGGCCCTGGCCGGCAGCTCAGCCTGTTAGAGCATCATCCCAATTCACCAAGGTTGTGGGTTCGATCCCCCATCAGGGCACATACAAGAATCAACCATTGGATGCGGAAATAAGTGGAACAACAAATCAAATCAACGTTTCTCTCCCCCGCCCCCTACACACACCTTCCTCTCTTTCTAAAACCAATCAATAAATTAAAAATAAATAAATAATGAACACTGTTTGAAGACAGTTCTGGGCATACAAAGAAGCAGAAAATGTGTGGACATTTTACTTCTTAACCGATAGCACCTTTGGGGGAGGGGTTTGCATACATAATTGCCTTCAGGACTCTATCTCATTTTATTACTCTTTTCATTTAAAACAAATGCTTTGATGCTATTTTAGGTATTTTTGCCTAGAAAATCAAGAGCTCTTCCTCCAATATTAGATTTTAGTGACTGGCCCGGCCCAGGCAGCCGGGAGAACTGCGCGGAGCTCAGGGCACAGCGGGAGCCGCTCAGAGCTGCGTGGCCCTCCCTGGCTCCATCCCGCTGTCAGCTCAGTGGCTGCGGCTCTGGCTCTGCTCGCCAGCGTCACCGGCTTCCCTGTGGATGTGTCTCTCGGAATGAGGAGGTACAGGCCCCCTCTTCTCCCTGTGAAAACTGAATTTCCCACGAAGACACTCCAGGAACTCGAGATGAAGGCAGCATTAAGACGAAGGCCTCCGGCTGCGCGTGGTACCAGGAGAAGCCAGCAGCAGGCAGGCGGCGCAAGACCTCCCAGCAGCTGGGAAGCCGGGAGGTGCAGTAGGAAATGGGTTCCTACTGAGACCCCCTCCCCCGACGTTTTTGGCACCTAGTCATTACAATCAAGAAATCAAAAGTGTAATCCAACCTATTCCATGATTTAAAAAGCAGGCAGAGTTTAACGGGAGGAAGATGGCGTCGTCACAGGAAGGTCAGGCTTCAGTGTGCACCGGGAACAGAAAGCGTTTGTTTTCTCAAGGAGACCTTCCGGTCAGCCACGCGGCTCTGATTACACTGCCCACTCTTTCTCTCAAGAAACCCTTGGTTGCTACATTTTTCTCCGCTGAGAAATGAACAAAACGCAACAAAGCAACTGAGCTTGAAATCTGGACGGTCTGAGACAGCAGCCCCACCAGCCCTGGCGGCGGGGAAAGGGGTGCAGAGACCCCCATCCCAGCGGGGCAGGTCCCTCGGCAACGCGGGCCTCCCGGAGCGCTGACCTCGCCACATTTTCCAGGTGCAGACATCACCGTGTGGTTCTGCCTCCTGCAATGTCTCTCGTATTCCCATCTATCTACACATGAACCCCTCTGTCTCTTTCAGAATTTGGGCCTAAATTCACCCTAAAAGTCTTCTCCCTCCCGTTCTGCCTCTGCATCTACTGTCTCAACTGTCCTGCTTTTTCCATTTCGGGGAAATGTTCCCTGTCTCTCCCTCTCTCCTGCTCACCCCGTCTTCCTTCTGATTTCGCTTCCCCGTCTTCTCTCTGCCGCCTCGGAAGGCTCCATGGAGAGCTTGGGGGTGCCCTCCAGCCTCTAGGAAAAGAAATACTGAGTGAGCCCCTGGCCTCCCCTCGCTCCCCACCAGCTGATGGACATGACGCTCGCTCAGAGCGCCGAGGTGGGAGAGTGTCCGACAGTCCAAGAGCAAGAAAGTAAAACTATGAAACAGGCTCTGCCCACCGGCCTCGCTCTTTGTCCCTCACAGCCGCCTGCCTTCGTGCGGCCGGCTGCTCTCTGCTTTCTGGCCTCCTGGGTGGCTCTGGGAGTCCGTTTCCCTGCCTGCGACTGCGTGGACATTTGTTTTGAGCAAGACTTGGAGGTCCCGTCTGCTCACCCAGCCAGCCGGCCCATGAGAAAGCGAGCATTGCACCTCTAGCTGGCTCCCCGTCTGGTCTTAATTGCTCAGAAGCCAAAACAGAGACTGGTGAGTGATTAGTGTCCCCAAACACCAGTTTCCTGTTCTTCTCTCTCTTTGCCTGTTGATCTTAATTAATTCTGTGCAGCAGAATCTGTCCTGGGCCTCTTCGTCTGGAAGAAGCTACTCCCTGGACGCAGTGAGGAGTTCAAAGTGGCCCACTAACAAGGCTGTGACCCTGGGCGGGCACGTGCAGGAGAGCGCACTGTGGGTCCGCAGGCCGCCTGCACAGTCAGCACAAGGCGAGTTTTCGTTGAAAGAATGACACCTGCAGCGATACTTCTTAATAATATGGCCCAGGACCTACAGAGCGGCGCATGCATTTCCACCTGAGTACCATAGTTCCCGATATTTTAAAAATGAATTTTAGACATTTGTAAGTATTGGCTATATGACTGTTACTGTTGATTTATTTAAATCTGGGTTTTAACTGTTAGACCAGGGTCTATTGCTCTTCCGCACATCGTCACAAGGAGGCCTGTCAGCCGCATGGATGCCCTGTCTCTCACATCGGGAGGGCGTCTCCTGAGCCGTCCACGTTGACGCTTTATTGAATCTGTACCTCACGCAGGGCACTGGGCTTGGACATAAGCAGCAGAACAGGCATTCCCTGCCCGCGGGAGCTTACAACCCAATCGCAGGAATAAACTCGCACGCACACCTGGTTTTAATATAAGTGGCCCTCCCGTGACATGGAAGACGCTCTAAGGGAGTAGGATGGTGGGCGCTGTGGGGGTGGGGCAGCTCATTTAGGGCCAGAGCAATTAGGTGAGTTAGCAATTCGGGAGTTTTAGGACCAATCTGGGGAGGAGGGGAGTTCAAGAAGAGGGGGTACTATGAATAATAACAGAAAGGGGTGTAAACAGAAGCATTATTCACAAACACTAAACTCCCCAAGCTCCCCAAAAGGGCAGACTGTGGAACATTCCTATAACATGAGACCATCCAGCAATGACATGAATGGACCACCAGTAAAGGCAACCACATGGATGAACCTCATGGATAATTTCAAGCAAAAGAAACTAGACACAAAGTGCAGGTGCTGCACACGCAGTCCCCTGACGTCCTTCCGAAGGCAGGCCTGTGGGGCTGGAGTCAAACGGTGCCTGTGGTTACCTCTGGGGAGAAGAGGCGGAGACTGGGAGGGGCTGGCGGGGCTCTAGCTCTTCGTCTACCTTGGTGTCCACGTGGGTGCAGTCACGCTGTGAAAGCCGCACACTCGCGAGCTGTGTTTCCGCAGAGGTAGGTTACACTGTAACAAAAACAAGGCAAAAGCACATGCAGAGATGAAAAGCTCAAGACACACGAAGAGGTGGTAGGCCCACCTGGACTGGAAGGTTAAGGTAAATGTAGGAGGAGCAATTGGCGGAGACCAAGCATCTTGTTGGTAAAATGAATGAGAAAGTACCATTCGGTCTTCATGCATTTCCCACCGCATCCCCACCGCAGTCCTGAGGCTCTTGGTTCAGGAAAAGGCATTTTGGACAAAATATTCGGGAGAGGTGGGCAGTGTCTCAGTTGCTTCATTCTTTGCAGCAGAGCGAGCAGCAGGGCCATGATCTAGTCTGTCCTAGTCTAGCGATGCCTCTGCCCCATCACAGAGCAGCTGTGCCTGCTGCTTTGCAGAGGCCGGAAGATTGACTGGAGAGAGGCGGGAGATTTTATTCCCTATCCTGAGTGTTGTCAACTCTAAAACAGGGAGGGGAAATGGAAGGAAAAGCAGGTTGTCACACCTGGCACTTAAGTCAATATCTTCTCCTTGAGCACCCACTTCTTGAGACCTACTATGTGCTGGGCCCTGTGCTGTGTGCTGGCCATGATACAAAGGCAGGAGAGGTATTGTCTAGGGCAGTGATGGCGAACCTATGACACGCTTGTCAGAGGTGACACACGGACTCATTTTTTGGTTGATTTTTGTTAAATGGCATTTAAATATATAAAATAAATATCAAAAATATAAGTCTTTGTTTTACTATGGTTGCAAATATCAAAAAATTTCTATATGTGACATGGCACCAGAGTTAAGTTAGAGTTTTTCAAAATGCTGACACGCCGAGCTCAAAAGGTTCGCCATCACTGGTATAGAGTATTGACATTCTTCAGATGCAGACAATGGACAACCCACCAGGCTCGTGGGAACAGTGGGATCATCAGGAAGACACTCTACAGGTCGGGGCTGTCGGGGCCCAGTGGTGCGGGGAGGCCTCCTGGGCACAGTCGCAGACACTGCTGCTTCGGACCGGAGTCCGCTGGCAGCAGAGCATTTCACAGGACGGTTGTTAATAGGATTTTGCCTGTAATCGTGCAGAAAAGATTTGCCACGCAGATTCCTGGTGAGAAGGAGGGAAGTGTTGGCCTCATTAAGAATGAGAAGCCTTAGAAAGAACATTTGCATTCAAACAAAGAGTATGCTAATTATAGCTGATCTCCCCCTGGTACAGCAGCTACAAGGCTTCCCACCCAGGTGTTCCCGCCCCCAGGGCCCTATGAACAGTGTTACCCTAAGGACCTCAGGGGTAAGAGCATCCGTATAGCTGTCTCCCACCTTCAGCTCTACTTCTGGCCTCTCCTAAAACTCTGGATTCGAAACCGCATAGACATTCTAGGGGGCCTTCTCGGCTCCCTCTGCAGACCACACCACACGGTGCTGCCCGCCCCAGTCTCCGGCCACACGGTCCCAAAATTAGAAGCCTGCACAGTTTCTAGGTGCCTCGTCCTGCCTCCCCCCAGCCACCAGCACCTGAATGTGCCCGTCCCACCTTCCAGGGGCTCAGGGACTCGCGCCTGCTCTCCATCCCAAGTGAGCTCGTTTCTGGCGCGGAGCCTGGCTCCCGGCCGCTGTACCGTGAATGCGATTCCCTTCTGTCTCCCGGCTCCAGCCCACTCCGCAGGCCTCTGCGGAAGATCCCGCGGCCCTTCAAAGACCAAGTGCTTCACAGGAAACAGCGGGCACAGGGCACGGGCAGCTGTTTCTCAGGAAAGGAAAGGGCACGGGTGGCTTACACACTCAGAATAAGAGAAAAGCATGCAAAACAAGAGGACGAGTATTAGAACTGCAAGGGTCACCTGTCAGGCTGACAAACGCACCAACCAGTTTCCTGGCGCTGTGGACTCGGGAGGGAGGAGCCAGCAACTCGGGCACCGGGGAGGCTGGTGCACCGGGGAGGGCTCGCAGTGAGGAATTCTCGGAGGGCATGTGGCAATAGCGCTACATCCACACAGACCCACGACCCATTCCTAAAACCGCACCTACAGCTGCACGCTGGGGCGGGAGGAGTTATTCGGGGATGAGGCCATTGGTTCCAGCACCTCCCATAATGAGGGAAGGAGGCTATTGTTGGATGATGGAGCAGTTGAAGTTTCCATTTTACCCAGATTTAGTCAGGTCGGCCACAGGCCGCAGTAGCTACGGCCTGGCACCCTGCAGCTCCAGGCCTGGAGTAGACTCTACCACATCGTCTCATTTCATCCTCACAGGAGCTGCGAGGCGGGCAGTAGTACCACCTCCACCTCACAGGTCTCACAGGTAAGAAAACCGAGCCTGAGCGAGTCTGAGCGCCCCCTGCAGTGACCCAGCTGCCAGATGGTGAGCGAGGTTTTCAACTCACGTGTTCATGCCAGGTCTGGGCTCTTCAGCCTTGGGCGGAGGCGGAGCACAGTACAGAGTAGCAGGGTCAAACTGCACTCATATTATATGCAAGTATGCAAACCAAATACAGATTCTTTATTATTTTTTTAATTTTTAAAAATTGGGGCATAATGACACACACTCAAGTGCACGGTTCATAAGTTTACAGCTCAATGAGCTTTGATAAATGCGCCAACTCCAGTCCTCTGCACCCATCCCAGTAAGAGCCATCGACACCCGGCCAGTACCTCTAACCCTTCCTCGGCCATCCTCACCCCCACCCAGAGCTTACTCTGGCTGCTCTAGAATTTCACCTAAACCGTGTCGTTGAGAGCGCACCCTTTCTATCTGGCGTCTCCAGAGCTCCGTGACGCTGACGGCGCCCACGCTGTGGTACAGGCGTCCGTTCCTCTCATTCCGAGAAGTACTGCATCGGATGCTCACGCTGTAATTTCTGCCCTCGCTCCCTACAGTGGCATCGTTGCCTCTAATTTGGGACAATTATGAATAAAGCCGCAGGATCCTCCTTATACAGGCCTTCGGTGTTTACATTTTCATTTCTTCTGCTAAGTGACTAGAAGTGAACGTTCCTGGTCACAGGTAAGCACGTGCTTCACTTCCTGCAAAATGCCCCCCCCCCCGCCGCCGCCCCTTCACCCCCGATCGCCCAGGCAGCGCACCATCTTGTCTTACACACCAGCGGTGCACGCGAGCCCGCCCTCCACGCGACCTGGCAGCCTGAGCCCCCTCAGGGCGCGCAGATGGGGCTCCCGTGGTTCGGGCCTGCATTGCCGAGGGCGCAGGCGGGTGAGCACTTTCCGTGGGCTCGCTGGTCACCGTTCGCCCTCCCTGTGGAGTGTCTCTTCACGCCCTTTGCTCCTTTCTCTGCTTGGTTGTGTCGCAGGCGTTCTTCGTAGATGACGGGTAAAGCCCTTGGCCGCAGGTACGCGGTGAGAAGATCCGCTCCCGGTCTTGCTCCCTATTGATTTTTCATTTGTGTGTGTTCTGTCGTGTTGTGCTGGTTGGTCATTTGCACAGGGTTTCTCTGGGAGGTGCAAATGCGATGATTTCTAATTGTTTACTTTATTCCTCTGTGGCCATTGCTTCCGGGCTCCTGTCTAGGAAATATTTCCCATCCTGAGGCCATGGAGACCTTCTCTGGGTCTTTCTCTCGAAGCCGTGGGCCTGGGCCTCTGACGGCCGAGGCACGTCCTCCCGTCGCACAGGCTGGTGTGGTGGAGCCAGTGCGCAGGTGCAGGGTGAGCTCTGCTCCAGCGCCGCCTGCGACACGGAGGACCAGCCTCTCCGTCCCTCTCTGCGATGAGGAGTTGGAATTGGCCCCAAGTGCAGCCACCGAGGCCGGGATGGAGAGCAGAGCTCACCGCTGAGGCGCGAGGGCAGAGGGTGGCGCTCCACTCCCCTCCTTCCCCGGCTCCGGCCAGCCCTCCTGCCAGCCTGTCCTGGACACTGCAGCCACCACCCCACCACCCACCACCCTC
>NW_005370460.1:1878319-1889816 GCF_000412655.1 Myotis brandtii
TTGTGGATTGAAGGGTCCCAGGTTCGATTCTGGTCAAGGGCACATGCCTGGGTTGTGGCTCAATCCTCAGTAGGGGGCATGCAGGAGGCAGCCGATCAATGATTCTCTCTCATCATTGATGTTTCTATCTCTCTCCCCCTCTCCCTTCCTCTCTTAAATCAATAAAAATATATTTTTTAAAAAATATATTCATTTTTGCTGGATGTTCTTTAAAATTATCTACAGCTTGAAATGCTCAGAATGTAACTCTTTACAGCCAGTTGTGCATATCCTAACAGGAGCCGCACATTGGTCTCAATCACGCAGCTTATCTATTTATTTATTCATTTGTACCTTAATTAATTAACTCAATGGAAACTTGTTGGATTCCAGATATAGAACATGGGGCCAGGAAAGAAAAATGAATTTAGACCTTTAAACCCTCCCTTTACCGTGGGCTCCCATAGGCCGCGCGTGGTCAGACAAGCAGATGAGACACCAAAATACAATGTGAATAACGCTGTAATCGAGGCTGGTGGCACGGCTGTCGGCTGAGGAAGGACCTGTTCGTTCTGCCAGAGGGCTCTGGAAGCCGGCCGTGACAGCCCCGCGTCCCTGCACTGGCCCGCAGGCTGGCACTTTGGGTTCATATTCAAATGATTTCTTCGTGTTTCTGAGCAAGGACGACGAGCTGCAGGGGGTGCTGGGAGCCCGCGAGGCCATCACGGCTACAAAGTGTGCAGTGTGCCCAGAGAGCCCAGAGGAGGAGACGCGCTGCTCCACTGGCCAGCGGAAGGGAATCCTAGGGGCCATCGCAGGGGGCCCTCCGGGTGCACAATCCGCTCATCACTTTAACGTGAACAATCCTATCCTGGGAAGGAGCTGTGTTCCAGGCGCCCAATCACCCATCCTCTCTTTTCTAACAGGAAGCAGGTGCGCTCCCTCCCGGGCCCGTCTTTCACGGGCTCGGGCAGTGAGTGAGGGTGAGGGAATCCCCGCTCCTCTGATCAAGTGCACAGAGAGGTGCCAGCAAGAAGTTAGAACTTGGGTGACGGGCATCCCAGGCCTCACTGACCAAGAGGCCCACGGTTTCTGGCTCGGCAAGGACCTCAGTTGTCAGAAGGCCCTGGCACCCCTGCTTGCTCGCCACAGGGGTGCAGCGTGAGCCCTTCTTTGCTTCTATAAACTCCCAAAGTCACAGCCTTTCGTGCAAGTTATGCAAATCCGAATCCTTTTAATACAAAGCATTTATATGTAACGAAAGTCTTGCTTCCTTGTGTCCATTTGCCAGTGTGAAAAAAGTCATGAATCATGGCGATGGGGGGTCTGTTTCTAAACCAGCTTTACATAATGCAAAATCTGTATGTCTGTAGCCACCGTCAATTTTCTTATTAATGTTGATGGTGATCTTAACGGGACCCGTGAAATAGGAAGTACTTGACTCAGCTCGAATGTCATTCAAAGTGCCCCATTCATGTCCACGTCCGCCCAGTCACATTATCTCCTCACATCCAGCTGGAGGTCATTAAAACCTCTTATGAAATTAAAACTGGATAAAACTCAAATGCATGTGCTTCACTCCATATATGCCCGTCATGGGATTCCTATGGTTATGCTGAACTCCCCCCGCATCCGTTACGGCTCATCGTCAATGCCACCTCCTCCAGGAGGCCAGGCACCATTCTGCTCAGACTCTCCTCTGTGAAACAAGACCGTGTGGCTTGTCTACCTCTAATTTTACATTAAAAACACACCCTGTCCTACAGTGAGACATGTCCCAGTCCTGTGTGTGGGTCTCTCCTCTCCCCAGAGGAGCCCCTTGCCCCGGGCACAGCAGTCGCCTCCTGTTGTCCTGCTCTTGGCACCGCCCACACCAGCAGCCACTCACTCAGCACCCCTCTGCAGCCATTCCACAGGCCTCGGTGAGCAGCCACCGCACGGCAGAGGCTGTGCTGGCACCGGTGACAGGTCCGTGTCCCCATGGGCTTGTGGTACAGTTTATGGGGAGAACTATATCATGGCAGACTTGTAGGGAGAGAAGCAGGGGACCTATTCCAGAAAAGGGAGACCAGATGCCAGGAGAAGATTAGAACGCCCGGCACTGTAGAGGCAGAGGGCATCTGAAAACCATGCGTTAGCTGAAATGAAATGAACAGACAAGGAAGGAGGAGGGGGAGTAAGAGAAAAAAATCTAAATAAGAGAAATTTCAGGTTTTTCCATTTTTAACACAAAATGTTAAGAAGTATGTGCAATGTTAGTTCTTTGGCAAATCTGTGGAAAAGGACTCTATAAACAACCAGGTAACTAATTACTAAATATTGGATTCACTTTTAGAAGAGTGAATAGAAGTCTTATTGGAAAAAAGGTGTTTAGCTACCTGCGGCTCTTGGCTTAGAGAGGGAGCCGGTGTCTCTATTTGCAGGGGTGAGCGTCTTTTACTCATTAAGATGAGACTTGATTACGCCTTTCCTCTCTCGGTCCCCGAGGCTGGGTAATTCCATGGTGCTGGCATTCTGCGTGAGCAATAACCCTGTGTGTGCTGGGGGGACAGAAGGTGTCAAGTACGATAGTAAGACTATGCTTAATTGGATCATTCCAGTTATTGTATCGGCTCAGAGATTCTCAGCAATAGGATTTTCTAAAATAAACCCACCAAATAAATAGCAGTGGTATCCCCTTGCCATCACTCAACCCTATGAGGAGACAATAACGGTAAGATCTACCAGTTACTCAGAATTTACTTTGTACTTGAAAATTTGCTCAAGACACTATCTATTCTTTTACCCTAAAAGTTAGCTATTATTATTTGTATTAGAAAGTAAGCAGTAGATATTTGCTAAATGAGTGAAGGAAATCTCTGCTGAGCAAATTACTCCAGAAGCAATTTGAGTCACTCATCCAGCAATAAAAGTTGAGGGAATGCCATGCATCAGGTACCCGCAAATCTTGCATTTCCTGGGAATCTGAACCCAGCTGGCCCTCAAAGAAAAACAAACAGCCACGCACGTACAGCCAAACGAACCCATGGTACTTGGCACATTTTAATGTTTACTGAATGAGGGCACGGATGAATGAATGAGGGCATGGATGAATGAATGAGGGCATGAATGAATGAATGAGGGCATGGATGAATGAATGAGGGCATGGATGAATGAATGAGGGCATGGATGAATGAATGAGGGCATGGATGAATGAATGAGGGCATGGATGAATGAATGAGGGCATGGATGAATGAATGAGGGCATGGATGAATGAATGAGGGCATGGATGAATGAATGAATGAATGAGGCATGGATGAATGAATGAATGAATGAATGAGGGCATGCATGAATGAATGAATGAATGAATGAGGGCATGAATGAATGAATGAGGGCATGCATGAATGAATGAAGGCATGGATGAATGAATGAGGGCATGGATGAATGAATGAGGGCATGCATGAATGAATGAATGAGGGCATGCATGAATGAATGAAGGCATGGATGAATGAATGAGGGCATAGATGAATGAATGAATGTGTACAAGAAAAGCAGCAGTGCCTCAAAGCCGGTGCATTGAGGAAGCTCTTAAAAGATCAAAGAGAGAACCCGCATTGCTTTATTCCGAAACACAACCAGAATAAGCCTTCTTCCTTCCCTGTGTGGGGGTAACTTCTACTCCCACTCCGCCCTCCCTGCTGCTGCCACGGCCTGAAGCCAAACGGAGAAACAACGCAGCAGAGAGAGAAACTGGGCATCACAAGAGTTGGGACAAATCCGGTGGATTTGATCAATGGATCTAACAAAATAATTTGAGACTTTATGGCTTATTGATCAAGGAAGTATGCCTGAGAGGTGCCCATCCATCACCTGTGAGGCCAGAGAACTCCCAGAGAAAACTGTTCCTGCCGCAAATCACAGTCACCTCTGAATGCAAAGGTGCACTGGCTCCATCCACCAGAAAACCCGCAGCAAAGCCTCACAAGACAACGTCCTCTCTGCAGGAGAGGGAGTGAACCCGGAGGTCCCAGCCCACCAGGCGCTGAGAATGCACTGCGCGGTCATCCTCCCCACGGCCTTGTCCGAGAAGGGATGGGACCCTTCAACAGATGAGGAAAATGAGGGTCAAAGCAGGGATGTGACCTTTGGAGACGCATGGCTAGTAAGTGCATTTGCACCAAAACTTGCCAATGTCCACCCGCTCTTCTCCCCACCCACCTCACCACACACTACAGGGATATATTTCCTATGTGAGTCCTGGGTCACAGCAGCTCTGTGCTAAGGAATTATAATATCCAGATAAAAATAGTTTCCTGCAATTCTTCTAGAATTCATTTTTCAAGGAAAAAAATTATTGAGCAGCTCCAAGGTGCCAACACTGTTCTATAAACACTGGGATATGACAGTGAGCAAAGGTAGACAAAGACCTTGACCTCATGGAGTCTCCCTTCTATTATGAGCCAGAAGATCCATAATGAGTGTGTGTGTGTGTGTGTGTGTGTGTGTGTGTGTGTGTGTGTGTGTGTGTGTGTGTGTGTGTGTGTGTGTGTGTGTGTGTGTGTGTGTGTGTGTGTGTGTGTGTGTGTGTGTGTGTGTGTGTGTGTGTGTGTGTGTGTGTGTGTGTGTGTGTGTGTGTGTGTGTGTGTGTGTGTGTGTGTGTGTGTGTGTGTGTGTGTGTGTGTGTGTGTGTGTGTGTGTGTGTGTGTGTGTGTGTGTGTGTGTGTGTGTGTGTGTGTGTGTGTGCGCGCGCGTGCGCAGCAAGTTACCTAGCAACCTAGATTTGGTGGGGTGTGAAGCGACACCTTTCTTTTTAGTCGTCACAAACGCATTTGAGTGCGCTCTGGGGGGTGAACCTGGGGCACCCAGCACAGCTTTCTCATAATTTCCAGGTCTCATTTTCAGGATTTTAAATAAAATTCAAATTCATATCCAACTATCATTCCCTCATTGACTGGGGTTTTGTGTATTCTCCATCCTGGGCACAGAGATCTGGGACAGGAGTGGGGGCATGGGGCACGGCCTCCCCATCTCCTCAGTCCTTGGGGATGGGGTCATAATACTGGGGACAAAAGTGACACCTGCCTATATTAGATGCCCCCCGCCCCCCCCACACACACACACACTCAACCACAGCCCCCAGGACCCTCTGACCGCAACAGTGACAACTCCCATCCCATCAGTCCTTTCTATCCCCGGCAGCTGGGGGTACAAGCTCCACCGCCTTCTTCAGCCGTTTGTGTGCGGGGAGCTTCCTGGGACCCGCTGGAGGAGGCTTCTGGGCGGGGTCCCTCGGCTCAGGGCGGGGATTATCCCTGGAAAATCTGTCCTCACACGCGCAGCCTGGGGAAGTGCAGTCACAAAGTGCTCAGCTTCGATGCCAGGGCTGGCGGGCTCCAGCCTCTCGCTCTGAGCAACCTCGTTCTGCCATTTGAAGTTACACATAGAACGGGAGGGGCAGGGAGGACTTCAGAGCCCCAGACATTCTCATCCCCCTGCCTCTCCATCTATCACCATCTGCTTAACCCTCGGCCTCTCGGTGGGCATCACAGGCTTGTTACTCCCGGTCCTCTCTTCTGCTACCAGCGAATCCGCACTCTTCTTGTGGGCACTACACTCAGCACCGCAACTACTACGGATGCCGTGAAAATATCGTCACCAAGGGCAACAAGCAATAGACAAATGGGACCACATCAAACCATAAAGTTCTTGCACAGTGAAGGAACCAGCAGTTGAAACCAAAAGACAACCTGCTGATTGGGAGACGATACTTGCAAATAATACAACCAATAAGGGGTTACCATCCAAAATATAGCAGGAAGGCATACAACTTAACACTAAACAAACTATAAAAATGGGCAGAGGGCCTGAATAGACACGGCTCCCAAAAGGAAATGCAGATGGTCAAGGGATGAGCGAAACGTCAGGGAAATGCAGGTCCAAACCACAAGACGATACCGCCTCACACCTGTGCCCATGGCTGTCCCCAATAAACCAGCAGACAACAGTGCTGAGGAGGAGGAGGAGGAGGAACTCTGAGCACTGTTGGCGGCAATGCAGACTGGTGCAGCCATGTGGAAATGTAAACAATTAGAAATGGCGCTGCCCAATACCCAGCCATCCCACTGGGGGAGGTTGACCTGAAGAAACCCCAACTCTTAACTGGAAAAGCCGGGATTGTCTATGCGGTGTGTCCTCCAGGTCCCCACCCTGCCCGGCCCGGGACACTGAGCTGACAAGGTGTGGGCAGCAGGGACAGGACACTCCGCGCTCCACGCCGCCGCCACCCTACACACTCGGGGGCTCCTCCCGCGCCCACTGTGCTCTGGCCACTGCGCCCAGATGCGTGCGCACAAGGACCAGGCCACAGCATCCAGAGATGCCCCAGCCCAGCCCCTCTGGGGATACAGCCGAGCTGATGTCACAGAGACCTGCTATGATGTCACAGTCATTCTGAGGTGACCGCCAGTGCAAAGCCACAGCTGTCATGACTTTGCAGCCTTCCTGCGGTCCTGCCACCCTGATGTCACCTCCGAGGCATCTTTCTGTGCAGTGACTCGGGACTCCACACGGGTTTCACCTGCCAGGGGCCGCTCCCACGTGCACGGGAACTGCCGGAGGACGTGTTGTGTCCCGCTGCCTGCGCGCGTGTTCTCGCCCCTGCGGGTCTGGTCCTGGTGCTGGAAGGGGAGCGCAGCATGCCCTCCCCCGCTGCTCAGCCCTGCGTTGGTACCTTTCCACCGAATATATACCTTCTCTCGCTCACATGTGTTCACATGGTGACGTCACTCAACACAGCGGCCTGCTGTGCAGGCTGCCGGCCCGGGAGCTGTTGTGTCCAGGCCCAGAGCGAAGTCGGGGGAGCTTGCTCCTCACGGGGAGCTCACCGGCAGCCTCTTGGGCTGGGCCCTTGGCAGGATGCAAAGGCCTTCTGTCCGCCACCTCGGATGCAAAGGCCTTCTGTCCGCCACCTTGGATGCAAAGGCCTTCTGTCCGCCACCTCGGATGCAAAGGACTCCTGTCCGCCACCTCGGATGCAAAGGCCTTCTGTCCGCCACCTTGGATGCTAAGGACTTCTGTCCGCCACCTCGGATGCTAAGGCCTTCTGTCCGCCACCTCTGATGCAAAGGACTCCTGTCTGCCACTTTAAAGCTGAGGAGCGGAAGGCTTGGCCCAGCGAGTCTGATTGACGTGCCCGCGTTCACATGGCCGCCAAGCTGAACTCTGCCCCAGGACTCTGATTGGGAACCCCTTGCTTTTGGTCCTTGGAAATGCCACTTTGGGAAACTTACCTGGAATAAACAGGAAGCCGGAGGAGCAGCCCCTGGCTGCTGGGCTCAGTCTGCCCACGGGCGCAATCGCTCCTCTCCCCTCTCTACTTGGAACCATGCTGGACGGCGTGCTGATTGCCTCCTTGGAAAACCCTATCTGGACCCGAGGCCAACAGCCTCCTGTCTATCAGTCCTGGGGGTGTGACAGGGAGCCCTCGTGGGCTGAGAGGGGGCGGCAGCAGCTCCAGCTCTCCTGCCAACAGCTGTGTCTTTGAACGAGTCATGTAACCCCTCTGGACTTGCTTTCTGTGGTTTTGCACAGAAGACAGAGAGACTGAATGAAATGTGTGTTGGGGCCCGTTGGGTTGACACAGAACCGAAGGTGCGGCCTCCTTGCACCAGGCACGGTGGACGCACCTTAAGGAGGCAGATATCACCAAACCTGCACAGCTGAGGCCGGGGGCTCTCAGCTGCTGTCGGAGAAATGGGTTTGAGAATTTATTGTAGACGGCAGAGGACGTCAGCCACGAAGGTCAAAAAATGATGAGCGTTAGCCGACAGGATTGGAAAACAGGCAGCAGAACAGGTTAGCAGCCCCCAGAACACAGGCCAGCAGGTCCTCCGAAAGGCTTCCCTTTGAAGGTTGAGTGATTCTCAACCTTCCTAAAGCCGAGGCCCTTTAATGCAGTTCCTCCTGTTGTGGTGACCCCCAACCATAAAATTATTTTCGTTGTTACTTCATAGGTGTAATGTTGCTACTGTTAAGGATCGTAATGTAAATATCTGATATGCTATATGTGTTTTCCGATGGTCGCGACCCACAGGTTGAGAACCACTGCTTTAGGGGTTGTGCCTCCAGACACGGGCCGAGGAATCAGAACAACTGCAAGAGGACACTTTAATGCTGGCATGGAACGTGGTGCTCCTGACAGGCCGGCCTGGACACAGCTACCTGCGGGGATGACGCAGCAATTAACCTGCCGCTCGTTTCCCAGTCTTTTAATAATGTCTCGTGATTTAGTTATACATACATATTTAAAGCCTCCGATTAAAGTAAAATGTTATTTTAGAAATCATGCCTCTTCAACCCACATCTCATGAAACAATTAGACTCAGACTCCTCGTGTGCGCCTCAGCACAGGAACGTTTCATTAATGAGGCGCATCGAGTCACCCAAGCGTGTTAGGAAGCTCGTTCTCCTCGGGGCCAGGGAGGTCCTGGAGATGCTCAACTTGCGGGTCCGTGTCTGAGGCTTCCCAGGACGGAACCGTGTCCCCACCCTCAAGTCCCCATTCTCCCCAGAACCCTTAGCTGTGCTGCTCTTTAAAGTTGTTCACAATGACATCAAACACTGGCAATTGTGAGAGGATAACCCCAGAAATAATGACTAAGTTACTAATATCTTTGCCTCCTTTGACTTAAAAACTTCCACCAGACAATTTCTGTAAGCAATACAAACTAGCAGTGATTGAGACGATTTAAGGGTCATTTGTCAGCTTTTAAAAAAGACTTTGTTTTCAAGAAAAAAGTTATTTGAGACAGCGTGCCATAATGTGTGAGTCTAGAGCAGTGGTTCTCATCCTTCTGGCCCTTTAAATACAGTTCCTCATGTTGTGGTGACCCCCAACCATAAAATTATTTTCGTTGCTACTTCATAACTGTAATGTTGCTACTGTTATGAATCATAATGTAAATATCTGATATGCAGGATGTATTTTCATTGTTCGCGACCCACAGGTTAAGAACCACTGATCTAGAGGTAAAGCCATTCCTTCTTTTCCAAAAATAATTAAAGACAACTCACCTTATCGTCCTGCATACAGGCAATATCAACTAGGAGTTTTAAAAGTATAACAAAGGTTAACGTTTGGTTGTTTTTATGTCTTACTACCTAGGGCTTTTGTTGTTAAAGTTATGGAAAACCATTCACTGTGTGCCGGGTGCTTACATATATAATTTCCCTGAAGAATTGCAATAACATCCAAATGAGCTTTCATAAACCGGGTCTCAAAAAGTTTTAAAGGAGCCCGTTTCCCATAATCAGCAAGTACACGCGAGAGCTGAGACCTCTCGGGATCCCAGCCCCTTGCTCTTCCCACCGGTCAGAAGGCGCAGAGCATCCGCACAGCAGCTCTCTCAGGGGTGTAAATACTAACGAGCATCCGCCCCTTCGCACACCACAGGAATCTACGTTCTGAAATGCTTGGCAGTTCCGAGTCTTTTGTGTTTATCATGGCCTTTGATATCTATAAACATTAAATATCTCCCATCCATGCTGTAGCCTAAAAATATAAAGTGGTTCCAAGCAGGTTTAGCTGATATTCATGAGCAATAAGCACACACTTTATCGAACGAGTTCCTATGAGTCAAGCCACAGACGTGGTTGTGCTGGGACTAAGAGGTTCCGGTTTCTGAGCTGGACATCAAGTCAGACAGCCATGTCCTTCGGTGTCAGAGACGAAAGAAATGGACGGGTGGGCCATCGCGACCGTGTCCACCGAAATGCTTCTAAAGGTAAGAGCCAATGTCACCTCGACACGTTTTATGAAAAAAAGAAACCTAAGGGCAAGAATTGTTTAACATAAACACAATATTATTTTCACACCCAAAAAAAGCTAAGAATTTAACTACCAAATAGGCCATCGGGTTCAGATTTCCCGCACGTGTCATGAATTATTTCATCTTCTTTTAAAACTCTTTTTTTTTTTAATTTTCACCTGAGGATATTTTTCCATTGATTTTAGAGAGAGTAGAAGAGAGGGAGAGACAGAGAGAAATATCTATGTGAGAGAAACACATTGATTGGTTGCCTCCTGCACGTGCCCTGACCAGGGCCCGAGGCCGGGAGGAGCAACCCAGGTACGTGACCAGAATCGAACCCGGGACCCTTTGTTCCGCAGGCCGACGCTCTATCCACTGAGCCAAGCTGTCCAGGGCATCTGTTTCTAAAAATCTTGTTTCCCAATTACATTGGCTGACATGTCTGGAGCCTCTGTGGTCTACAACTTCCTTGCCCTGGTGACTTTCCTTGCTTTTCACTCCCTGAGGGTCGGTTGCCCTGCTTCTCCCACATCCTGGATTCTGCTGATTGTGTTTCTGTCATGTTGTTTAACAGGTTTCTCTGCCTGTGTTTTTTATAAAAGCGTTCTTAGAACAAAGATTTGCTCAGTTTCAGGTTTCTTTTGCTTGTTTATTTAAAGATGTCTGGTTGCCTCTTTTTGTGATTGAAGACTGAGCGGGGCTCCGAACGTAGGCCTCACCCCGCGGTTCTTAGGCCTCCATGTCGCGGCCGGTGTGACATTCTGTGGGGACCGCCAAATGGCGATCTCAGCAGGACTCACTCCGACACCCCTGGTGTGAGAGCTGCCCACCGGCCATGGCTCCTGCTCCAGCACACGCGGCCCTCTGTGGGCCGGTCAGCAGCACGCGGTGCTCTCCCCCTCCCACTGGGTGGGATAAGGGAGCGTTGCTCCGACACCCCCAGCAGGGCTGGGGGGTTTTCATTTTGTGGTAGCAGAACGAATTCACAGGTTTTGGCATATTTGGTGTATTTGAACCACTGGAAGGTGTTTTTGTTTCAGTGTCTAAATTATCCTGGCTTGGGCCAGGTTACCAGCTGACACTTCTGTCACAGGCTTGTGGTGGCCTGAGAAGACTTGCTACTTCCTTGCTCCAGCAGATGCAGCCTCCTCGTCCCTCTCCTGCCTTCAGCCTGGAATCCGCCCCTTGTTCGAGGAGCCCTGGTCCCTTCAGCAGGGCGGTGGGAAGAGACCACGGCGTGGCCGGCAGTGCGCACAGTTCCCGGTCAGCTCCTCGGCCTTTGCAGTGCGTTTTTCCTTAAATCCGTCAGTTTCCTGTTTGTACTTTTCTTCTCTTACTATGAAGACCTTGGCTGTGCGCTTTAAATTTTTTTTGCCGAGAACATGCCAACATTATTCCTAAGAATCCGATTAGGTGTAGCTGCAGCCCAGCTCCTAGCTCTGCTTGTCCTGGCAATGCGTCCAGTGGAAGATGCAGAGGAACCGCTGCGGCCGCGGCTCTCCTGTCCCTCTGTGTGCACAGGCTGAGCTCGGCAGTTCCTCTGTGACGCGACGGGACCTGGAGGCCATTCAGTGGGAGTCGCCGGACATCTATGTCTGACTGTCCTGTTTCCAGAGACAAGTCTTCATTCTGCTGTGAGGGTGGGAGGGGAGAGGGAAGGAATGGCAGGCATGTTAGTGCTCGCATTCTCGCATCTGAGCAGGAGCGCGGAGTAGACGTACCCCCTCCCA
>NW_005370460.1:1889830-1892660 GCF_000412655.1 Myotis brandtii
TAGAGTCGCAGGTCATCCCTTTGCTCTCAGAGAACCTCAGCCCTGCACGCCCCATGGATCCCCTCCGTCCAAGGCCGCGTGTGTGGTTTCTCCCTGGTGCGACCGGCTCCCCCAGGACAGGGAGGCGAGGCGCTCGGAGCAGATTTCCCGCCGGCCCAGGGCCATCCAGTCTCTCCTCCGGAATCCTCGTGCGCCAGCGGTGTCCGGAGGTCTGCTCCCTCCCAACCTGCCCCCACCTGCCCGTCCTCCCCACCTGCGCTGCTCCAAGGTCGGCGGGCTCACGTCCACTCTTATCTCCCTGGTGAGTCCACAGACACTCACTTCTCTTCCCTTTTGAAGTAACTATTTAAATCATTTGCTCATTTTTTTCCATTATTTGTCTTTTTATCATGAGTCTTGTATGTTTCATGGGTACTAATCCTTTGTCAGATAAAAATATCAGTAGTCAAACATTTGCTTTTAATTGGATTAGCAAACTTTAAAAAAATAGTATCGCTGCTTATAGAATTCTAAAAATAGAAACTATATCTCAGTAAACACGGACTTTAAGAAACCTCTGAACTTTCAGCTTCAAGACAAAAAATCCCCATAATTTCCCTTACACTCCCTGTTCCGTTAAATATACATTTGGTTAAATACCTTGACCCTAATGAATTTGAATACTACAATAATGAAACTTGATTTTAAATGTTAGTTTACTCTATAGGAAAATTCCCTACAAGGCAAGTTTTTTTTTTAAATTCCCTGTAGTGTCGAGTTGATGAACTTTGTAAAGGGCCTGATAGTGAACATCGTAGGTCCTTTAGGTCAAAAGGTCTCTTTCCTGGCCACTCGCCTCTGCCTTCTGTGGCAGGGAATGACTGTCCCAGACAACACACACATTAATGGCCCCCGTGCCCCACGGAAACCCACTCACAGAAGCCAGTGGTAAGTGGGGCGTGGCTCCTGACCCATGCTGTAGACACACACAAATATGTTGCAAATAACGAAAATAAGGGCTTTTTGCAAATGACAGCCCTCGCCACTCTCTCTGCACCACTGAAAACTGGTCAGACTCGCATGGGATGCAGGCAAGTTTTCAGGCTCGACCTCAGTATCACCCGTGACCTTTACAGAGGTCGCACTGCGGCCTCACTCGGATCAGTGTCTCACAAGGAACCTGGACGGAGCCGTTCAAACCTGCCACTGCCCCCAGAAAAGTGGCTCCGAGCGCCCGTGAGGTGGAGAGCGAAGCAGCCTTGTAGCTGAAGACCAGTTCAGCTGTGAAACTGCCACATTGAAAGGAGAAGCGTATGCCCAGCCGGAATGGCTCAGTGGTTGGTGGTTGTGTCCACCTATGACCCAGGAGGTCATGGTTCAATTCCCAGTCAGGACACATGCCTGGGTTTTAGGCTCAAGCTCCAGTAAGGGGCATGCAGGAGGAAGCCGATTGATAATTCTATCTCTCCCGCTCTCTTCCTCTGTGAAATAAATAAAAATATATTTAAAAGAAAAAAAAGAGAAGACTATATTATTTAAAAAGCCTATACATTATACATTTACAAGGAAATTTCTCTGAAATGCTAATTTCCTTAGGACCCAGGACTCTCCCTTTAATCCATCTTCATGCTGTCACACCCCGGGGCGTGGGGTGGGTGTTCAGTACCTGCTATTTGCACATCTCTGTTATCTAAAACTCGGTGAGCGCATGGCTTAATTGGCATAATGCTAATTCCATGTAACCACCACAAACGGGCACTCCTCCGGACTCTGCAGTCTATGAATTCCACTCTGATTCCTTAAGTCACCTGGCTGGCAGCCGGGCCTTGCCCTGGGTTAGAGTTATGTGGGGAAAGCTGTGATGAGTCCTGAGTCTGGAGGCCAAAAGCATTGGAAACATTTCACCTTGTGTTGGTTTTAACCTCCATCCTAACCCAATGCCTATCCTCCACCCTAACCCATGCCTATCCTCCCTCCTAACCCAATGCCTATCCTCCATCCTAACCCAATGCCTATCCTCCACCCTAACCCAATGCCTATCCTCCACCCTAACACAATGCCTATTCCCCACCCTAACCCAATGACTATTCCCCAACCTAACCCAATGCCTATCCTCCATCCTAACCCAATGCCTATCCTCCACCCTAACACAATGCCTATTCCCCACCCTAACCCAATGCCTATCCTCCATCCTAACCCAATGCCTATCCTCCACCCTAACACAATGCCTATTCCCCACCCTAACCCAATGCCTATCCTCCATCCTAACCCAATGCCTATCCTCCACCCTAACACAATGCCTATTCCCCACCCTAACCCAATGCCTATCCTCCATCCTAACCCAATATGCTAATTTCCTTAGGACCCAGGACTCTCCCTTTAATCCATCTTCATGCTGTCACACCCCGGGGCGTGGGGTGGGTGTTCAGTACCTGCTATTTGCACATCTCTGTTATCTAAAACTCGACCAGCACATGGCTTAATTGGCATAATACTAATTCCATGTAACCACCACAAACGGCCCTCCTCCGGACTCTGCAGTCTATGGATTCCACTCGATTCCTTAAGTCACCTGGCCGCAGCCGGGCCTTGCCCTGGGTTAGAGTTATGTGGGGAAGCTGTGGTGAGTCCTGAGTCTGGAGGCCAAAAGCATTGGAAACATTTCACCTTGTGTTGGTTTTAACCTCCATCCTAACCCAATGCCTATCCTCCACCCTAACCCAATGCCTATCCTCCACCCTAACCCAACGCCTATTCCCCACCCTAACCCAATGCCTATTCCCACCCTAACCCAATGCCTATTCCCCACCCTAACCCAATGCCTATTCTCCACCCTAACCCAATGCCTATT
>NW_005370460.1:1894444-1906990 GCF_000412655.1 Myotis brandtii
CCATCCTAACCCAATGCCTATTCCCCATCCTAACCCAATGCCTATTCCCCATCCTAACCCAATGCCTATTCCCCATCCTAACCCAATGCCTATTTTCCTTGCTAGAACGAACGTATATGATGTACCAGGTGTGGCATCCTAACCCAATGCCTATTTTCCTTGCTAGAACGAACGTATATGATGTACCAGGTGTGGGTTAGATTTTTTCCGTAAGATTTATCTCCTTGGATACTAGTGTTAACTATTATTACTCCATCTTCAAATGAGGAAACCAAGGGTCAAAGAGGTTATGCAACCTGCCCGGACTTACCCCGTCATTGGAGCCAGGCTTCACTCAGTATGAGAGAGTCCCGGGACCTGAAGACCTGCAGTCTCATGGGAAGAAAAGGGGCAGCTGGCAAAACCCGAGGCGACAGTCACCAAGGCTGAGAAGGAAGTGTCTACAGAGAACTAGAGGCTTGGGACAGTGGGGACTGCATGGCTAGACCAAGTTCTCTCTTCATTTGTCTTTAAAGCAACATCTAAAGCAGCATCGCCCAGAGCAGCATCAAGTTCAGCTTTTGCCCTGAGGGAGTAGTGCATTGAGCACTCAAGCACTTGAATGGGTAGCAGGAAGGAAAGTTTAAAGGAAAGATGCCTGGAGGAAAGAAGAAAAGGTGATGGACAGCTGAGGTCACAGCAGGAGGCGGGACTAAAGCAGGCCTCTGTGGTCATGAACCTGGGACTCTGCTCTCACTTTCTGTGTCTTTATCTCTCTCCCGTGAGCTCTGCTGATGTCCATTGCACAGAAGGAATAAAAGTTAAAACTATGCAGGGGAGGCCTGCCTAGTCCACGTGTCTTAGCTTTAGGTTTCCACCAATATTGGTCAAAACCACCCGGAGCGTATGCCCAAGGCCGGGCTGCAAAACCATGGAGCCTCGCGTCCCGGTGGCCAGGACCCGTCTCTCCCAGCCTCTTCCCTCCAGAGCCTCCCAGAACCTCCAGAAGCCTCTCCAACCCAGTGCCACCTCCTGTCACTGCTTCACACGTCTGTCACCAAAATGTTTTGGCAGGAGCATCATCCTCAGGTTTTGACATGATCCCGGGGAGACACTTTTTCAATTATTACTAATGGAACATTACGCTCCTCTTTGGAAGTCTGCATGAATAAAAGGGTCATTAATGACATCTCCGCGCAGCCCGCAATCATCAGCGTTCGCGCCGGCGTGTTTCTTTAAGCACCTGGTAACTCCCACTCCCCGTCACCTCGCAGCTGGAGAGCAAGCTCCTGAGGCGGATGCCTAGGCCAGGTATGGACTCCCTGCGGGGCGGGCTGCTTGCTCTCTGGGGTTTTGTCTCCAGGTTACACAGAGTGTCCCTGCTCCTGTGGCTGCCCTCATTCCCCAGCGCTTCGCCAGCGCCAGCCTCCCTGACCCCCCCAGCGGCGTCTGGGGCAGCTCCTGGTTCACCTCCGAGGGGAGGGGCGGGGGCTATGGAGACAGTGTCTCTGGGCACCCCCGGGCCCCGGGCGCACAGCAGGCTGGTGGGTAAGCGGTACTTATGCCAGCTCAGCATCCAAGTCCAGTCACGGAAAAGGCCGATGGTTCTACAGGTTTCCAGGACTTTTCCACAAGATGGTCCCCACCATTGTCTAATCCCAGCCTTGACCTCCGACAGGCTAGCAGTGGTCCCTGGCTGACATTCAGCTACAAATGGCCATGGTTGATAGTGTAGCTCAGTGATTCTTCCTTTCTTCTCCCTGATTCATTCAGATACGCAAGACAGGTAAAGGAGGAAAAGACTCTGTTTCCTAGGAATTATAGCGACCCGTTCCTTCCCAACACGTGGACGCGTACGGGAACACAGAGAAGCAGAGCAACAGCCACAGGACAACCCGGAATCTGCTCTAATTTATCTAAAAAGAAGCCAACCACATGCTCGGCCCTTGGTCAGCGGCGACAGCGTGCATCTGATACACCCTGAGACACCCCAATAACAACACGTGTCATCAGTGATGCTGGTTCTAGTGAAATGGTGGGCGCAGCACTTCGGTCTGCTGGGACTTCTCTGTAGATGAACATCAGTGACATGTTTAGCAATTAGGCTGCCACGTGACCTGGACCATCCCCTTCCCATGGCCCTCTCAGGACGGTCCTCCCACCAGCTGGGCGCGGGCGGCCTGCCTGTGCTCGCTTCCGTCACCTGGGGCCTCCAAGGAGATGCAGCATGAGTTAGAGTGTAAAGTTTCCGCTGGGGAACGTCTGTGAAGGCTGTGAGGCGGAAGGAGAGAGGACGGAGACTTGGGTAAGAACTTGATGATAGAGAAGTTCTCAGACACTCTGGGCCAGACCACTGGGGAGTCCCAGACCAGGACTGTCCAGACGAGGGATCTGCGTCCGCGAGGAGTGACCTCGTTCTAGTGGCAAGGACGGCTCCACCGTTGTCCAGGAAGAGCCACAGGGAGTGGAGAGTTCAGTCAGCCGTGTTCCCGCAAGTTCCTCACAGGGACACCTGAGCAGGGCGTTCCGAGGCCCCGGGAGACCATCCCTGCTCCTGGTGAGCCCGCCGCCTCCCGTTACAAAGCCCACAGCTCTGCTGCCAAGTGCTCCCCTGGAAGGACTGTTTCATAAAGCGCACCCTGTTGTCAGTCTCACCGGAGCCGAGCCCTTGGCGCCCCATTTTCATGGGAGAGAACAGAGTGGCAGGGTTCAACCAAGTGCCTCTGGCGTTCTGTCCAAGCTCTGGTGCCTCAGCCCAGCTGGACGGAGCCGGGGCCCAGGCAGCTGCCCGGGTGAGAAGGCAGCGAGCCGGCTCCATGCTCCAGATGCCGTCGCTCGGGCCAGCCCTGGTCACGGGGCCCTGGCATGGGGGCATTCGGCACACACTTCTCTCTCCATCCCAGAGCTTGTTAGCGCGATGCCAGGGGCACAGCTGGGGCTGCGAACGGCCAGTGTCAGCAGTTTCTCCGCAGGTCCCGCTTCTGAAATGCAAGCGCAGACCAGTCCGTGCCCACCTCCTTTCCCTCCCAGCGGGAGGCTCCCTCATCTCATTTACAGACACCACTAGGCGGCCAGACCAGGAGCCTGAGGCACATGACCCGGCCTCGCCGCCGGGAATGCCCACCCCGCGTCCTCAACTCCCAAACAGCAGGAGAAGGTAGCCCTTCCTCGGGGAGGATGCGCCCAGCCCTGCGTGGCACCCAGTGCAACGGTCTCACGGACTAAGACCTCCTCCAGAAAGCCTCAAAGTGGCCGGTGCTGGCCTTCCAAGCGCTTGTCCTGGGGACCCCCAGGGAGCAGCAGTGCCGTGTGCCCTGGAACTGTGAGCGGGGTGCAGCCCCTCTCCCAGCGCCTCTGGGGCAGCAGACACCGGGAAGCGAGTTCATCCGGCACAGCGCCCCCATCTGGCTCCAGGTGACAGGAATCTCCCGCAGGCGCAGTGCCCCTGGGCCTCAGCCCCGCCTCCCTCGCCCTCCCCTCTCCTCACCCCTCGGAATGAGTTGATTTGGATTTGGGGGCCCATTTCCCCCACAGAGTGGCACAGAAGACTTCCCTGGCCTATGGAGTTCAACATTCCAGAGAAGAAAGACCTTCTCCGTCCCAGGAGCCCAGCCAAGTCGGGCGGCACCCGACAGGCTGGGCTCCGGCCATGCTGCACCTGAGCCAGTCAGGGGACAGGGCCGGGGGCACCTGGGGAGCCTGCCTGGTCCCATGCCCACCGGTCGGGGCGGTCAGCGGAGAAGAGGGAGTCTCCCTGCAGAACCACGCAGACCAAGGCCGACCGGGGCCAGCTGACTAGAGGGTGAGCAAAGGGACGGAAGTGGCTGATGGGGGCGTGTGCTGCACCCACTCTGTCTGGGAAATGACCCCTCGGGAGCGGCGGGAATGTTCGTGTCTCTCAAGAAGTGCGATCTGACCATTGTGAACGGCACATTGTTCCACGTCCCCAGAGGTACCAACGTGCACATGTGATCCCAGTAAGTGCGATGATCGCAAGCGCACGGTGCAGGACTAACTGGAGGCGGCCCGGCTTCTGAGCAGGGCCTTCACCTCGGGTCTCAGTCTGACGGTGGCATCCAGGTGGCCCTGGCATCTCACCTGAATCGAGGGCGAGCCAATGACACTCCTCCCAGGGCTGATGTGCAGCAGATGCTGGGCCAGGTGGGACACCGCTCTGCCTGGGCTGGACACCACAGAGACAGCACCCGCGTGGCGGGGAAGACCGCGGCCCCAGCACACGCCGGGGCTTCTCTTAATGACTCACTGTCCTCCGGAGAGGAGTGTGACAGCTGAGAGCCCGGGACCCGCGGCCTCAGGCAAAGCGCCCTTCCTCTTGTCAGGGAGCGAGGACTGCAGCTGCGTTGTTATCTGCCGGGCTCACTCGCAGCCTCTGCGGGGGCTCATTACTCCGCTGGCCGTGCAGAGAGGAGAGACGCGGCCACCCAGGCCCACACCGGGAGCATGTCATTGCTCTCTCGTAGCCTCTGACTCCGGGCGGACGGAACGGAGGTGCCCGGAGCGTGTCATTGCTCTCGTCTCGTAGCCTCTGACTCCGGGCGGACGGAACGGAGGTCAGGAGAACAGGACGAAGGGACCTCGCACCCCGGACACACAGGTCTCCAGGCTGCGTCAAGCCGGTAAGCACACCCCGAGGAAGCTTGCGGGGCGTGCAGGTGCTGCCTCACAAGCAAGAAAGTGGGTGCCCGCTTCCCCAACAGCATATCACTCACCCGCGTCCTTTCCGAGGCGCAGTCTTGAGTGCAGAGAACGGAGCCGAGCTCAGGAGAGAGGCTCGCGGCAAAATGCACCTGACCTTGGCCTGTCTTATCCGGGCAGCTGCTGGCAGAGGGTGAGCCCGCGGGGTATGTGCCAGCGTCTCACCGGTCACATTTCTCAGAAAAAGAAAAATGCGATGAGATGCCCAGATGTGTGGGACACGCAATCGCGCTTCCACGTGGCCCCCAAAGGGCGCTTGCGCCCAGGTGAGTCCAGCCCAGAGGCCAGCGTGATGCCTGGAGGTTCACTCCCACACCCGTCAAACACACCCAGGGTTTCATGTGATGAGTGTGTCCTCTTCGGGGTCCACAAGGAAGCGCTAGGAGGTGGGGAGGTGGAACCAAGACACAGGATGCTTCCGACTCCCCGTCCAATGTGCAGGTGGCCCCAAGGGGACCTGAGCCAGGACAGAGCTGTCACAGGTGTGCGGGAGCACATTCCACCCTCGGGGAACGGAACCGGTGTGTGAGAATGCTTTACACCAGGGGTGGGGAACCTTTTTCTGCCCAGGGCCATTTGGATATTTATAGCATCGTTTGTGGGCCATACAAAATTCTCATCAACTTAAACATTAGCCTGCTGCAGTTGGCAAACATTTAATTAACTCACCCCTCACGCCTTGGCAGGGCCAGACCCAGTGATTTCATGGGCCTTATATGGCCCACGGGCCGGACGTTCCCCAGCCCTGCTTTACAAGAAAAGTAGAATACAGTGGGGCCTTGACTTACGAGTGTCGGACTAACAAGTTTTTTTGAGAAACCAGCTGTCTCCGGCCGATTTTTTGCGTTGAGTTGATAGAGTAATTTGAGTTAACGAGCTCCTTAACGAGCTCCTTAACGAGCTCATTCTCAGAACGAATTAAACTCGTAAGTCAAGGCCCCACTGTAACAGAAATTGGGCATTTTTTTTTTCAAGAAAGGACAGAGACACCCCTACCCCCCCAGGGGGAGCTGGAGCCGGAGGGGTCATGACTTTGGGCTTGTGACCTGGCATGTTTTCCAGAGGAGATGGTGGGGAGGGCAGGCGCTTGACGGACAGAGACAGCAGGAGGGATGTCCAGGGGCTTCCGTGAGGACAGAGTCTGGGGAGAAAACATAATATGCGGAAGGGCTTTCAGGAAATGTCCTGTTGGATGCACTGCATAAACCCTGAGCTTAACCCGCTCAGGAAACTCTTCACTATAAATTGATGTCATTCTTCAAACCTCTGGTGCTGGGGTGGTGCCTCCAGGTCACTGACCGCAGAGTCCGGGTCACGGGGCCCTGTTCACAGGACACGCCTCAGGATGGAGTCACTCCCTCGCATCCAGAAGGTAAAGAATGCGTTCGCTTTGTAAAAAGCTTCATTTCTGGACACACACTGCCACAGGCTCCAGCTCACGAGACTTGCCAAGGATTGAAGCTGATTTCTAAGCGAATATAAATAGAACTAGAGGCCCAGTGTGTGAAATCTCAGTGGTAGCCCGCAGCTGCTCGCAGCCCCGCCCACCCACCTGCCTGCCCATCCGCCTTGCTGTGATTGGAGCCTGTGGGCTTCGGGGGGAGGGACCAAGAGGTTCCTCTCCCTGGTCAGCCCCCACCCATGCACAAATTCATGCACCGGGCCTCTAGTATATATACTAAAAGAAATAGACCCAAGTGTTAAATGGAAATAAGAATTCCAGCTGATTAAAGGCTGGATTGGAGAATGTCTTGGTCCACAGCAATGATGGGCTGTGTGACATTTTATTCCAGAATTAACCCTGCCCATCAGTCAGGACAGACGAGCTGCCTTGGGCCAGGATGCACCCACTCAGGAGAGAGGGAACCGGCCAGGACTAGTTTGTTCTTGCAGACGCCAGTCAGATGGACCACCTCCTCCCAGAGTCGCATGAGCTTGAGCGAATGGTCTCTCTCTCCTGCCTCAGTTTCCTCCTGTGCCAAAGAGTTGGTTGAATTGAGTGAACTATAAAGTTCCTCTGGTTATGTAATAATTAAAGCTAAAGCTGACAGCACGAGTTTACTCGCAAAAACTAGAGCAGCCCGTCCGGCAGCCGTGGAGGGCAGAGGGCTGATGCCGGGCACAGGGAGGCTCCGACTCCTCGGCCACCCAGCGAGGTGACACGGAGCCAGGCTGCAGCGGGAGGCTAAGAAAAGGATTGGGGGGGGGGCGTGGCAGGCGGGGAGCATGCACTGCCCTAAACAGGAAAGCTCCAAACCAGGGCACAGCCCCCCTGGAGCAAACCAGAAAGATGCTTCAAGATCGCTTTGATCGATGACCTGCTGTGCGATATTGAGACATTATTCATGATTGATAATGGGCCACAGGCACCTCACTGGAGCCATTGACACTGTCTTGTGCTGTGGAGGTGGGTCAGCGCAGGCCAGCAGACAGGCCACCTGTGTCCTGTTGGTCCAGGCATAACGCAGATGTCGTCAGCTGTCTCCCTGAACATGTGCGGGTCACTGCAGCCCGTGGGGGGGGGGGGGCGGGTTGTGGGGGGAGGGCCCTAACCCACAGGCATGGGATTGCAGAGGGCAGGCAGGCTGCTGGGAGGAAGATGGCCTCCAGGGAGCTCCCTTCCACATTCCCATTTCAGGGTCCTCCCAGCACTGCTTTCCTGGGCTCCCCTTCTCTAATGAACCACTAAGAAGAGCGTGAGGGCATTTGGACACTCGCTATAAAATTCCTCAACGCGTTTCTTCTAAAGTGGGTGCAAATGGAATGCCAATAAAGGTAAGCACTAGTCTAGAAGGGCATTTGATCAGTCAACATTCTATACCTAATATTATGCTGCATGATGTGGGATATATAAGTTAGAAAGTATAAAATATTAATTTTATTTGCATAAAATATAAAATATTTTAGGTAGAGAAAGTATAAAATTTTATCTATAGATATAAAAGCCAAGCGACCAGAACACTGGAATGCTAGAATGACTGGTTGCTTTGACACGCACTACGGCCCTGAGCGGCACCCCCACCCCAATAGGGGGTGGGACTGGCCAACCGCCCGTGGCCCCTCTCCCCGACCAGCCAACCTTCTGTGTCCTCTCCCCTCAGACAGCTCGGCCCTGATCAGCTCCAATCCAGGTGGGCCGGCCGGACCCCACCCTTGCACGAATTCATTCACCAGCCTCTAGTTTGTATATAATGTAAAATAGGCCCTGGCCAGGTGGCTCATCTGGTTGAGCATCATTGCAGGTTGAGCATCATTGCAGGTTGAACTCCCGGTCAGGGGGCACATGCCTGGGTTGCAGGTTCAATCCTGGGCTGGGGGGTTGGGGTGCGTACAGGAGGCAACCAATCGATGTTTCTCTTTCACATTGATGTTGCTCTCTCTTTTTTCCTCTGTCTCTAAAAACCAAGGAAAACATATCTACAAACACATCCATATGGGCTTCCTTGTCCTCAAGCAGCTCCCTCTGTTAGGGGCAGAGGGAGGACACTCTTTTCCTAGCAATGTACCCACCAGTCACATTTCCCTTCTTCCATGCAGCCCAGGGAGTGCGCTGTGCACCCCCCTCTCCAGGGCTTGGAGCATGCGCCCCGATGACACAGCAGGGTCACATACTAGTACAGTTTCCCTCCCTCAAAAAGTCCCTCTCATTCCACACTGCCGTATCTTCCTAAGTCCCGCCTTTCTCGTGCATCATCGCTGAAAGGCTGGTTTTCCTGGGAGGCCTTCCTGAGCCTCAGACTAAGTGAGGTTCCCCTGAAGTGTTATCGTAGCACCTGCTCTTCCCTGGCGTAATGCTGGTCGCTGGGCTGGGATCACCTGTGATACCTCTGGTCTCAACGAGACGGTGAGTCCTGTGAGACAGGGACCCTGTTTGTCTCATCCCCTCAGTGCAGCAGACTCGCCGTCTGTGTCCTCGGCTCAAGGTCTAAATCCAGACACAGCCCAAGGCACGTCCTGCAACGTTGCCGGTGACTCCTGCCCTGAGGGGCCGGCCCAGAGACCCAGTTCTGCACTTCCAGCTAAAGGCAACGTCCCCAGCAACGAGGGTGGCTCAATGAGCATTTATTCAAGAATGAATACAATGAAGAATAAACCAGCGGATGAAAGGAGAGCAGAACCACGCTTAGAGACACGCCTGGACGTGCACAGCGCTCAGCGAATGGCACGTGGAGGCCCGGCGGAGGCTGTCGTGGCTTAGCTTAGTCCTTGTTCGGAAATGTAGGAGTTGACTACTTTTCTTGACTTGAATATTCTGCCTTCAAAAAAACCTCCACTTTTTTTTACCCTCCATTTGCTCAGATGGTGCCACCCTTGCATTCCCGAGTCCCTGTGGCTGTCTGAGCCCGCCACAGACTTCCCCCGCTGCGATGTAGGGCAGATGCCACGCCCATGTGTCTGCGTTTGGTCAAAGGCAAAGACTCCGTTGGCCTGTCTCCCAGGAGCAGGTAAGAGGGAGCCAAAGCCAGGCCTGGCCACACCTGCACATCGGGAGTTAGGAGTTCTTTCAGTGGAGGCCTGTGGCGCAGTGAGGAGGAGACAGTGGGCACCCCGTGGACCAGGCCCTCCCTCGACCTTGCTGTGTAAATGCTTCCGTCCGGGTGCGGGAGCCGTTCCAGCTTCGCTCCCTGGTCACCTGGACTGGCCCTGGCCACCGTGTGCCATTCCGTGTTGGTTCTCAGAGCTCCCCTTCGAACACGTCATTCATTCCACAGCTTTTTATTGAGCGTCTACTATGTGCTGACACTGGGGATTCAGCGGCAGAAAGAAAACCATGGCTTTTGTCTTCATGGAACTTGCAGCCTGGAGAGTGGCATGGAGCACAGATAACCGCAGGCAGGCAGCGCGGCGTTAGCGGGGGATGGACGCCAGGAGGAAAAGGGTCGGTCGGTGCTGGTGCGACAGGAGATGGTAATGAGGCAATGTTTTGTTTTGTGTGTTTTTTTCATTTAGTTTTGTTATTGTTGACAGTATTGCCAATGTCCCCCATCCCTCCCTCTGCTCCTGCTCCACCCTAGGCCTTAACCACACTTTGTCCATGGGCTGTGCACACATGCAGATAAATTCTTTGGTTAATCTCTCCCCACCCACCCACCACCCTCCCTTCTGAGATCTGTCAGTCTGTTCCTTGCTTCCATGTTTCTGGTCCTATTTTGTTCATCAGTTTATTTTGTTCATCAGATTCCACATCTGAATGAGATCATGTGACACTTATCTTTCTCTGACTTAGTTCACTCAGCATCATAACTCCAGGTCCATCCATGCTGTCTCAAAGGGTAAGAGGTCCTTCTTTTTCACAGCTGCATAGTATTCCATGGTGTAGATGTAACAGTTTTTAGTCCACTTGTCTACTGATGGGCACTTAGGCTGTTTCCAGATCTTATCTGTTGTGAATAAAGGGGTGATGGAGAACTCCATAAGGCACGAGGGGCCTCAGGGATGAATGGGTGTAGCCATTCAGAGTAGGGATGTCCGGCTCCCAGTGAGGGAAGAGCTTGCGGGAAGCCATGAAAGCCCTCGGAGAGAGGCTGTCTGGACAGAGGGCGCAGGGAAGGCTGAGAGGCCGGCGGGGCCTGCTGGTGAGACTTTGCCTGCCGGCTGGAGCTGTAGGTTTCCTCCATTCGGAGCGTGTTAGCAGTGGATGCAGGGATCTTAAGGCACTGGAGAGAAGCAAGGAGAGGCTGCAAGGAGCTCAGTTAGGAAGATGCTGTTGATGGGGTGACTGGACAGAGGGGGCAGGGCACAGAGGCAGGAGGGTTGATAAACTGAAGACAGATTTAAACAGGAAATTGATGGGACCCTTGGCCCCTCTTTCTCCATTGAACTCGAGGAGCTGCTGGGCCTCCCTAAGCTGTACGTGCCAATGGTCAGACTGGCGTTGCCCCGATGAGGATCACCGCCAGGCAGCCAGCTCTGCCTCGTCGCACAGACAGGGCCTTAAGGACTTCGTCCCTCTCTCTATGGGCTCAGTGTCACATCGGTTCACACTGGACCCATCATTTTTTTTTATCACTTACACATTTTTAATGTGTCAGAAAAAACCCCACGAGCGATCACTGGATATCTGACCCATCTTTTCATCCCACTCAGCTCTGTGGGAGCCGTTTCTCTCCCCAAAGCAGCTGAGGGAGGGAACCGGCCACGTATGTGCAGACCTGGGGTGGAGGGGCGTGGCAGGGAGCAGGAGCTTTAGACCAGGGACTGTGAGGTTTGGACTCTAATTAATGTGTGGATCGCTCTTCCCAACAGGGGGAGCTGGCGGAGAGTGCAGCGCCATGTCCATCTCAAAATGCTTTCTCTGGGTTTTCCCCACGTCATCTATTAATTACCTAATTACATCGTCTAATTATGGGATTCTTCTTGTATTTACACTGATTTCGTAATTGGGCATAATTGTGCTAATTGGGTTAATGATACAGGATAACAGACTACAAATTGCTTTAAAGGGACCCTGGGAAGGCTGGCTGGTCAAAAGCCCTGTGGCGGTAGGTCGGGATCTGTCTCATGGCAGCTCAGCGCGTTCCTCCCCTTCATCCTCACCCTGACTTCTCTGGCACGTGCTAGACAACAAAGAGGGAATCAGCCAAACTGTTTCCAAGACCAGGACAGATCTAGAAGCAGGCAGTTTGTAGGGGATCCCCAGACCCCTGTGGTGGACAGAAGACTGAGCCCCACAAAGACCTCTGTGCTCTACTGCTCAGAACCTGTGTCTCTGTTACCTTACACGCAAAGGGACTCTGCAGCCATGATTGGGTGAGGACCTTGAGATGTGGAGATTGTCCTGAAGTATCCAGGTGGCCCGATCTCATCGCGTGTCCTTAGCAGTGAAGGCCCTTCCTACCTGGACTAGAGATGTAACAGCGGGAGGCAGGAGAGTCAGATAAAAGATGGCAGCAGAGAAAGAATTAACACCCCTGTTCTGAGAGGTTGTAACCATCCATTGGACCAGAAAGAGGCCTCCAGGAGCTAAGGGCAAGCTCAGCTGACAGCCAGCAAGGACACGGTGACCTCAGTCCTACAACCTGTAGAACTGACTTCTGCCCTGAGTGAGCAGGACACGGTGACCTCAGTCCTACAACCTATAGAACTGACTTCTGCCCTGAGTGAGCAGGACACGGTAACCTCAGTCCTACAACCTGTAGTACTGACTTCTGCCCTGAGTGAGCAGGAAGTGGTTTCTGCCCTGGGCCCGACAGAAAGCAGCAGGCTGAGCCTTGGTCTTAGCCTGGTGACGCTGTGTTAGATTTCTGACCTACAGACTGTAACATAGTACATTTGTGTTGTTTGAGCCATTACATGTATAATAATTTGTTACCACAGCAACAGAAAACGAACATACTTCTTCACACCCTGCTGCTCCTTCCCGTCAGCCCCAGTCGTTTCTTCTGTGTCACTTACTGTCCTTCACCGTATTCAAGGGAAGGTTTGAGAGCAATTCTTGCCCCCTAATAGGAGCCTACATCAGTGTTACCTGTGACATTTGCATTTTCAGTTTTAGTTCTAATTGTGTAGTAAAATGTTTTGTCCATGAAATTAGAGTGAGAGTATGAACTTGGAGTCAGAGCTGTGTCCTTGCTCTGTGGCTGTGGCGGTGGGGACACCATAACCTGTACCCTGCTGCTCCTTCCCGTCAGCCCCAGTCGTTTCCTCTGTGTCACTTACTGTCCTTCACCGTATTGTCTCATCTGCTCTCTCTCTTACCAAAGCCTGTTTTCAAGGAAAGGTTTGAGAGCAATTCTTGCCCCCTAATAGGAGCCTATGTTAGTGTGACCTGTGACATTTGCATTTTCAGTTTTAGTTCTAATTGTGTAGTAAAATGTTTTGTCCATGAAATTAGAGTGAGAGTATGAACTT
>NW_005370460.1:1907420-1913701 GCF_000412655.1 Myotis brandtii
CCCAGGTGATTCTAATGTGCAGCCAAGGTTGAGAACCACTGCACTAAAGGGTTCTCTTTATACGGGGCCGTCAGGCTGAGTCTCAACGCGATCTATTCCCTACAGCTTGTCCAATCAGATGTCCCAGTTTGTCCAGATTGCGGTGAGGGCATCCTTAGAGGTCAGACCCATCTTGGTTAGACTCCGTCTCAGTGACTCCCCAGCTGTGTGGCCTGGGAGAGAGTCCTCATATGTAAACATGGGTGACGGCATCTTAAGGGCCCAGAGGGATTCTGGACCTCAGATGTCCTGAAAACATTGCATTTAACCATTAAGTCTTGTTCAGGGCAACTGGACTTCCTGCTGTAATTTGAGGGACATCAGAATACTGGCTTGTGTTTGACGCCTTATCTGAAATTCAGATCGAAGTCAGGAGATTGGCCGTGTTAAAATGCACAGCCTTCCAGAGCCGCTACACCCCGCACATGTCAGTCATCGCCACCAGTGTGAGTGAGGGGATGGGCAGCATTTCTGATGTGCTGTAACCCCAGGTCAGAAAGTGAGCGGTCATAACACCAAGGCCGATGTGTCTGTGGGCCAGGACAGGATGAAGCGTGACTGAGCCCAATCGGTACTCTTTGAGTTCTTTTAGGAAATGAACCTAAGAAAAACGAGATTAAAATATTAAGACACAGAATGAGAAATAAGCCATGTACTCATGTCCATCACTGGACGGCCCCCATGTTTTATAATTATCAAGTTCAAGTTCATTTTCTCTGACCCACCAGACCAGTTGCTTCTCGAGGCCAAAGCCGGTGGCCTGTTTAACCCCCAGGACATAATACATTGCTTGACACACAGTGCTCAGTAAGTACTCATCCACTAAACAAATTAATAAATAAATGAACAAAAGGCCAAATAGAGTTTCTCGCTGAGATTGAGCTGGCGTCTGCATACTCAGCCCCAGGGCCGTGGGCCTCTTCCCTAGACTCCAGCACGGGCCCCCTTCCAGGTGGCCACCCTGCCCCACCTGGCCGGCGCCTGGCTCAGCATTCCTGGGCTCCTTCCTGGCTCGGAGCTAGGCTGGTGAGATCACATTCCAGCAGCTTCATTCGCCTGGGCTGCTCCCTGGGCTCTGCACAGTGTCGCCCACAGGTATTGATCTCCCGGTCCAGGCTGAGAGAACGATTTCACTTTCAACTGACTAATTGTGCAGGGAAAGGGCTTTAAAGCAAGGCGGGGAAATCCATTAAATTCTCTAAGGCAGCGCCGAGGTCACCCTGCTCAGCAGCGCAGCCATACAGATGTGCAGAGAAGCCAGATGTTGGCGCAGACAGCCTCGACTGTTAACAAGATCCCCATCTCCCTGAGGAGGTCTTGTTTTGCAAATGACTTTCTAGGTTTTAGGGGTTTGGGGTGGGGGAGGGAGAGAATCTGGATCCATCTGAGGCAAACACTGCCTATAATTTTTTTCAATCATTTATTTGGCTCTTGTCACAGAGCTGAGCCCGTGGACACAGCCATGTCCGCTGCAGAGATGTGCACATCACCCAGGTGCACATGGCAGCTTCAAGGGGAAGCAATCGTCTGGGCCGCAGCTGCCCAGACTGCGTTCCTGGGACCCAGGGTTCCGAGTTGCTGCCTAGACAGCCTCTGAGGGTGCAGGGAGTGGGGCACAGGCTGGCGGCTCCTGGCCTCCCACCCACCCCCACCACCCCGAGGGCTGTTATATATGAATTACAAGATTGCATTTGGAAAGAAAGATTTCCTCTACTTACGAATGGTTTAAGCTGTAGACGCAGGCAGTACTGCATCGTGGGTACACAGGCCGCGTCTGTGAGCATCTGGGTTAGGTCTGCGTGACCGCCAGGCCCGTGGCCAGGACGAGCTCCATCTCCCCGACACAAGGACTCGGCCCTGCCATCACTTCCTCTCCATCTCATCAGTTCGTCCTTCGTAACTGAATTGTTTCATCAACATGTAAACCCTTACAATAGACAGGAAAGGAGGAAGGGGAGAGAGAGCATCTTCTTTGACCCCGTACAGGGTGGGGCAAATGCTGGTTTAAGTTCTTTGTATGGAAAAGACAGTAATTAATAAGCCCTGATACAAGACTAAACTGCTCTGCATACTGACAACTGTGAACCTACGTCTGCCCACCCTGCTGGCTCTACCTCCTGCTTCTTCTCTTCTCTTCTCTTCTCTTCTCTTCTCTTCTCTTCTCTTCTCTTCTCTTTTCTCCTCCATGCCTCCACATCTCACGCCTCCACGTCCTCACCCCATGAGCCCTTGAACCCATGCCCCCAGCTACCTTGTCAAAGTCACTGGCCCCGAGCGCCACACCCCAGGTCACGCCCCATCTCCCCAGGTACCTGTCAGCAGCAATGACTGGGCTTGGCATAGACCTGGTTGAAAGAAAAGTGTCTTCCCTTGGGGTCCAGGATGCCACGCTTCCTCTTCGCGCCCCTTGACTGCCCAGCCTCCTTCCTCACTCCTGGTTCTGCCCGAGTCCGGCCTTTGCCAGCCTCCAAGCCTCACTTCCAAGTTCCCTTTCCCTCTTCTCGTCCAGGCCTGCAGGTGCTCCGTGCTGACTCCTGCCGATTTCTGCCTCCAGCGTCCAAGCTCTCTTCCGCCGCTGGACGGTGCTGCGTGGACATGGGAGTGGCCACTGCACCTGCCTGCCCAGAATAGAGCTCCTGCCCCCTCCCTCCTCCCAGACGCTCTGTCCCATTCCCCATCCGCCTGGCAGCGAGGGGCTGGGCGGGGACGCAGGAGTGGCCTCTCTTGCGTCCTGCTCTTTCCCCCTCAGGCCACACTTAGTCCATCACTGACTCCCATTGGTTTGACCTTCAAATCTGCCCAGAGCCATCTCCTTCCCATCTTCCCCTATTGCCAAGGGGCCCAAACTGCCCTTTCCCTCCTGTGGCTCTTGCAGCGGCTTCCACCGGGTCTCTCTGCCTTGGCGCCTCTGTCTCCCGTGGTTCACTCCTCGAAAAGCTCCCTGTGCTCACAGCACACAGAGGACAGCCCGCAAAGTCTCTATTGCAGCCGACACAGCCCTCCGGCCAAGCTCCGGGTCACCTCCTCACTCTCTGGGAGGCCCGGTGACCACGCCCTGGGTCCACCGGCTATGCGCTCACCCACAGAGAAGGCCAGCCTCCCCCATCAGGCAAGCTCCTCATCAGATGACCCAACAAAGCATCGCTATGTCCCCTCTGGGCCTCCCAGGATGGGGAGGACATGCCACAGCCACGACCGTGACCCCTGACCCTGAAGGCAGAGCAATGGATGGGGAGGACATGCCACAGCCACGACCATGACCCCTGACCCTGAAGGCAGAGCGATGGCTCCCGGTGGCGGTGTGCACAGCCCCCATGGAGGCCGAGAGGCGGCTTAACGAGTGGCTTTTCTGGGTAGGAATCATGAACCTTCTCTTCCTCTTCTCCGTGGCTTTTGTTTTGGTCTCCTTCCGGTTTCACAGAGCACCGCCGTACATGCCTCTCACCTCCTCCTTGCGGGACCTGCATGCAGACCCTCTGCACTGCCGCGCCCGGCAGGCAGGCCCAGGCTGCGAGGGGCTCCCCGCAGGGTGTGGCTTTTGTTTTGGTCTCCTTCCAGTTTCACAGAGCACCGCCATACATGCCTCTCACCTCCTCCTTGCGGGACCTGCACGCAGACCCTCTGCACGGCCGCGCCCCTGGCAGGCAGGCCCAGGCTGCGAGGGGCTCCCCGCAGGGGCTCAGGGTTCCTGGCCTCACAGTTACCCTCTTACCTTCCAGCTCAGGGTCTGTCTCTCCCAGCGGGTCTGGGGTCTCTGTGATCTCAGCCCCAAACCCTCCCCCTACGCCCCTCTCCCCGCTGAGCCTGCCTCACAGTGGGTCTCACCAGTGCCTCCTGCCAACCCGTGAGGCTGGCGCAGGGCTGTGGGAGCCACACGTTGATCACACCAAGTGGCTTTAAAAATATAAACTGGTTACTCTGGAAGCGTGAAGACACAGACAGCGCCAGGGGTGATGCCTGCCCATGCGGTGGTGAACACATCTATGTTTTTCTTGCCGGTTCAGAGCACAGGGGTGACGTTGAGTGTCTGAGGGAAGAGTCTGTCTTTGGCCATTAGAACAAAGCAAGCGAACGAACTACATGGATGGAAGGAACACCGTCCTGGCCTTAGTGCGGGAGCACTTAGGAATGTCCCCCGCATCGCTCCTGATCTCTCAGGGAGGGACACAAGTTTGGCCAGTCCCTCCGAGGTCCCGGCTTCGGTGCTGCGACCAGGACTGAGCTAGCGGTCCTCTCACGAGGAAGCAGGAACAGGGGAACCATACACGTGGCTGAGCCTGTAGGTAGCGCACGATGAGTGAGAGGCAAGCCTCCCTCCACCAGCCCCACACTGCACTGAGGACACAGTCACTGCACCCACAGCCTCCCCTCCACCAGCCCCACACTGCACTGAGGATGGAATCACTGCACCCACAGCCTCCCCTCCACCAGCCCCACACTGCACTGAGGATGGAATCACTGCACCCACAGCCTCCCCTCCACCAGCCCCACACTGCACTGAGGATGGAATCACTGCACCCACAGCCTCCCCTCCACCAGCCCCACACTGCACTGAGGATGGAATCACTGCACCCACAGCCTCCCCTCCACCAGCCCCACACTGCACTGAGGATGGAATCACTGCACCCACAGCCTCCCCTCCACCAGCCCCACACTGCACTGAGGATGGAATCACTGCACCCACAGCCTCCCCTCCACCAGCCCCACACTGCACTGAGGATGGAATCACTGCACCCACAGCCTCCCCTCCACCAGCCCCACACTGCACTGAGGATGGAATCACTGCACCCACAGCCTCCCCTCCACCAGCCCCACACTGCACTGAGGATGGAATCACTGCACCCACAGCCTCCCCTCCACCAGCCCCACACTGCACTGAGGATGGAATCACTGCACCCACAGCCTCCCCTCCACCAGCCCCACACTGCACTGAGGACGGAATCACTGCACCCACAGCCTCCCCTTGACTCGCGGGAGAGACACCGGCACCTGCCAGCCGCCGTGAGCCACTCCTATACCCACCCGAGGGAGGGAGATCGAGGTGCCTGACCGCCAGGAGTGGGACCCCCGCCCTGGGGAAAACTGGGTAACTTAGCGTCCCCGCCTTCCGCTCTGACGTCGTGGCATCAGTCTCCCCAGAAATACAAGGCGCAGTCAATAAGCGCCGAGCGCATGGCACTGCGCACCTAGCAGGGGCTCAACAAGTTCCATGGAACGTGTGAGAACGACACTCAGCATGAGGGAAGCTCCAGGGCGACCCCCGTCCTTGTGCCCTAAATGAAGGGTTAGAGCTGCACATGCAGGACAGACCTCCAGGGACGTGGTCTGGGTCCAGGACGGACCTCCAGGGCCGTGGTATGGGTCCAGGATGGACCTCCAGGGCCTGGTCTGGGTCCAGGACGGACCTCCAGGGCCGTGGTATGGGTCCAGGATGGACCTCCAGGGCCTGGTCTGGGGGCAAGCCTCCCTCCACCAGCCCCACACTGCACTGAGGACACAGTCACTGCACCCACAGCCTCCCCTCCACCAGCCCCACACTGCACTGAGGATGGAATCACTGCACCCACAGCCTCCCCTCCACCAGCCCCACACTGCACTGAGGACGGAGTCCCTGCACCCACAGCCTCCCCTTGACTCGCGGGAGAGACACCGGCACCTGCCAGCCGCCATGAGCCACTCCTATACCCACCCGAGGGAGGGAGATCCAGGTGCCTGACGGCCAGGAGTGGGACCCCCGCCCCGGGGAAAACTGGGTAACTTAGCGTCCCCGCCTTCCGCTCTGACGTCGTGGCATCAGTCTCCCCAGAAATACAAGGCGCAGTCAATAAGCGCCGAGCGCATGGCACTGCGCACCTAGCAGGGGCTCAACAAGTTCCATGGAACGTGTGAGAACGACACTCAGCATGAGGGAAGCTCCAGGGCGACCCCCGTCCTTGTGCCCTAAATGAAGGGTTAGAGCTGCACATGCAGGACAGACCTCCAGGGACGTGGTCTGGGTCCAGGACGGACCTCCAGGGCCGTGGTATGGGTCCAGGATGGACCTCCAGGGCCTGGTCTGGGTCCAGGATGGACCTCCAGGGCCTGGTCTGGGTCCGAGGTCGACCTCCAGGGCCGTGGTATGGGTCCAGGATGGACCTCCAGGGCCTGGTCTGGGTCCAGGACGGACCTCCAGGGCCGTGGTATGGGTCCAGGATGGACCTCCAGGGCCTGGTCTGGGTCCAGGACGGACCTCCAGGGCCGTG
>NW_005370460.1:1913801-1914986 GCF_000412655.1 Myotis brandtii
CCAGCCCCACCTGCACTGAGGACGGAATCACTGCACCCACAGCCTCCCCTTGACTCGCGGGAGAGACACCGGCACCTGCCAGCCGCCATGAGCCACTCCTATACCCACCCGAGGGAGGGAGATCCAGGTGCCTGACGGCCAGGAGTGGGACCCCCGCCCCGGGGAAAACTGGGTAACTTAGCGTCCCCGCCTTCCGCTCTGACGTCGTGGCATCAGTCTCCCCAGAAATACAAGGCGCAGTCAATAAATGCCGAGCGCATGGCACTGCGCACCTAGCAGGGGCTCAACAAGTTCCATGGAACGTGTGAGAACGACACTCAGCATGAGGGAAGCTCCAGGGCGACCCCCGTCCTTGTGCCCTAAATGAAGGGTTAGAGCTGCACATGCAGGACAGAGGATGGACCTCCAGGGCCTGGTCTGGGTCCAGGATGGACCTCCAGGGCCTGGTCTGGGTCCGAGGTCCCCTCTGCTGTCCCGGGCCAGACCCGTCAGTGCACTCCGGCCTCTGGCGCTAGTGAGGGAAGGAGTGCGCATCCTCGTGCGCTGTGAAGGCTGGTGGCCTCGACCCTGAGCCCGGGGAGGGGAAAGGACTTTCTTCTCACTCAGGTGCCCTGCACAGGCTGCTGCTGTGTTTCCCTTCCAATGGTTAGTGTGGTGTTTTGCTGTTTTAACGGCTGCCTGAAACGATATGGCTGTTATTATCAACTAGAAGCCCGTTGCATGAAGATTCGAGCAATAGGCCTTCCTTCCTCTGGCTGCTGGCATCAGTTTTCCTCCAGCACCCGGGACCCAGGCCTTTGGTCCGGCCACAGAGAGGCTTGACTTCTTCTCTTTAGGGTTCAGTGGTCACAGCGGAGAAGCCAAGCCTCTTCAGTCTTCAGTCTTCGCTCCGTGCCTGCATATGCAAATTAACCGCCATTTTTGTTGGGTTAATTTGCATAGTCACTCTGATTGGCTGGTGGGAATAGCGGAGTGACACCAATTTGCAGGTTTCTCTTTTATTAGTGTAGACTAGAGGCCCGGTGCACAAAAATTTGTGCACTCGGGGGTCCCTCAGCCCAGCCTGTGCCCTCTCGCAGTCTGGGACCCCTCGGGGGATGTCCACCTGCTGGCTTAGGCCTGCTCCCCGGGGGATTGTGCCTAAGCTGGCAGTGATACATCCCTTGGGGGATGTCCACTTGCCAG
>NW_005370460.1:1916377-1917947 GCF_000412655.1 Myotis brandtii
AAATTAACCGCCATCTTTGTTGGTGATTAATTTGCATATCTCGATAATTAGCCAATGGGAAGGGTAGCGGTCGTACGCTAATTACCATGTTTCTCTTTTATTAGATTAGATTATGCCAAAAAAAAGTCTTCGGTATTTTGAGGGACAGACAGATAATAACACAAGGTCTGTGAGTCTCTCCTGGGGTCTGTGGTGCTGACACCTGCCAGATACACCTGCGGCCACACATTGAATCCTGTGGCCACCCTGTGACTTTGTAAGACAGGTGGACATTGGTCTGGTAGCACATGGGGAACAGATGTGCTTCAGGTGAAAATTGGTCCCTTGCAACTCCCGTCGTGTAACGTGGAAGTGCGGCCATTTCTTCGGCGGCGTGGGGGGGCCAACCACCTCCATCTCCTGGAGCAGTAGGTGATCTGCACTGTGAGGAGGTGACCACTGAACCCTAAAGAGCAGAAAGTAAGCCCTCAGAAGCCAGAGAGAGGTTGGGGAGACTGTTGGCACCTCCTTGAAAAGTGTTCTGTCGCTTTCCTTGACCAGAAACCTGGAGGTCCACCTGCTTACCCCATTCTCTGCTGACCATTTCATAATGAGAACTTCTCATTAGGCTAATGTGGGAGCCACATGATGTCCAACAAAAAAATATGCCACTTGATTTAGCTCTTCACCAAAAGGTCTTGTTTTGCTGGGTGCTTTATTGGGAGATTTACGGGGGCTTTTTATATCTGTTTTTATAGTTTCATAATCCAGCTAATTGCTGTTAACTGATTGAGGAGGTTTGGGGTGAACAGGAAGCATCAGGAAGAATTAAATACAGGGGGGCAGAGTCGGGCCATGAGCGAAGCATCGGGACTTTTGCAGAATTGCCGCCGTGTTTTCCACAGTTACACAGCCTGTGTGCTCGCTGCACTCTGCAGTGAGGGCTGATTGAGCGGCTGGTCAGGAAAGCCATGATAATTTCAGGAACGTGCTGCCTCTCAGGACTGACCCTCAGGAGGACGGGCAGAGAGCCAGGCTGTGGGGTCCCTGCTGAAGGACAGAGTGAGCCAGGGCACGGAGGGCCCACGAAGGGTCAGGCTGACATCCACAGTCAGGGTCAGGCACGGAGAGCCCACATCCACAGTGAGGGTCAGGCAGGGAGGGCTGATGGGGAGGGTCAGGCAGGGAGGGCGGATGATGAGGGTCAGGCACGGAGGGTGATGGGGAGGGTCAGCCCACTTTTTAAAGAGCAACAAGTATGCCTTAGCAGGTTTGGCTCAGTGGATAGAGCACCGGCCTGCGGACCAAAGGGTCCTGGGTTCCATTCCGGTCAAGGACACGTATCTTGGTTGCAGGCTCCTCTCCAGGGCCAGACCCTGGTGAGGGTTCGTGCAGGAGGCAACCAATTGAAGTGTTTCTCTCACATCAATGTTTCTCTCTGTCTTTCCCTCCCCCTCTCTCCCTAAAAATCAATGGAAAAATATCCTCGGGTGAGGATTCACAACAACAACAAAAAGAGCAGTAAGTACTTGAGGAGGATCCTGCTTCTACTTGTGGAAAGGCTCAGCCGCAGAGAGAGACCCTCTGAGAC
>NW_005370460.1:1918350-1919450 GCF_000412655.1 Myotis brandtii
CTCCGTCCCCAGCCCGGGCCTGCCTGCCGGGCGCGGCCATGCAGAGGGCCTGATGTTCTCCCCATCCTGGGAGGCCCGGAGGGGACATAGTGATGCTTTGTTGGGTCATCTGAGGAGGAGCTTGCCTGCTGCGGGAGGCCGCCCTTCTCTGTGGGTGAGCGCGTGGCCGGCGGACGAGGAACGGCTGGACCCTGACCCACTGGGACACTCCCGGCCACACTGTTGGCGCCCCCGCAGGTCCCACACCTGGGTCATCTCCTGGCGGCTCTGACAGCTCCGCCTCATGAGAAAGAGCCACCCGGCCACCATGCAGGAGACTCACTGGGAACCACAGAGCCAGGCTCAGGGGGCTCTCCTCCAGGGATCCGCACCCGCCCAGCGCCCCACTGGGCACCCTTTCCTCCTCGCCCGGAAGGGAAGGGCCTCAGCGCTTAGCTCCGGGTCCCTGCAGATAGCACGCTGTCTCCCCGGCACAGGGAGCCCACGGGACAGGCCATCGCTCCGTTGGCGGCAGGGCTGGGCTGGATGCAGACTGGCAGGCTCGTAGAGTTGTGTTCTAATTTATGTCTGTATTTCTTTTAAAGAAGAGAGGGGGAGAGGGCCTACTCCCAGCCTGAACCCCTTGAGCTCCTCTCCCCCCGTCCCCTCGGAGTGTGTGCCACCGTCTTCGCAGCCACAGAGCCAGCGCGTATCGATCCAGATGTGGAAATTGGTATTGACTGCTGCCACGCTCTGTGCGCTCCCGGCTTTTAAAGGCACAGCGTATCGGTGATTTCACTCTGCATGTGACGTAGCCCTGGAGACTCTCGCGGGAGCTCACTAAATAATACAAATTAAAAATCAGGGTTTGGCTCTCGCTCCCCCACTTAAACCAAATGGGAGCCCAAAGAGCTTTTGAACAGATGGCGATAAAAACGCTCGTGCGACGCCCCGCTAAGGGGAGAAGAGACGGTCAGCGGCGCGCTCTGGTGTCCTGCCCAACGTGAATGTCTCCGCGCGGCCGGCGCAGCAAAATCCTTGGAGACCTGGAAGCTGAATGGGCGTGTGGTCAGCGGGGCAGAGTCTGAAGCCCTAACTCCCGCCCCCCCCCCCCCCCCCCC
>NW_005370460.1:1919518-1944961 GCF_000412655.1 Myotis brandtii
GTGGCGCAAGCAGCACGTTTATTTCTTGCAGCAGCTCAGGAGTCTGGAGGCTCTGGCAGCCCCCTCCCTCCTGGGCTTTCGGGGGACCCAGACTGGGGAGAGCTTGGTTCCTGGTGTTCATGGGACTGAGGTCCCAGCTCTGAGAAGCTGCTCAGGGCCTCTTTCTCCACCTTCAGAGCGAGGGGCAGCCTCCCTCCCACCCACTCGGGTGCATTCCTCGTCCATTTTAAGGCCCATGGATTCCATTGGGGTGACTGGAATAACCCCAGGTAACCTCCTTTCGCCATCGTCCTTCCCTGGGCCAGGCCCGCCAGGCCCTCTGTGAGGTACCATGGCCCAGGCTCGGGGAGTGAGGGCGCGGCCACGTGTGAGAGCTACTGCTCTGCCTGACACAGAGGCCCTGGTACTGTGCCCTCCATGTCTGTGTCAGAAATAAAAGGAAGAAGCCAGCATTTGAGGCTCAATACAGACAGCAGTGCCCCCCGCATGGGGAGTGAGCACCTCCACAGCGAGGCGCCCTCCCTCGTGCTGGGCTCTCTCAGCCTGTCCCCTGAGGCCAGTGACTGAAGAGCAGGCACTGTCAGCTCAGAGTACGCTGCTAGACTCAATGCACACGGAGCACAGCCCAGGCTAGGTTTTCCAGAAACTCACCATTTAAGGAGAGACAGGCATGGAGCAGGCGATTCCAACACAAGGTGGACCCGCCCTACCATCCTGGTCTGCAGACCCCAGTGAGCCAGGGTGGCACTGGCCAGCGTGTGGAGGGCACACCTGTGGCCCAGCACCTCCCCTGAGGCAGACACATCCCATCCTGCAGCGCCGATTGCTCGATGATGATTGGGAATGAGACCTCTGCTGCTCACCTCACGGCAGCCCATGGGAGCGTGGCCCTGGTGTCAGGAGCCCTGATTCTAGTCCTACTCACGGCCACGGACGGCCCCCCCAGGACACTGTGCATCAGAGGGATGAGTCACTTGCCCGCACTTGTTTGGATATTCCTGAAACCCTCCCTGTGCTCCCGAGGACCATATGCTGTCATCTTTGCTCCACTAGAGCCCAACCCAGGGCAAGTCTGCCTCCCTCTCCTGCCACTCATCGTCTGTGCAGCCCATGGTGGGGTAGGGCCCTGGCTGAGGGTCCCCGTCAGCCCGGATGCTGATCCAGATGCCACATAAGCAGCTCTTTAGATGGGAGGGAAGGTGGGATTCATGAATATTTAATCAGATCAAAGTAAATATTAATGAAATAATTGTGTCTTTAAATGGTTCAATGTCTTTCTGTGCTCCAGTCCAGCGGTCGCCAAACTTTCAGACCTCATGGACCACCAGTCCGTGGACCACTGGTTGGCAACCGCTGCTTTAGAACCACCTGGATGCTCTTTCTGGGAGGGAGACGGGTCTGCCTGTTCACCCAGGACCTCGGCGATCCTGACACCGTGTTTCTGAAGAGGCATGAAGAGAAACATGAGGGCGGCGGTCCTGAATGGCAGCCCCTCGGAGCTGTTAGAAAGCTCCATCTGCCCATTTTCCAGGACCCCTATCTGCGGGGGAGAAGTCATCAAAACACCCCGGGCTCTCCAGGGGGCAAAGGCAGGACAAACAAAAGCCTTTCCTCCAGTCACAGCTGCAACACGGTTGGCACTGGCAGCTCATGGATTCCATTGGGGTGACCAGAATAACCCAAGGTAACCTCCTTTCGCATCCCAGGGTCACGCCTTCCCAGGGCCACACCTTCCCAGCACCATGCCTTCCCAGGGCCACGCCTTCCCAGGACCACGCCTTCCCAGATTGCACCTTCCCAGGACCATGCCTTCCCAGGACCATGCCTTCCCAGGGCCACGCCTTCCCATGGTCATGCCTTGCAGGGTGTTCCTTCCCAGATTGCACCTTCCTGGGGCGCAGGTGAGGAGGAGGCAGAACCCCAGCAAAGATGCTGTCTGGCATTGCCAACGACTTCACGCCTGAAAGAGAAGCCGAGATGCCTCCCCACACTTCAGATTTTTCATCCCAGTTAATTGTTCTTCCTAAATTGAATGATCTATTTTTAGAACTAAAAGAGGCGCAGTGTGGAGAGAAAGGAGCTGACAGAGCCCAAGGCCAGGAGGGAGCGAGCGGAAATGCAGAAGATGGGGTGCCGGCTGCACCCACCTCCCTCCTAACAAACACCGGTCCAGGGCGGGCCTCTGTCCTCCTCGGAGCAGGTGCTGAGGCTTCCGGGCAGGAGGCTTCACTACAGAATGAGAAACACGGGACGTAAAAATGTTACATTCCGGTCTCAGAGCCACTGGACTTGACCCACAGTGGGGGCCACGTCCACATCACCGAATCAGAGGACGAGGAATGGTTACTGTGTTTTAGACGCTCACTCATGGATAGCGCCACGGCCTCAGGCCTGAAACAGGCGTGTCTGGGTGTGGCTGCAGCTGGCGGCAGCTTCACTCCGCGTGGGCCACGCGAGCGCAGGGAGGGGGCAGCGTTCACCTGAGCCAGACTCCTGAGCTACGGTCAACGTGCATCTGAGAGGCCATGCAGCACACACTGTGCCCAACGAGCCAGCAGTGTGGGCACGGGCGCCTCCTGTGGATGCGCTGCGTGACCCCGCGAGTCCCTCTGGTGCCCTCCGAGGCCGTGGGCTCAGCGCGCTGCAGCGCCTGCTCTCCTGTCTCCGCTGCTGTTCTCCAGGCGCGTCCATTGCTGTAATGTTTTAAAAGAGTCTTTGATGCTTTTGAATGTTTAGTGAAACTACTGAGCAGATCACAGCATTTTCTTCAAAACACACAAACATCTTGGCCTGTGAGAGAGAGACAGACCGCTCCAGGGACAGCCAGCTGACGAGAGAACGCCCAGGGAATGCAGGCCTTCCAACGCCCCAGCCTGCACCCCTCAGTCAGTCCTGAGTGACCGGCTGAGGAAGGGGAGTGGCTGCAGGTGGCCCCCCGAGCCACAGGGGCACCGTGGCTGCCAGCACAACCTTTCCCCGGGGACCTTACAGACGCCCCTTGGAGCCGTACACGCCCAGCCCTGGGGAACCCAACATGCCCTTCGACATCACCATGGTTTGAGCTGTTTACAGACAAAATTCCAAAGACAGCAGGACACTAGCGCTCTCAGCCCTAAGGAGAAAGGTTCCCGGCACAGAACATTCCAGATTGATGTGCAGGTGGCGACCTCACACCCCTGATGGCACAGGTGGCAAGTCCGTCTATGGCAGCGGTTCTCAACCTGTGGGTCGCGACCCCTTTGGCGGTCGAACGACCCTTTCACAGGGGTCGCCTAAGACCATCCTGCATATCAGATATTTACATTACGATTCATAACAGTAGCAACATTACAGTTATGAAGTAGCAACGAAAATAATTTTATGGTTGGGTCACAACATGAGGAACTGTATTTAAAGGGCCAGAAGGTTGAGAACCACTAGCTATGGGGAGATTTGATGGGAATTTCATCCTGAAGCACACAGGTCCTGGCATCTGTCCATGGCGAGGGCTGGACCCCACACAGAGCTCCCAGCTTTCCTCTGCACCCCAAGCCGCAGAGGTGGGTGCCAAGCGGGTGTCTTCGCCAGGTAAGCGACGGCATGGAGGTGGCAGTCACAGAGCCGGCCAGGAAGAGCAAGGCCAGCCCCAGACCACCATTGCTCACTGCGGACGCGGATACATTGGACTTGCGTTTGATCTTAGCAGAGCGACCCCTGCACCCCCTCCGCTTGGCGTGCCCTGTCACCTTGTGCTCTTGCCGCAGCTCCTCGGGTCCCTGTTGTCCTCACCCCTTCCCGGTCCAGCTGGATTTCAGAGCTCGTGTCTGACCATGAAATGAAAGCTCAACAACAACAGCCTGTCCCTCCCCCTGCGGGAGTCTCCGCGTCCAGTGGACAGCGAGGCCACATTGCTGTGGTCCCAGCACCTGCTTTCCTCAGCTCTCCGGGAGACCAACCCCAGGGGGCGGAGAATCAGCGCGGGCACACAGCCTGTCAGCCAACAGAGCAGCCCCTCGGCCAGGTTGCACCAAGGAAGGTCATGGCCTCCTCCTCACACCCATGATGCTCAGGCTGATCCCGTTTGACCCTGGACAGTTTCTACCAAACCCCAACGCCGGTGAACTCAGATGAGTCCCATGGCGTGGAGACAGAAAGCGCGGGCTTCGCAGCCAGCAGGCCTGGTCTGTGCCCCCTGGAAGGACGGGTGACCTGGCTGGTGGCTGGCCTCCGTGGGCGGGTGTACTCGCTAGGAAACGGGAATGACAGAGTGCATGGCAGGAGGGCCGCTGCGAGGGTGACGTGTGTGGCTGATGTGAAAACACTTACGCACAACAGAAAGTGTTATACTGTTGTTGCTAGCACGGGTGTTATTTCTTCTACATATTCAAAACCCCTGGCAATGATGTGGTAGGAGATTGGATTCTAGAAGATTCAGGAGAGAGAGATGGACAGTCAGGGAGGGTCTGCCCCGTCCACAGGTGCTGCAGGAGCTCAAACCCCATCAAGTCCTGCCGGAACCTCCCTGAGTTCTTCATTTCCAGAAGGATCCTGGGAGTGTGGTTATGAAGAGCAGGCATCTGAACTTGAGAGGGGATGTTTTTTCTAGGCGCCCTTTGAAAGCCACTCTGAGTCTGTTCTTTCCGAGGAGAAAGGGGTGGGAGCACTTCTGCGACTTGGACGCGGCCCGGTGGTGTGGGGTGATTGTCTCCTGTTACCACTGGAGTCAGAGATGGAGTCTGAAGGCTGCGTGACCGTGGGTCAGTTACCTAGGGCAGCGGTCGCCAACCTCTCGGACCTCACTTTCTCTCACCCCTACATCCAATTAGATCCCAGTTCTTTTTATTCTCTTATGTTTTTATTTTATTTTATTTCTTTTTAGAAAGTGAGAGGAAGAAAGAGAAAGATTGATGCGAGAAATCTCAGTCGACTGCCTCCTGCACACCACCTCCTGGGGAAAGAGCCTGCAGCCGGCATGTGCCCTGACTGGGAATAGAGCCATGGCCTCTCAGTGCACGGAGGACGCTCAACCACTGAGCACACCGGCCAGGGCTAGGTTCCAGTTCTTGCCGCTTTGCGTCCACACCCCCACTCGGCCCTGGCTTCTCTCCACCCCACACCACCACCTGCTCACAAGCTCTGGCTGCCGCCTGGGGGGCTGTTACAGGCACCTCAGCAAGGCTGGGACCTTGACGTGGCTCTAGCCCAGCTTCCTCGTCATTTCTCCTTTGGTGTGTGTTTCCATCACCAGGTAAGCCCCCCACATTTGCACTTGATTTTTATTCTCATGTTACGTTCAAACACAGCTCCTCCTCAAATAATAGTGTTCTTTAATATCAGCTTTTATCATCTGCTCTCCTGAAAGTCTTCATTCATGGAAATAAACACCATCATCACAGCATTTCTCTTAAATGTTTATAAAAACCCTGGCCCTTCACCGGGGGAGTTGCTGTCTATGGAAATAAAACTGCATGTAGGTCAGTTTTTTTCTTCTTAGAAAGACCATTTTACACACACACACACACACACGCACACACATGCACACACATGCATACACACATACACATACATACACACACATACACATGCATACACATACACATGCATAGACACACACACACACTCACAGTGAGTAGACCTGGCAGTCCATTCCCGCATGAAGGCGGCAGCTGAAGTCTGGCCTTGGGGATGTGCTGTGCTTAGAACCTTAGAAAGACCATTTTCCACACACACACACACACACACGCACGCACACACATGCACACACACATACACATACATACACACACATACACATACACATGCATAGACACACACACACACTCACAGTGAGTAGACCTGGCAGTCCATTCCCGCATGAAGGCGGCAGCTGAAGTCTGGCCTTGGGGATGTGCTGTGCTTAGAACCGCACAGACACCCGTAGGGGTCCTGTTGCTTTGTTCACCTGCTGCGTTTGGGTGCCCTTCAAGGGCATATCTGTGCATCATTCCACAATGACGATAAATCCATAATCAATAAATGAAGGAATAGCTATCAATGCATCTTCGTCAAACGATCTGAGTCTGTGTCAGGACGTCACCTAAACATCCCAGTCGCAGTGCGTGGGCCCCCTTGCTCCTTTCCTCCAGGAGACAGATCTACGGAAAGCAGTTCAGGTGGAGCCACAATCCAATGACCTCGGCAATGCATGGACCGGAAGTCACTGGAGCAGGGGATTTGAGCTGGAGGATGTGAAGACCCACACTATTGCTCCCTCTTCAGAAGCGCAGAGAGGGATGAGAGAAGGAGGGAGGGAGGACGAGGTCTGGTCATTAGACCTCGTGCTGGATGAGACAGCTGGGGACAGACCCGGTTGTGAGATGCCAGGGGACCCCTGTACCTGTTTCTGTCTCTAGGAGGAGAGAAGTGGGGTAGACAACAGGCCATGTGTCTCCGGGAAGTTGCACCAAGACCTCGTTTTTCAACAAGAGGAAAGAGTGCCCCTTTATCACGCTGTTGTCGAATGTTTTGATACATTTTTAGGATGAGCTATATTTTTCACTCATTCTACTTCTTGCATAATTGCATCGGCCATATCTTGGACCAGGAAGCAGTTTAGGCCGCATCTTGAACATGAGTCCAGGTCCTTCTGTGTGTGTGTGTGTGTGTGTGTGTGTGTGTGTGTGTGTGTGTGTGTGTGAATGATACAGGAATAAGTGTGATGTCATTCCCATCTATATTCACAAGTACAGGGGTGGGCAAAGTAGGTTAATAATAATAGCAGTGAACAATAAAGTAATCAATAAATAAGTAGCAATACAAGAATGAGCTCTGTGCTTCGTGCACTCCCCCCTGCGAGCCCACGGTGGCCGCCCTGGACACGGGCGGCTCTCGCTGGCTGTACGCTTTTGTTCCACCCGCGAAATGCCGGCCCAGGACTAGCGTACTCCTTACGGAAGGCCTGCCTTGCTCTTCTGTCATCTGTTTCCTGTTTCTTTGTGTTTTAACTAGGATGCGTTCGGGGGCTGTTTCACTCTTTCAGCACCGGCATTTTTACTTTCCCTTTTCCGTGAAAATCAAAGCTAAATGAACCTCTTTCCTGGTTTGTTACTCGTTTGAATGCAGCAGAATTTTGGCATAATATAGTGATATTTAGATATTTAAAAAGAACAGATTGTAACGTAAGAAAATAATCTTTTAAGTCAAGTAAATGTGAGGAACATGTATTTAATTCTGCAGTAACATCACAGAGAGGGAACTAGTTTCTGGGAACAAGACAGAGGCGTCTCCCACTTGCCAACTTTCCTGAAACCCACTTTGCCCACGGACCTGCTTTCCCCGCCGCTCTCGAAACCGGGGACCCTGTGCATCAAGGAGCTGTCTGCCATGGCGACCTTCCTGGGAGCAGACGACGAGGGGGGGACAGCGGGAGGCCGGGGGCAGGTGGCTGTGAGGGGCCGGGCCAATGGCCTCCACCAGCATGTGTTGGAGGTAAGTACTTCCTTTTCAAGCAGCCGTTGTACAAAGAGGTGCATGTGTCAGAGGCCAAACACTGCAGCAGACGGGAGGGCCGCCCGGGAGCAGGTATGTCCCCGGGCACGTTCCCGCGTCACCTCTTGCGTTGAGCTGTGACGTGCAGCTTATTTCCAGGTGGAATTACACACGGCAGGCTCCTATATCACAGGAGCGACAGCGCTCACTGGGGACGTGGTGACGGCGGGTCTTATCTGAGGCCTCCGGCACATCGCTAAAAGGCTGAGGTTCCGCAGGTTTAATGGGGCAGGGGAGAGGCCAGGCTCCTCCCTTATCTTGGCATTTGCTTCTCCAGACCATCCTACAGCACAGGCTGGCGTCTCTCGCTCGCCGCCCAGGCCCCGCCGCCCTGCTCCCTCCTGGGGACCCGCTCCCTGGCCTCCCATGCAGCCACGGGATCCCTGCTGGACCCACTCCTGTGCGGAGGCATGGTGGTGCCTGTGTCCTGGCTGATGTCCTTCACGCACCCTGGTCCAGTTGGCCAAGTTCTGACTTCCACGCGGCTACGTGCCACCGGCTCTGCCGCCAGGACCAAGAAAGGCCCCTTCCCGCTGTCTAGACCCCACTCCCAGGGCACGGCTCGGCTGTGGGAGCGCGGCCGTGTGGCGTGGGCAGGGCTTCTGCACACCTCAGGCTGAACACAGTCTATGTGAGGTGTAACAGGGCGTCCCCCAAAATGCAGAGACACTAACGGCTGGGAGCCCAATTTTGAAAATGAAATGTATTTTAATAAACACCACCTTTATAATTATTCAATGCGTGTGTATGCACATTTTGGGGGGACACCCTATACAGTATATATTAGGCACGTATTAATATAATTCATTATGTAGTATATGTTTATATTATGTAAATATGTTATGTAATATAAATTCTATTATACTTTATTATAAGTTTGCATATATATTATAGACATTTCTGAAGACATATTAAAAGGCAAGTTCATTGTTTTTGCGAGGCTCTCTCCCCTCCCCTCCCTCAATGACCATACCAGCTGCTTCTCCCTCTGGGTCTGTATCTCTGATGCGCCCACAGCCTGCCCAGGCCCCGGAGCCAGCTGCTAGCGTTTTCTTTGGCCACTTGCTCTTTCGGTTCTAATGCGTCACTAGAATCTACACATTTTATCTCTGGAATGTCTCATACCAGGACGATTGAAGACACACATGTGTTGTGTGATCCCCTGACTAAGAGTCCTTGAGCGTAGACTAGGACAAGGTAAGGTAGATCTCCATGGTCTCCCCCACTCCGTTTCTCCTCACTGTCATGGCCACGTGCTCCAGACCTGGCTTCGGCCAAGAACCACAGGCCTCATCAGTAGCCGTGGTGTATTCTTCGGAGCCTCTGGGGGTTGGACATACGGTTGCCCTGGCCGAGCGCGTGCTGGTGAAATGCGGGTCTTTCCAGGCCCCGATGTCACGCCTGCATGGAGGCTCTGTGTGTCCGTCCTCCTCCCCTACATGCAATCCTGCTCCTCAGTCCCGGGGGCCTGCTCCCCCCCACTGTTAGTGTGTTCCTGCTGCTTCATGCGATGAGATGCTGTGGGGTTGGGAGCTCCTTGGAGTCGGGGACTATTCTGTTGACCTTTGCAATGCCGTGCTCAGTTCCTGATTGAACACAAGGAGAACTGACTAAGTGGATGCCAGGAAGTACCCGGATCCCGTCGGGGAGGGCAGAGGGTGAGGCGCCCCCTGCGGCATGCCGAAGCGCACTCCCAATGAAACAGCGTCGCAGCGCCCCTGCGAAGCTCGGACATGAGGTCGAGTCCCCAGGAGCAGACGGACACGTCAGGAGATAACTAGTCTTCTTGTCCCCGGCAAGGAGCCAGGTCCTTCCACTTTATTAAAAGGTGGAGCCGCAGGAATGACTACGGGAGGCCTAGAGGTAGCGTAAGGGGCTCCCCAAGTAAAACCATCAAGGTGGGGATCACTGGCACAGAGAAAAGTGTGCGATTTAAGTGTGCGCACATGGGTATTTAGGCCACAATGAATGAACATGGACTGGAGCAGCGGCCGCCAACCGGTGGTCCACAGACCACTGGAGGTCCGTGAGGTCCGAAAGGTTGGCGACCGCTGTTCTAAAGGGCACTGCTGCATGGGAAATGCTCGCCGGAGCGTCCTTCATGGAGACGTGGCCACGTTTGGGAACGGGGAGCCCCTCCGACTGGTTCTCCCGCGTGGCTCTGCCTTCCAGGTCCTCTGGGCTGGAGGAGGTGGGTGCTCCCGGGATGCTGTCGGTGAGGCGAGGACAGTGTCACTGTCCCACAGTGTCCAGGATGGCCCTCTGCGCCAAGAGTTACCCAGGCGCCGTGGTGCTGGCGGCCAGCAGCCCTCCTGCGAGAGGTGGGTCAGTCTGACCTCGATTGGAGTTCCCTGTCGCTGTACAGAAATCCCAAGAGATTTTTCATGGTCTAGATCAGTGATGGCGAACCTATGATACGCGTGTCAGAGGTGACACCCGAACTCATTCTTTTGGTTGATTTTTCTTTGTTAACTGGCATTTAAATATATAAAATAAATATCAAAAATATAAGTCTTTGTTTTACTATGGTTGCAAATATCAAAAAATTTCTATATGTGACATGGCACCAGAGTTAAGTTAGGGTTTTTCAAAATGCTGACATGCCTAGCTCAAAAGTTTCGCCATCATTGGTCTAATGCATGTTTTCCAAACTGGAATTTATTAAAGCAGTTTAGTGGTTTGTGGCCAGCATTTTTAAATATTTTGTTAAAAATATATACATATTTTTTATTTCAGAGAGGAAGGGCGAGGGAGGGAGAGATAGAAGCATCAATGAGGAGAGAGAATCATTGATCGGCTGCCTCCTGCACACCCCACAATGGGGATTGAGCCGGCAACCCAGGTATGTGCCCTGACCGGGAACCAAACCGTGACCTCCTGGTTCATAGGTCAACACTCAACCACTGAGCCACACCAGCAGGGCTGGCCAGCATTTCTTTTAAATGGAATGAGATGAAAAAGAAGAGAATGGAATGCAAAAGAAGAGAATATATCATAGTATTTAGTAAGGATAAGTATCATTTCATGAAACCTTAATTTCATTGCATATATGAACTTCATTATTGTCAAATATTTAAAAGAGGAGGTAAAAAATGTATCTTTTTGTTGTTGCTGTTAATCCTAACCCAAGGATATTTTTCCATTGATTTTTAGAGAGAGTGGAAGGGAGAGGGAGAGACAGAGAGAGAGAAACATTGAAGTGAGAGAGACACATCGATTAGTTGCCCCCGAACGCGCGTGGAACAGGGCCTGAAATGGAGTCTGCAACGAAGGTACATGCCCTTGACTGGAATCAAACCTGGGACCCTTCAGTCCACAGGCCAACACTCTATCCACTGAGTCAAACCGGCTAGGGCAAAATGTATCTTTTTAATACATCTTTTTATTATTAATTATATCACATATCCATAAACGTACACAAACCATAAGTATGCGACTTCATAAATTATTATATTCATAATGCAATTATGCAGTACATTGTGTCACCATCACCCAGGACAAGACGTAGAACTTGGTGGCTCAGAGCTCCGGGGGACCCTTCACCTCCTGACCCTTCCTCCCCACTAAAGTTAACTACCCTAACTTTTATGGTAATTACATCCTTATAATTTTTAAGTATGTCTCCCTGACTGGTTGGGTTGAGTTCTGCCCAGTTTGAACATGATGTCAATGACATTCTATGGCATCTGACCTCTTTGGTTCAACTTTACCTTTGGGAGATTCTCCGATGTCGTTGTGTGTAGCATTAGCGTGTTCATTTTTATGACCATACGGTATTCCAGGGCATGAATATTCCACTTTATTTACCTTTCTGCTGTTTGGATGTTTGGACTGTTTCCAGTATGGCGCTGTTATAAATGGTGCAGGTGTGAGCATCCCTCTACACCTGCTGGTACCCAGATGCAGGTGCTGTGTGGAATATACACTTAGAGTGAGACTGACAGGTTTCAGGCGGGAGCACATTTAGCTTCAGTAAATGACGGTGCGTGTACTCCCCAGGAGAGGGTGAGAGTCCCGACAGCTCCCGCCCACTGCCTCGGCACTGCCTGCATTTTCAGTGTCAGACGTTCTGGAAGTTGTATCCTATTGCAGTTTTAATTTCCTGTTCCACGATGATTGATGAGAAGGGATATATTTTCCTGTGATTCCTAACCACGAGGACATCCTATGTGGTGACATGCCTGTTTAAGTCTCGAGCATTTTTGTATTGGATTGTCTGTTCCTTTTTATTAATTTGTAGGAATGTTTAAAGTTACTTTCTCATCCAAGCCCTGGTAGGTTCTGTGTGCTGCAAACACCTGCTCCCGCCGAGCAGCTGGCCTTGGCGAGCTCTTATCGGCCTTGATGCTCGAAGGTCCTCACACTCTTCCTTGAGGATTACTGCCACGTAACCTGCTTAAAGTATCGTCCCGGCCCTAATCCAGGAAGGTGTCCTCCTGCCTTATCTTCTAGAAACTTCATTTTTCTCTCACACGAGGCACACAGTCCACTGGGATGATTGCAGTGTGAAGGGGACGTGAACTTTCGTGGTTTTCCCCTGGGAATGGCTGTGTGTCGCTCAGGCACTGAGGACCGGCTTCTCACCAGGCCCTGGGCGCCACCTCTGGCTGGAGTGGAGATTGCACATGAGCGCCATCCCATCCTGGCCAGGGGACTCCTGTTTTGTGCGGTTGTCCTTGCAATGCCAGAGTGCTAGACCAGCGACTGCACGTCTTGGTAGGAGGTGGAGCAAATCCTGCTTCCTCTGCTTCAGGATCACCTTGTCTCCATGGCGCTCTGTGCATTCACTAGATATGGAGTCCGCTTGTGAAGTTCCTCAGAAGATCCTGCTGCGTGATGCTGACTGCAGATCAATATAATCCATACAGAAATCATTGGCATCTTTAAGCATTAGGTCTTCAACCTAAAAGCACAGCATCTGTCCCTACTAACATCTTTCTAAGTGAATGATGATTAAAGTTTTCTGCATAGAGAGCTTTTGCACATTTTGTTAGATTTATTCATCAGTTTTTTATATTTGTCAATGGCATTGAAAATGGTAACTTTAAGAAAAATTTTTAGTTTCTATCTATTGTTAATTACAGAAATGCTTTTTGATTTCTGTTTATTGAGCCTGTATCCACCAAATTCACCTATCAATACCAATATACTTTGTGAATCCTTTGGGAATTTCTAAATATACATATAACTTATAAACAATGACAGTTTATTTCTTACATTCCAGTAATTATTATTTTATTTATTTTTATTTTTCATTCCCCTCGATAAGAGAATATTAGTCATATCTAGTCAACGTGGCTCAGTGAGTGAGTGTTGACCTGTGAACCAGGAGGTCACAGTTCGATTCCCAGTCAGGTCACATGTCTGGGTTGAGGGCTCAATCCAGCAATGGAGGGCATGCAGGAGGCAGCCGATCAATGATCTCTCACATTATCAATGTTTCTCTCTCTCTCTCTCTCTCTCTCTCTCTCTCTCTCTCTCTCTCTCTCTCTTCCTCTCTGAAATCAATAAAATATATTTTTAAAAAGAGAATCCCGGTATGAGTCTGGATATTAGACAACCTGGTCTTGTTCCTGATCTCAAAGGAAACTTTTCCAAAACTTAACCATTGCGGTTTATGTTTCCCGTAGGTTTTTTACAATCTTCATCAGTTAAAAATACTTCTTTATGCTCCTAGTTTATGAACAGGTTTTTATTATGAATGAATGTTGGTTCTATTGCATGCTTTTACTACAATATCCAATTGATACCATTGTTTTTCTCCTTTATTCTGCTAACGTGTCAAATTATACTGATATTTTAATTAATGCCAGCCCTATATTAATGAAATAAACTCACCTCGGTCATAATGCACCCCCTCCTGCATGTGGGAGGATTTGGTTTGCTAACAGAGTTTTTGGGTTTCTGCGCCTGTATTTATAGAAGCAGCGGACTGTGCCTTTTCTTCCTCGCGTGTCTCTGGATTATCGGCATCACTGCCACAGTGCTATGGAGTGCTGCTCTCTGTGTTACTCCCAGTTCTCTGGACGAGTATGGACAGGGCTGGTGCCCTTTGCTCTTTAAATGTCACGTAGAAGACAGCAGGAGGCCCCTGTGCGCGAGGCGCCTTTTATGGAGAAGTTCTTCATTAGAGACATTTCTTCAGCGGCCACGCTCTCAGCCTCGCTCCGGCGTGTCGGTGGTTCAGTTTAGTAAAAAAGCGTGTCACCTCGTTGCTGGCAAAGTCATTCACAGTGTCCTCTTATTGCCTTTTTAGCTGCCATAGAATCTATGTGGATGGTCCCTTTAAATTCCTAATTGTCTCTTCCCTTTTTTCTTGATCCATCCTGCTAGGAATTTCCCTATTTTATGAGGCTTTTGAAATATCAGACCTGTGGTTTGTTAAGAGGAATGTGTTAAAAATGCCTGCCCGAGATTGTGAATGTGTTTATTTCTCCTTGTAGTTTGGAAAATATCGTGTCTTATATATTTTGAGACTGTTTCATTATATGCACACAAATTTAGAACAACTAAGTATCTATTTGGAAAATATTAAGGTAGATCCATATCTCCATTATATATCAGAATAACAAACAAAAAACTGCTTTAAAAATACTGAGCCCTGGCCAATTTGGCTCAGGGGGTAGAGCATCAGCCTGTGAACTGAAGGATTCTGGGTTCGATTCTGGTCAAGGGCACGTACCTGGGTTGCAGGCCATTTGGGGCACATGTAGGAGGCAACCAATCAATGTGTCTCTCTCACATGGATGTTTTTCTCTGACTTTCCCTCTCTCGTCCACTCTCCCTAAAAATCAATGGGAAAATATCCTAGGGTGAGGATTAACAAAAAAGAAAGAAAGGAAGAAAGAAAGGAAGGAAGGAAGGAAGGAAGGAAGGAAGGAAGGAAGGAAGGAAGGAAGGAAGGAAGGAAGGCTTTTAGACTTTCCCCCAAACCTGGAAGCCCTCCAATAAAATATTATTAAATTTGACTATATAAAATGCATTTTTGTATGGCAAAAAACACCATAAGTAAAACTAAAAGACAAATGACAGAGCTGGAAAAAATATTTGCAAATCAGAACACAAAGGATTAATTTCTCTAAAATATAAAAACCTCCTGTAAATTAATAACGACCTAAAAGAAAATGAGCAAAGAGTATTAATAAGCAGTTCAATTGAAAACAAATACAAATGGTGTGAAGCTTTGACTTAGTGCTCAGTCTATGCACTAAAATAAAAATGACGTCTGCACTGAGATGGTTTTTGCCCATCGGTTTGGTATAGATCTTAAAGGTTGGTCTGCATTGGCTTGATGAGTGGGAAGAAAATAGAAACTCAAACGTTGATGGTGAAATTAAAAGTTGTTATAACTTCCATGGAGGGCAACAAACTGTGGCGATATCATCTAAATACGAGCTGTCTCTGAGCCAATGATTCCACACTGAGGAACCACCCACAAACACATGTGCACAAGTGCAGAACGGTGTGGTGAAAACTATTCATCCCAACCACTGTTCGTTATAAAAAACATTAACACAGCCCAAACATCTAGCAATAGGTGACTAGGTAAACTAGTTGTGGCTTATTGGTTTAACCAGACAATGAATGTTATGCAGTCATGAAAAGTGAGGCAAGGATGTGTGTGACATTTAAAAATGTTAAATATATATATATAGTTAGTAAAACTAACCAAGTGCGGAGCAGTGTGTATGCTGTGCTACCACGTGTAAAAGAGGTAAAAGAATATGTACACTTGTCTGGTGTGTTAAAGGCCACATGTATGCTAGAATGTGTACACAAGAATCTCAGAAGACCAGTTTCTGCTCAGGGAAGCCTGGAGGGTAGTGCGGGGAGGAGGATTTTAGGTACCTGCTGTTTTCTACCCTTACAGAACTTACTTCCTGTCAATAAAGAAAGAGCAAGTCACTGGTCTACATGGTCAGCCAGGCTTCTGCATGTCTCCCATATAACATCCCCCTCAGCTTCCACACACCACCCCCCTCAGCTTCCACACACCACCCCCCTCAGCTTCAACACACCACCCCCCTCAGCTTCCACACACCACCTGCCTCAGCTTCTGCAGGAAAAGAATTGGGTGGTAACAAGGCAGGGTAGACCCGGAAGAATCCTTGAGGGTGAATGATTTATCTTTGCATCTGCAGTTTTCCACGTCCTGAAGTCCAATTAGTAAAAAATATGCACCAGGAATACTGTCGATACGAATACAAATCTTTACCTTCCATAACGTCAACTAAACCAGGGACCTTGAACTTTTTTAACATGACCAACAGTACAAAATACATTCTGTACCTGACCCAGTGTATCTACAAACACACATACACAAAGATTTGTTTAAAAAGTTAAACATTTTCTAGTGAGCTGTATAATTTTTTTATTTCTCAAAAATGGTGCTTACTATCCATTTAATTGATTTTATAACCCACCAATGTGTAGCATCAGAAATTTGAAACATACCAAAGTAACAATTATATAATACTAGGGGCCCGGTGCACAAAAATTTGTGCACTCCAGGGGGAAGGGGGGGGTCCCTCAGCCCGGCCTGTGCCCTCTCACAGTCTGGGACCCCTTGGGAGATAACGACCTGCTGGCTTAGGCCTGCTCCCGGGTGGCAGAGGGCAGGCCCAATCCCTAAGTGCAGCCCCTGGTCAGGCTCAGAGCAGGGCCGATTGGGGAGTTGGGGCACCGCCCCGTCATGCACAGAGCAGGGCGGATCGGGAGGTTGCGATGCCACCCTCAGTCACGCTCAGGGTAGGGCCGATTGGGGGGTTGGGGCACCGCCCCCTGTCACACTCAAGGCAGGGTCGATGGGGAGGTTGTGGCGCCACCCCCTGTCACCTGGGTTTCTATTTGGAATGATCCTTAGAGGGAAGATGGATACCACTACTTTATGACGTAGGGACTACACCCAGAGACTCTGCCAAGTGAAGTCACAGATCTGGGTCCCGGGACCGCGGACAGCCTCAAGCACTGCCCTCCTCCTGGCAGGGTCACGGATCTGGGTCCCAAGACCGCAGACAGCCTCAAGCACTGCCGCCTGCCCGGCAGGGTCACAGATCCGGGTCCCAGACCGCAGACAGCCTTGCCTGCTGCCGCCTGCCTTCAGTATGCAAATTAGCCGCCATCTTGTTGCTTCAGGGTGGGGGTCCCCACTGGGGTGCCTGGCCAGTCTGGGTGAGGGGCTGAGGGCCGTTTTCAGGCTGGCGGGCGACTGAAGCTCCAAACCTCTCCTTTTTTTCTTTTTTTTTTATTCTGGCATTTATTTACCTTCTATGGCTGTCACTGGAGCTGAGAGCCGGCTTTCTCTCTGAGGCTCGGCTGCTGAAAGCAGGTTTCTGGCCTTTGTTTTCTGTATTCGAAACAATGTTGCGACTCCAGCTCTGAGATCCTGGCTGACTGACAGGAGGTTTCTGGGGTTTTGTTTATCTTCTATAAATGTTACAATGTTTCCAACTGAAGCTCAGAGGCCGGCAAGGCAGGCGGGGAACGTTGGAGTCCTCTGTCACTGAAGGAAGCAAGCCTCCCTGTTCGCATCAGCTGCCTGGCTGCCGGCCGCCATCTTGGCTGACAGTTAATTTGCATATCTCCCTGATTAGTCAATGGGAAGGGTAGCGGTCGTACGCCAATTACCATGTTTCTCTTTTATTAGTGTAGATAATAATTGATATGTTAATATATTCACATTAAACAAGCCTGTATAATAAAGCCTAATATGCAAATTGTCCCCTCAGGCAGTTTGACCAGGAGTTTGACTGCTCGCTATGACGTGCGCTGACCACCAGGGGGAGGAGAAGGACATGGCGGGCTTTGGCGACACAGTGCTGGCAGTGGCGGCAGTGGAGGTGCTGCCAGCCCCAGTGGGCCCCGAGGAGAGCAGGACCACGGCGTGATGGTGAAGCAGGTGAGTGGGGGGCGCCACGCCAAGCAGGTGCGAGCAGGGGCCTGATTGCCCAGCCAATCACCCTGCAGATGGCGACCAGCAGTGGTGGCAGGGGGTGGGGCCGCCTCCCAGCTCCCAGGTGCTGAGGGAGCCAGGCGGGGGGGCCTGGCCCCAATCCATTGCCCCGCTGGTGGGAAGGTAGAACAGGTGAGGGGGTGGTGCCAGGCCAAGGTTGGGTGCCAGTTGGGGCTGGGGGTCTGCGAGTCTGGGTGCACGAGCTGGGGCCCGATCTCCACAGGCCACCTCAAGGGACTCCACCTGTGCATGAATTTGTGCACTGGGCCTCTAGTATAAACAGGATATCACACAGTTAACAGTGGGAGTGAGGAGGGCGTGGTCTGGGGGACGCTCTAACCCACCAAATCGCCATCGGCACCTGCTTCTCAGTCACCCAATAAACACGCGTCTCTGAGAAATCTGTAAGAACCAAGGAAGCGTCCTGCCATTTGGATGGCTCCTCGGTTGACCAGAAAGATTTTTGGAGCCCAAGCCTGAGCCTTAATCACTAATGTGAGAACGAGCTGCCTCCGCCTGATCATCTCAGAGTTGTCAGGGATTCTGAGCGCTCACCTGTGCATTCATCCCACGGGCGGCAGGTCCGGTGTGTTGTAAGGCAGACCCTGCTGGGTGCTGACAATAATAGAGATTCGAGCCGAATGCTAGGCCAGGCCAGGGCTCCCAGTGGATCAGGTGGCACTGGTACCTGAGACATTTCCAAGTTGTGGGCAAACCTTTGATTTTGTCATAGAAACCTGGGAAGATTCGAGGTGTCCCACCCTTTGGGACATATTAAAAAAAATATAGATTCCGCCCAGCAGTGTCGCTCAGCAGTTGAGCATCATCCCATGCACCAAGAGATGGCTGGTTCAATTCCTGGTCAGGGACAAGCCCGATTTGGGGGCTAGATCCCCCATCATGCAACTGATCGATGTTTCTCTCTCATCAATACTTCTAGCTCTCTCTCCCTCCCCCTCTCTCTAAAATCAATATAATATATTAATAAAATAAAATGTGAGAGTCCATCAGCAGAAGGGACCTGTGGCTACCTCCCCATACCTCCCCCCCCGCCCACTTTGCTAAGAGAACCCTGACTTTGTGATCCAAGGTACCAGTGCCGGCAGTTGGGTCAAAATTTGCTTGGCCAGTGTGACAATTGTGGTTAGGCCTCTCTTGCAGCTAAGAGTGGTCACATGACCACTTCCGACCCACCATACTAAGCTGAGATTGGGGTTGCTGAGAAAGCTTTTGTCTTACTGATAAAGGAAGGGGAAATGCTGATCCCTCCTCACTTCTGCCTTCACATGAACGTAGGGACTTCCTTGTTGCCATGATAATAAGAGCCAAAATGCAAGGCTGGTTGAGCAGAAATACACGAGTGTCTCTGTGTCTGCGGGCCCCAGGGAGATCCCGACTCCAAGGCAGCACGGCCTGAGTTACTCTGTCAGCGCCAAGACCAGCTTTTCCCACAGGACACTCCGACACCAAATGTGTGAGGGTTTTCCCTCACCAGCCAGGCCCCAGCATTGGGTTTCCTACACTTTACGTCAATCCCCACACTATCTGCCTGGCGTCAGCATCACACTCCACAAGCTAATGGCTCAGTCTCGCAAGACTGACCCCACTTTAATCCCCAGCCTCCTGTACTCCCGACGGCCACCTGTACGTCGGGGTCCCCTCAACCCCTCCTTGGGCTGGATAATCTGCTGGAAGTGTTAGGGGCAAAAATAGAATGTTGGGGACTAGCTATGGTTATGGGAAATAGTAATCATGCTCTGTAACCACAATGCCTTGTGCTGGTTAAGGAAAGGACATTCTGCCCTGGCTGGGAGTTGTACGCCCCCAGGACCTTGGAGTCAACCTTGGAATGTGGTCCATTCTCATCCAAGAACTGCCTATTGTAATGGAAAGATTGACAACCTTGTTGCCCAAGCAATGGAGTCCCACCCCAGCCAGCATAGCCTGCTTCCCCGTGCCTGTAACCCCACTTCCCCATGTAATCTTTGTCCTTGTACCCCATATAAGCAGCTGGTTTATGGGTGGGGGTCGCAGAGCAGATCTTTGTGGACAACCTGCTGCTCTCCACTCTGCTGACGGTATTGGAATAAATGCTCATATATGAGTCAACCCTGTCTCTGCTGAATTGGCTCAGGTAGTGGCAGGCAGCGCAGACCCATTGATTGTCCGGTTACAGAATGGCTCACAGGACTCCAGAAGACACTTTACTTACTATGACTGGTTTATTACAAAGGATACAAGTCAGCAACAGCAGAATGAAAGCGATGCCCAAGGCCAGGCACTGGGAGAAGGAGCACTGGGAGTTCGCTTGCCCTCTCCAGGTGCACCAATGCGCTTTCTCACCCAGGACGCTCTCCAGACGCCATCTGCTAGGGTTTTAGTGAAGGCTCCATTATGTAGGTGTGGTCGATTAAATCCCTGGTCCTAGTGATGAGCTCAATCTGCAGCCCCTCACCAGTTTGACAGGTCTTGTTTATAAAGGAGTGGGATGGGAGGCTGGGGGGTGATTTCAGCTCCTCTGCTCATAAATCAGCCTCCATTACAGAGCGTGGGCTTCCTCGTGTTTGCACAGGACGCTGGGGGGGGGGTCACCTTGCCACGGAGGCAGCGAGATGCTGTGTGTAAGTGTGTCACACACCCACCTGCACTTCACTCCTGATCTGTGCAGGCAGGAAGGCAGATCCAGCCAGCATCAGGCCTCAGGGCTCCCTCTCTTTTCTTTGCCCCATTTGGTAAATAATCTCCTGCTTTCAGCTACCTTATAATTTGGGGAAGTGCCATCAAAACAATTAGTTAATCCCAACTAATGTAGAAAGTCAATAATGAGTTAAGAAAGATAGCTGCTAGCAACTTAGATACTTGATGTTCACTTTATAACGTGATGTATTGAAGAGAAACATAAACATTTCCACCACTTTATCATCATTACTTAGTCTATTAAACTAGTTTGTGCTGCCTTGAAATTTGTTGAAATCCCAAGTGCTAATTCAGGAATGTAAAGTTCATTGATTTCAATTTACTTTTTATCTACATCTAAATACAACTAAAGGGAAGAGTTCAGACAATCGGTTGTATAATTGAATTTTGAAAAGATAACCGCATAGAGTTTGGGAGCTGGAAAGGGCCTTAGAGGTTTTTGTAGTCCAACTTCTGGAAACACGAATCCCTTCCCTAGAAACAATTGCCTGGAAATAGTTCACTTTGTATCTGAAGGCCTAGATTCAATGCCATGTTAATTAGAGGAAATAAAAGAAAGAGAAGAAAACCTTCTGTGACGTGAACTCTCCCCGCCTGTTCTTTCTCGGGTGCGTTGAGCTGTCCCCAGCGTCCACCCACCGTTCAGGCAGCGATGCTCCGGCAGCCAGTCCCGGCAGGTACTGACTCACAACCAGCAGCGCCCTGAATGGCTGTTTGCCCGGAGGAGGTGAGGGCTGGGAGCGGTTGAACTGTGGCAGGATGGGTGCCTGCGGGCACCACTGGTTACAGGATGCTGAGAGCAGGGCACCTGGGAGGAGAGGCTCCCTGCAGAGGCCACAGGGAGCAGAGCTGCAGGCACCCCTGGGGAAGATGTGGGGCGTCCTGGGGTGCCAGGCACAGGGGTCTGATCACTGTCCCAGCACCAGCTTCTCACATCCTAAAGCAAAGGGGCGGCACGCGGAGCTGGTTTGAGGAATGCCACCTCACGGAACTGGGCGGAGACAGGGACAGCAGGTCCTGGCGGGTGTCCAGGTGGGAGGCGAAGCTGTCCTGAGCAGTGATGTGCGATTGCCTGTAGACCTCTGTGCTCCTCACCCACGGCTCAGAAGGGTGTGAGTTAGGGGTGCACTCAGGAGCATTCAGCGTCACGGGGCTGGAGGAGAGGAAACAGTTGTTGGCTGAGGAGACAGGCAGCTGGTGATGCCCTGGCTCAGGAAAGAAACAGAGAAGGAGGAATTTCAAGAGGAGGATGGGGGTCAGTCAGCTCAGGTGGCCTTTTGGGTGACACCGAGGAAACTTCCATGTGGTGGGTATCTGTAGCATCTACCAGGACTCCCTCTCTCTCCAGATGCCGCCGGTCCGCACAGCTACGGCCCGATTCCCTGCCTTTGCGGGCTCCCCAGACCTTGCCCACACGATGTCCGGAAGCACCGACTATTGACGATGTCTCTGTTCTCAAAAGAAAATGGCTTCCTTGTTTCTTCTCCAACTCACTTATGCTGCACTCATCGCACCCATCTTCACTTTTGGGACCAACTTCAGCAGTTATATTGGTTAAGATAGCCATGCAGCCGTAATATTGTATCCATAATAACGTAGCTGTTATATTGTACAAGCTAGGCTACATGTATCAGTAAACAGATCGCAATGACTTCAGCAAATTCGGCAATTATTCGATCTCAGAGGACGAGAAATCCAGAGGCAGGCAATCAGGGACCTGTGTCATTTTCAAGGAAATCAGTAGGGACCTAGGCCATTTCTGGTTTCTTCTTCCACCGTTCACAGCAACACCGCTCAGCCTCATGGTCTAAAAACGGTCATTTTACCTCCGGACAGTATGTCTACGTCCCAGGCACTAAATAAGCAAAAAGGGCAAGAGGCACAGTATGCGAAGTCCGTCCGTTTTTAGCACTGAAACAGCTTTCCCACAAGTTCATCCCGAGACATTTATTCCTGGATCTCATTGCCCAGAATTATGGCATGTGGCCATGCTGGGTGCAAGGCAGCCTGGGAGACCCGTCAGCTAGCCGGGGCCTTGCTGTCAAAATGGACCGTGATTTGGAAGAAAGGAAGAAAGTGTGTTGGGGACCTCCAACCAGCTGCGTCTGTCCGTCACATTTCCATCGCAGCTCGTATTCTGTTGCTCTTTTGGATGTCCAAGCAGGCTGAGGGCAGAGAAGGTGAGGTACCTACGGGAAGAGGCAAGCTGAGAACGGGAATCTAACCTGCTCCTCTGGCAGCAACTAACTCTCTAATCCTGTGTGGGGGTTTTCTCCCTCCAAATGCTCCCCTTCATAGAGGAAAAGAAGTGCTTGGAATTCAAAGACAATACAGATCCAGAAAGGCTAGACGAGAGGAGGAGGGAGTGGTCTAGACTGGCATTACTGGGGCAAAGAGAAGTAGGCCCAACGTTACCCCTGCTGGCTAGGGAAGGGGTGACGGGTACGCAGGCTTAGCAAGAACAACCAAAAGACCAGGTCAAGGGTCCACCCTGGTCCCCAACTCCCCAAATGTTCCAATTCTCCACCTCTCCCTCAGCAGTGGGACTTTCTAGCTCCTGTCATCTCGAGATGGTGAGGTGATGCCAATTTTCCAGCCCTGGAATCTGGGCCAGCCTGGGACTGGCTGTAGTCCACAGACTAGAGGCCGGTTCTAGGATCGGCCTCAGAAGACTCACGTGCTCTTTGGAACCCTGACCACCACGCAAGCAAGCTGAGCTAGACCGACGGACGACAAGAAGCGCAAGACCCAACACTGCTGGCGCCCAGACCACAGGCAGCCGACTTTCCCACTGAGGGGCTGTCCTAACAGTCCCGCGGAGTTCAGCCGCGCTTGACCCCACTCAGTGCATAACCAGCTGCGTGGAGCTGTGAGCAAGAAAAGGGGTTATGCTCTGAAGCTGCTAATTTGGGGTATTGGATGCATAGCAATAGGAACTGATAGAATTTGACAACTGGGGTCCCCTCAAGCAAAGCTTCCTTTCGGGACTATGTCAGGGGTCACAGTTCCACTTCATTTAGACTGTGAGGTAAAGTGCGCTCATCAAACCGGAATGGGGACAGTTTCAGGAGAAAGAAAGTCTGGTTGGGAAACGAGAAAAGAGAAGGTATTCAGGCGGGTCCCCAGTCTCGCTCCGCAGGGCTTGGCTCTGAGACTGAGGAACCCTGGGAAAGCAGGACACTGTGGCGGCCTCCAGGCAGGGAAGGTCAGAGGACATGGGTGGCTGCAGGAGAAACTCCCCCAGAAAAATAGAAGGACTTAAACTCCCCCAGAAAAATAGAAGTCATGCACATTGTTCTCTGCCAGGCCCTCTGCCGGATGCTCAGCACTCACCACGACCTGATGTTGACCTGACTCAGTCTCAGAAACTGAAAGTGAGGCTGCAGATAAGTAACCTGCTGGCCAAGGTCATGAGGCGGGTGAGCTCTGAGTCACACCGGCTTGGCCTTGCAGCACCAGCCCTGCACTCGGAGTGTGTGTGCCTGGGCCCTGGTGCTGGCCGTGCCCTGGAAGGCTCTTCCGCATCTGTCCACAGAGGAGACCATCTGAGCTGCGAGGCTAGGACTCTGTTACACTGTCAGCTGTTTCCAGGGTCCGACCTGGTACTCCCAGCTCAGCTGCTTCTCCCTCTCCTGTCCCGTCCCCCTCACGGATGGAGACGCTAGAGAGAGTGCTTCTGACGGCATCTGCAGCAAGGTGTGCACGCGCACACACACACAGACACACACACACACAGACAGACACACAGACACACACAGAAACACACACAGACACACACACATACAGACACACACACATACAGACACACACACACACACACACATACAGACATACACAGAGAGACACACATACAGACACACACACAGACACACACATACAGACACACACAGACACACAGACACACACAGAAACACACGCAGACACACACACATACAGACACACACAGACACACATGCACACACAGGCACACAGTCACACAGACACACACAGAAACACACACAGACACACACACATACAGACACACAATGCACACACAGACACACATGCACACACAGTCACACAGACACACACAGACACACACAGACACAGACATGCACGCACAGACACACATGCACACACAGGCACACACAGTCACACAGACACACACAGAAACACACACAGACACACACACAGACACACACATACAGACACACAGAGAGACACACACACAGACACACACATACAGACACACACACACAAAGACATACACATACAGACACACACAGAGACACACACACACACACTATGCCTCTTGATTTTGCCGTAGGTTCTTTTTTCTAAATGGTTAATCAATTGGGCAACCCCACTCTTGGCAAACGTGCGCTGGTGGATCAGCATATGGGTTGGGGTCATATATGTTGCACCTTTGTCTTCTCATCTGTGAAATGGGAGCGGTGATATTTACCAGGCAGGCGGCCTCTCCATCCCAGTGAGTGATGCCACCACGTATTTCCTCGGCCAAACCCAAATCTGGTAGTGACCTTCGGTTCCTTGTCCTCCCCCAGCCACATCCCCGCCTGCGGAGCCCTGTTGACTTTACCTCCAAAAAAGTCCCGGAATCAGTCCTGGGCCCTGTCTGGAGCCGGGACACGCAGCCACGGTGCGCCAGGCATGCAGGCGTGTGATACTTCCTAACCGTTCAACCTGCATCACTTGCCCCACCCCACTCTTCCAATGCGTTCTTTCAACCGAGGCAAAGGATACTTCCAGAACGAGAGTCGGGGATGCTGCTCCCCTGTGCTCCAGACCAAGTGTCTGTGTTCCTCCGAGGCCCTGTGTTGAGATCCCAGTGCCCACCGTGAAGGTCCTAGGCGATGGGGCCTTTGGGAGATACTTCGGTTGTGAGGGTGGAACCTTCACGAATGAGAATCTTATCAGAGACCCCACCGAGCACCCTGCCCGCCCCGCCGTGGGAAGTACTGACACAGATCGGCCCCCTGACTTTGGGCTTCCAACTCCAGAACCGCGAGAAATGAATGTCCGTTATTCATAAGCCACCCGGTCCATGGCGTTTTGTTACAGCATCTGGACAGGCGAAGGCCTCCTTCTAAACTCTCCACGCCTCCTCCTGGTTCAGCTGAAACTACTTGCCTGTTGGCTTCAATTTTCTACCACTCCCCCCTCTTGCCAACTTTGCCTTAGTTCTTGTCTCTCAAACATTCCTTCCTTCCTGAGAGCCATTGTCTTGGCCATTTCGCCTGCCTCGCGCCCCCCCCCCCCCGCCCCCCCATGCCTTCTCCTGGCTGTTC
>NW_005370460.1:1945041-1950699 GCF_000412655.1 Myotis brandtii
CTAAAAGTCCCTCCAAGATACATCCTCCATGACCCCTCTGTCTCCGGCAGTGGCCGGCGCTCTCCACCGCGCCTTTCCACTTCCTCTTCGCTATGGAGCTCATCATTGTCCGTTGTGTGCTCCCTGCTCCATCCATTGACTGTCCCAGTAGAAGTGCAGGCTCCAGGGGAGCAGGCCACGCCCAGCCTTCACCGCTGGCTGCAGGGCGTGGGGAGAAGCTGTTCAGTGAGCCAGTGTCTGCCCGTGGGTTTCAAACGCAGTCAGTGTGAAATCCAAGTTCTCCCCCTGGCCCGAAAGGCCACACGGTGCCTGTCTCCGCCTCCTCGCTGACCCCATCTTTGTATACTCGCTCGTTGGCTTCTTAAGCTCCAGTCTCTCTGGTCTTCTAGCCTTCAAGTTCAAATCCAAGCTCAAGCCCTTTGCCTATGTCACTTCCTCCTTCCCACCCTACTCCTCTGAGTGCTGCTTCCCAGGACCCACACATCCCCGAGTTCCCGTCACTCGAGACCAGCCCGGATGCCAGCTTCCGAGAAAGCCTTTGCTGGCCACCCTTTCGACGACGCCTCCCCCACGCCCTGTCACATTGCTCCGCCTCCTGCTTCGCTTTCTGCAGAGCATGTGTGAGTCTCTGAGCGTGTAGATTTCTCTCTTAGCTTGTTGTCCATCTCCTCCTCTAGAATGCAAGCTCCTTGGGGTCAGGGTGCCCCTTGGTCTTATTGCCGCAGCAGTGCCAGTCGGTGCTCAGGCAGGGCAGCCAAGTCCAGGTTCCAGCACAGAGCCCTCGCTTTCCTGTGGATTTGCTTCAGTTGGCCCCTGCAGCGCTTAGGCCTGATGCTGAGATTGGGTTGCCTGTCTTCCATGGCCAGTCCTGTGGGCTGTCCACAGCGTGGCAGCTTGCTCCAGAGGGCAGAGAGGCTCGTGTTCACTCGGAGAGCGCAGGCCGAGAGCCAGCTGCCTTCCGCACTGCTGCAGGGCCACGGTGACCATTTACTCTACTCGACAGCCCACGGCTGGTGGGTGGTACCTTCTTTGGGTCTTGAAATCCCTTGCGACTCAGATAAACATAATGGGCGCTGCTCTGAGCAGGATGCAAAGTTGCACACACCACCAGCCTGCGGATGCCATTTCCAGGAGCTCACAGAGTCCCCGAGCTGGCTGATGGGCCGGGAAGGGTCCCTGCCCTGACAGAATGCAGGGCTCCTGCAGGGGGTCCCTGAACTGCCCATGGAGGTCAGCAAAGGGCCTGAGCAGGGAGGGCACAGAGGAGGCTGGACAGAAGAAAAGGCAGGGCAAGGGCACTGGGGTGGGGGCGGAGGTGGGGCAGGAAGGAAGGATTTGGGGTGGGGGTGTGAAGGAACCCAGGAGAAGCTCAGAGAAGAGCTGAAAGGGAAAGGGGCCAGTCCTTGGGCGAGGTCTAAGGCCGGCCATTGCCTCGGGTGGTCTCCGTCCAAATTCCGGTCCTGACCCCTGGGCAGAGGAGAACTTCCCCCCGAGAGTAGAGAGTTCTAGAAACTGAGAAGCCAATTCAAAAATAGCTACAAACACACAGGGGTGAGTGTCTGCTCAGAGCTTCTGGGGCGCACGGCAGGGAGTTTATTCTGGCCTGTGTGTCCCGGGCCCTGCACACCTCACCGCCCCCTCGCCACCCCGTCAAGAAGAGGAGAGTGCGAGCTCCTGAGGTTCCGGTGGCCTCTGGAAGGGGGTCCTCAGAGGAAACGACATCCCCACAGAGGCTGGCATGGGAAGGGGCCTGAGGGTGTTGGACTGAGGTCAGTGAGAGCCACTCTGCTAGTTGGACAAATTTTGATGCAACTATGTCCTTAAACATAGTTCTGTGGACTTCATTTATTATTCGTGAGAAATGCAGTGTGACTGCTGGGTCACCCATTCTTTCAGCACGCACTCGCTACACACCTGTTGGAATCAGAGCCCCTGCGAGACAGCGACACACAAAGGGGCCGACTCACCCATGGCCACAGCCCGCAGGTAGGGAAACCCGTGTGAGTTTCTCCTCGGAGTCTACCGCTAGCCATTCCTCGATGCAAAAAGGAGATTCTAATTTTAATTCTGTTTCACCTAGGGTAGTTTCTTCCTTAACTTCCTCCATTCTCTGTAATGTATTAAAAGCAGGAGAGTTTTAAATTCATACTTTGTCAAGTAGCTCAACTTCTAGGAACTTTGGTTTCTCCATCTGCAAAGTAGAGATTATAACCTCACAAGGAAGTTGTTAAAAGAAAGTGTCAAATTGTGAAAAGTTGGTGGTAATGTGCACACAGGTTGAAACATAATCAACACCCAGCAAGTTGTATCCATAGCGCCACTGGCATTCCGCCAGTGCTGCCCTTCCTCCCATCACGCCTCATCCCTCTTCTCTCCTGCCCTTTTCTTCTGCCACCTTCCTCCTTCATCTTCCTTATTCCATCTTCGCCAAAGGTTTTGTGTTGGCAGCCAGATACTTCTTCCTAAAACACACTTTTCTCCTCGCCTGCTTAAAACAAGCCAGCCACTCCCTCGGTGGCTCCCGGGTGTTCACCAAATAAAAGGCACGGATGCTGCTGTTCCATGTCCTCCCATCTCACCTTTCTCGTCACTTCCATGGTGCCTGGAGAGATACTCTGTCCTCCTGTCAAATTCATTAGCGCCGGCTTTCGGATCCAGTTCATCCTTCAGACCTCCTCAGAGTCTGCGTCTTGTCCCTCTAACTGGGTCACCCCTTCCCAGCCCATAACAGACACTGAAGGCCTAGTGTCCCTTCTGTAGCATTTATGAGACATTGAAACCTACTTTGGTAACATTATAGGGTAATAATTAAAGGCATAGGCATTGAGGCCAGACAACGATGGTGATTAATTCATAAAGTACCTTAAAAATAACACAGAATCATTGTAAAGCACCGGATAAAACCCAGCTTTCCTTGGTATCATTGCGTGTGTTTCTTATTTCTCTACTAAAATGTTCCTCCATGACAAGGACCTTCTGGTGTGGGTCGTACGCTTCACCCGAGAACTTCTGTTAGATTTCCAGGTAGAAGTACTTGCTCCCCAACTGATTTCGTACAGGCTCTGCTTTACTTGTTTTTATGCTGTAAGAGGTGAGAATTTCTTCTTTGTAAGAAATACGCTGATCACCATGATTGATGTATGATTTCAGGATATAGTTTTGTACTCAACTCTTTATTAGTGTTGATTAAAAAAACTCACCCGTTTACAAGTCAGGGTATGGATGTGAATGAACAGTTGTTATGAATATCACATCAGAATTATAATGAATACCCCACTGCATGCCTTCATGCCAACAAGCTCCAACTCACTTGTTAAGAACTGTTTTGAAATCCTTTCATATATGCCCCTTTTCTTGCCAAACCTGTTTTTCATAATGATTGGAAGGAGGTTGGGCTGCTGAAAAGAATACATTTTATCTGAGGATCTCAAAGCACCTGGCAAGTTCCCTCCATTTTGTGGACTGGGGAGTGCAAAGTTCGCAGCAGTTCCCTGCATTTCCCCAGGCAGCCCTGCCCTCCAGGAAGAGAGCTGGCAGAACATATTGTCTTCCAGAATATTCCGGGTTTTCCTCGGTAATTCGTCTTATGGCTGTTGTGACTGCGTAGCAGTCAGAATCCCCCTCTCACCTTGCCTGATGAAAAGATGGGGGGGCAAATTCATGGCCTACCTGGAGCAATGGGATTGGACTTGACTATGGATTTCTTATTAGCTTTTTTTTTCCTGATCCTATTTTTTTTCATTCTTTTTTACCCATTTTCAATTGAAGACATCTTGTTTGCATAGACTTAAACACCTTAAGTCAGGGGTCCTCAAACTATGGCCCGCGGGCCACATGCAAATACAAATATTGTATTTGTTCCCGTTTTGTTTTTACTTCAAAATAAGATATGTGCAGTGTGCATAGGAATTTGTTCATAGTTTTTTTTTAAACTATAGTCCAGCCCTCCGACGGTCTGAGGGACAGTGAACTGGCCCCTGTTTAAAAAGTTTGAGGACACCTGCCTTAAGTCTTTTCAAACAAGATGGGCAATGTGTACAAAGCTAATTTTCACACGGTTCCCATATTTTTGGAGGCCGAGGCAGGCTGCATAGCTGACACACAGGGCTTCAGGAAAGAGCCACACTTGGGTTTGAATTCCAGCTTTGACACTTTGGACCAGTTATTTAACCTTTCTGAGTTCCTGCTCTGTAAAATGGAAATAAAGCTCCATAACTCACAGAGATGTCTTGGGGATTAAATAAAATAACTTGTGTAAATTACTTGGTGCATAGTAGGCATTCAATAAATGTCAGTTCCCTTCTTATCCCCGTTAATAATGCTTATTAGACTATATTAAAAACTAGAACCAGACTGTGATAATGCATTTCTTTATTACGTATTTAAGCCAAATAACTAATTTCCCTCAGGGGGAAGGGAGAGATATGCTGAATTAGTTTCATTTTGTGAACTTACTTATTAGTCTTTTTTTTTCTTTAGCATTATTTAGTTTCATACTCTGTAATTTAGTTTTCATGCAACAAAAATGTCACAGTTCCTATTCCTTAACTCTACTGCGATTAAAAACAATCTATTATTACACTGGCCACTTATTCAAAATCATTATTAATGATATTAACAGCTCGACTGTGTTTCATAAGGGCTCGGTGCTGACGGACTTTTGCCCTCAACAGCTTCCCTGAGGCCTGAGGATTTGAGAGGATCAAGTTTTAAATGGCAACCTTACAGCAAAAGGAAGACAGGGATGGGGAGACCCTCACGGTCTGTGTGCTTTCCTGTTAATTCTATACGCTTGCATTTAAGTGCAGCCACGTTTTCTCAAGGACAGGACCTCAGAGAGGCAGGCAAGCCCAGGAGGAGCTGGCTAAGGAGCGGGGACCATTGCACCTTTAAGGACCCAGTCTCAGCTCGGCCTCCTCCCCGGCCCACCTCTGAACCCTGATTGACAGGGCGCCGGGGAGGAGCCCAAGGAGGCCCCGGAGGAGGCGCGGCAGGAAAGTAGGGAGGAGGGACCGTCTTCCCTCCAGTGGCCAATCGCAGAAGGGGGCGTGTCCCCCCGTCTCTCAAAGGGCCAATCAGCACAGGGGGCGTGGCTCCTGCATCTCCTCCCTCTCACTGTCCTCCGCCTCCTCCTCCGCCCCTCCCCCTTCGCGGCCCCCCTTCCCTTTCCTCCTCCTCCTCCTCCTCCTTTCTTCTCCTCCTCTTCTTAAAGAATACCCTCAACATTTCATGTAATATTGGTTTGGTGGTGATACATCATTGGCTGCTACCTACACACCCCTTAGCGGGGATCAAGCCTCCAACCCAGGTATTTGCCTTGACCGGGAATGGAACCAGCTACGGGACGATTCTCAACAAACTGAGCCACATCAGCCAGGGCCATATATTTCTATTTTATTCAATGCATTCCAATCCATTATCATTATTATTTAGCCGGTGGGGGCTGGGGCCGGGGGGGGGGGAAAGTTTGCCTCGCAAGCCCCCTGCCTGGCTCTGCCTCCTCCCGATCGCTGCCTGTTTGCAAAGGGATTAAGCCGGCGATCTGAGCGCGCAGCCCTTGCCTGCCCGGAGGAGCCGGACTGCACGCCCTGAGCCAGCTCCGATTTCTTGCGTCCAGTGGGAAGGTGGTTTATTTTCCTTGCTCTTTGGAGTCGACAC
>NW_005370460.1:1951052-1951295 GCF_000412655.1 Myotis brandtii
CAGCAGATCATGACCATCACCGACCAGAGTTTGGACGAGGCGCAGGCCAGGTGAGAGGCAGCCTATTCTTCCCCTTTCTTGTGTGTGTGCGTGTGTGTGTCCCTCTCGCCGGGGAAACAATGGGAAGCTAAGCAACACAGCGCCTTCTTGTAAAATGTTGTTTCTTTCCCCATTTTGAGGACTGCGTGGGGGCGCGTTGTGATCTCCGCTGGCGTCCCCGCCGCGCGGTGGCCGCTGTGTGTG
>NW_005370460.1:1951312-1973027 GCF_000412655.1 Myotis brandtii
TTTTTACTGCTTCGACAAAGTGCCTCGGAGCGAGCAGATGCTCAAGTTTTCAGCAGATTCCGTGTCTTCTGGGCGAGGGACCCCGTGACACGACAAAATAAAATGTCCCAGGATCACGCTATTTACACATTTAGTTGACTCCTTACCCAAATTAGAGACTTTTGATTTTTTTTTTCCTGGATGCACTCCTCCAAAATTTATTTTTATTTCTTCCCCTTTCTCCCCTCTTAAAAAAAAGCAGGATAATTCTTTGTCACTAGTTGTCAACTCTCCAGAAAATACTCTGTATCCATTTAATTATCGTAAAAAAAAAGGCTGATGGAAAATAAAAGAGGTAATTTTACTTTTAGACACATTTGTTAGTTTTAAGAAACTAGGACATTTAGTTGAACTTTATTGTCTCAATCTGAGTCGGGTTCCTGACCCCCGTGGCACAGAATGTCTGATCCTTTAAAAAGGGTGGGGGCAGAGCCAGCCTGCTCTCCCTGCCTCTTCCAGGACCACGCAGTGAACTGGGAGATGGAGGCAGGCGCGTGGGAATGTGACCTGTTCCGATGCGGAGGGCTAGCCGATGTTTAATAAGGAAACATAACAAATAAGCCGTGGGCTCCTCAACTTAACCGGCTGCCAGGAACGGAGTCTCCACTCCAGGGCTTTACAGCAAACTCCCTTCCAGAATGAAACCCAGACTCAGTGGCAACCCACTCCAGCTTGCTCAAGGCCCGTCTCAAAAGGAAGAATTTAAACAATCCAATGACCACAGATGTGTTTACAGTGACCCAGCTTTGTTAAATATCTTAGTCTTTTTTTGCTTTTATTTTTTTATAACGTATATACACAATTCCTATACCTCAAAGGACTTAGTCACAGGGGAAAGACATCATTATACGTATTTTTGTCTTAGGAAAATAGGAATTTGAGTTGAGAAATGAGAAGAAACAGTTAAAAGCGTGGCTGTTAGGAATCCCACTCTTATTTCAACCGCTAGACATGCCACATGCAAACTCCCAGCGCTGGGCTTACGGGGGTTTGAAAACTCGGAAATGTTCAAAGGCCAGAGCTGTTCTAAATTTTTTTAAATTGGGGAAAGTTTTCCCCAATTAATCGCTGTTCTTTTAGAATTTTATTTTCTGAAGAAAAGCTAGTAGGTATGGTAAGTGGAAGCGTTCCCACTGGCATGCGCTTTTTGAATTGGAACAGATTTCTCCATTGCATTGTTCCAGAAAAATAAACTCCATCATACCAATAAGCTGCTTTATTCACAAGTTTGTGGAGTGGAGGGCCGGTAAGATGGGCGGTGAGATGGGCGATTCCCCACTTTTCTGATGTTTAGTCCTACTCCTTTTTGTAAAACTGAGGGTGACCGAGGCTTGGCGGGTTCCCTCTTTTAATGGCCTAGATGCCAAGAGAGATCAGACACAGTTTGGGGTTAGGGAAATTTCTGTTCCCTCTCTAACCTCACTGATGTGCTGTGGGAATAAATGCAGTGTTTCTGTTAAGCTGTGTAGGCTCTATTGATGTTGTGTTTTCTTTGCATTTGGGCCTATACATACGAGAAAACTATTTTAAAAGCCCCCCCCCTCCGCCCAGATCTTTGCTACATTAAAGTCTTTCCACCCCTTTTCACCCTCAGAGCCAGGTCACCACTAGGCTTCCCTCCGGTTTAACAATGTAACTACTCGGCAAAAGTGGATCTGATTTTCCTTTCTCTCTGGTTTAACAATGTAACTGCTGGGCAGACACTGGATCTGATGTTTCTTTCTGTACTTGCACCTTCTTTACATACATGCGTTATCTACAAAGTGACCCATTAGCACTTTAGACACAATGTGTGTGTTTGTTTTGATACTCTCAGCTTATTCCTCCTTTGCTGCGGAGCACAGACCTGGTTTCTGTTCTTCATGAGCACGGCATCTATTTTTTATTTATTTATTTTTTTACGTTCAAAGGGATTAAAAAAGATTTGCATGCATCTCAAGTGCCAGGGGTTTCCATTTATCTTTACAAATTAATTTTAATTAGTACACAGAATTCCGTTAACTAATAGCTGATACGATCAGTATTTTGTTTCCAAAACAATATCCTTCTGCTAAGTGCTTCCATAGTAAAATGAGGGGAAAGGTATTGTTTTGTTCTTCAAGTGCATTCTGAATGCAAACACTCTGGAGAGCCAGGTAAACCACTAATCTAAGAGGCAGAATTGTATTTATTTTCCCCCCAATGGGTGCTAGGTCCTAATTGTAAATAATTTAATTTCCAACACCTGCAAATACGCGTTGTGTGCACAAGAGACATAATGTGAACACAGAGAAATGAATTTACTCCCCATATGGGCACGCCTGCCCCCTGGCAATGCATTTCCATACTCTTTAACTCGGGGACTGAAATTTTATAAATTGACAGTTTTGCTCAGAAGACCTTTCAAGCATCTTGTGTTTATGAGAATATGGGGGAATCCGCGGAATGAATTCGAGCACATGGATGAATTAAATTTGAAAACACACACACAGACCGAGAGGCAGGCAGCTCGCGGGCTGTGGTGGTGAACACAGATTTTATAAAACTGTTAACCCGTGCTCTGGGCTGTGCGTACGCATGGCCCTGGATGGCGTTTTCGGTTTAAGAATTCCACTTTGATTAAGCTACTTGAAAACCGAAACAGCTTTGCCTACGTGGGCAGTATTTAGGTGAGCGCTTTTCTGTAGTTAAACCCTGCTCGCCCTGCTGAGTACCGTGATTTCTTTTTCTGTGGCGGGTTCTCTATATTAAGTCATAAAACCACTGAAGCTGCCACGGAGTTATGCTTGGGATATAATTTTGGCTTAAATGTTCATTTAGCCCCTGTGCATTATCAGCAGTTTGATCCTGAAAAGTCCACCTGAGCTATGATATTGTTTCTTTTTTGTAGAAAACATGCGTTAAACTGCCACCGAATGAAGCCTGCCCTGTTTAACGTGCTGTGTGAGATCAAGGAAAAAACAGGTAGGACCTTTCAGCATTTTCTTTGGCCAATTGACTCACTTCCCCAGCAATCAGGAGCCCATTATTTAAATATTAAAATTGCAGAATGGGAGTTCTCTCAAGATTGATCGCGTGTGCGTGTTCCAATACGGCGTCCTGGGGCCTGTTTCCTGTAAGGGAAGCACCAAGTTTCTCAGACAGTTATTATCAAGCGTTGCTGGTTTCTTTTGCTTCACTCTGTTCCTGGCCCCTTTGAAATCAGGGTGGACATAGAGGTTCTGAAGGAAGTTTATAGAATTAGTGCCTTTCGGGGAGAAATATGAAAGTAAAAGGCTGTTTCCGAAAGGATATGTTTTGGCCCACATTTAAAACACTCCGTGGGGGGAGTTGTTTAAAGTTCCCTTTCCATTTCTCTTGCCGTCACAGGAAGCAGGCCTAGGGCCCCGGTGCTGGCTGCTACCTGTGCTGCGGCTGCAGCAGCAGAGGGGTGTCCGCGCCCGGAGCGCCTGCGGTGCACAGCAGGGGGGCGGCTGGGCTTGGGAGAGTGTGATGCCAGGAGATCGCGCTTTCTGTTGTGCTTTTACTTTCTGGACCTCATAGCATGGACTGACACACTTATGACACATCCCAGGAGGGCCTTTAAATTTTAAAGCCACAATTATAAAACAGCAGCCAGCCACCCATGGGAGGTGTGCTTCAAGGACAGCTGCTCCGGACGGGACATGTCGCCATGTCCTCTCGTTTGTTTATTTTAATCCCTAATTTCCCAAAGTGGGTGATTCTGTGTCTCTTGAAAAGAAAGAGTTGAGAAGGCGATCTGCTAGCAGGGCGGGAAGCCGAGGGCCGGTGGCGGCGGGAGGTGGGCGGTGGGCCTGGCTGGTGGGCTCGCTGCGGCAAGTACCTGACAGCCTCGTTATTTATTTATTTTTCACAACAAGGAGCGTAACAGTCAATAATTCATATCTAAACCATATAAGCAAGGGCATGACATGGATGAAAGTGACAATAAATATGATTGCATGCGGGTGATACACATTGATGGGCGCACATAAAGGGGCAGGCGCACGGCTTTCTCTCTGGAGCTCTCTGTGTTTCTCTTTTGAAAAATAAATAGTTTCAAGATGTGACCGTGTGATGGACTATGTAATTACTCGGGGCCTGAATTGTATGAAAAATTAGCGAGCAGCTCCTTTGTCGGTGCTGTTTGCGCTGCACAGCGCATCCCAGACAAAGCTCCGGGCAGCGGCCGCCAGGTTGCTCGCGCGCTGACCTTATTGCCAGCCGCTAATTGCATTGTTTTAGCTGCGAGACACCTTTTAAGAGATTTATGGGCTGTGCATACAGATATCAAGGGCTGTTTCAGTTTGTCAGACTTTTTAGTTTTTCTTTTTCTGTTCGCCTAGAGCAGGGAACCTAAGTACAGATACACATTTTTGTTTTCTTTTTTTTTCTTCTTATTTTTCCTTTTTTTTTTTTTTATCTTGATGCTTATTTATTATGAGTATTTGGTTTGGTGACATTGGGTTCTAATCTAATATGTGTCCACTGATCTTGATTTATAAAATGTGGAATCAAGACATAAAGACGTATTTGAGAATCCAGGCTAAAGAGACTCTATTTTTGAGGACACTTTATCAGATTTTTATTGAAAGGAAGCCCATCAGGGCACTTACCTGGATGTTGTGGCCAAAGTGTTTCATTCCAGCCTCCTAATTAAAGCCTCCCGGGGAGTCGGTGGAAGTGGGCGGGCCTGCGGGAGACCTGGCCGGGTGGGCTAGAGAGTGGTCCTTGCCCACCCGGCCACGCTGGTCACGCCGTTCTCCCAAGGTGTAATGTCTTCTCAGAATATGTATTTTGTTTTTTAATTTCTCTGTCATTTAATGACATTCATATTTGGAGATTTTAAAAAAATCTAAATTAAGGGTTCGCGTGTTGCCTCTAGAATAATATATTTTTAAAAATACTTTGTCAAGGCTGTAAATTGAAAATGGTAGGCTCACTGCCCCGTGGTAAGGGGAAACACACACAGAGTTTTGGGTCGAGAGGGCATCCATGGGTGAAAGTTAGAAGTAAAAAAAGGAAAAGAGAAAAGGCCTCCCCCCTCTGTCCTTCCGCGTGCTGCGGGGAGGGGAGGAGAAGCCTGCCTGGGGTGCAGGGCGCTCGGGTTAAAGGTGGGAGTCCGCGCGGGGGTCCCAGAGCAGCCGCTCACCTCCCAGCTCGGCTCTGCCACCGGCCCCGCAGGCTTGCCTCCTGCCTCCTACGCCCATCCTGTGTTGGTGGGAGGCAGGCACGCGGCTTGGAAAGTTGCAGGAGTGTCTTTCTTTCTTGGTCCAGAGCTAGTGGAAGGTCACTGGGTAGCCCACGGTCACGGGGTGGCCCACGGTCACAGGGTGGTCCTGCACGTACGTTCCTTCCTGGTGTCGCTCCTGTCGAGCCCCCTTGCATCTACCAAGGGTTTCCCAGCCTCCCTCCACCTCCGGCCCGTGGAGGCCGGGCGCAGGGTGCAGGGCACAGGGCGGGCTTTGTGGGGTGTTGTGTCCTCCCTGGAGGGTCAGGAGGTCACGCTTTGGCTCAGCTGGGCAGGTGGGGCTCAGAGGAGCCGGGCATGCCGTGTGTTTGCTCTTTTGCTTCTTTGGCTTTTGTTAATGATTTTAGTTGGGAAACTCAGAGCCAAGTAGGAAAACTCGCTGAGACTGTCTCACCAACCTTTTGGAAGTTTAAGGAAACACAGGCACAAGCCCCCGGAGCCGGCAGCGGCGCGACAGCATGGTTGATTGATAGGTATTTGAGTCAGAAATTACCGTGGGGATATTAGAGAAAAAAAGAAAGAGCCCCTGTGTTTTCTTGCCTCAAAGTGTGGGTAAGTTTTTATTTTCATACCTTTGTGCTTTTTAAGTAAACGCGACGAAGGAAGAATGCCTGGCGGAGCTGCAGGCGGGCCCAGCCCCACAGAGGAGCCGCGAGGTCTCCGGCGGTTCTGAGGGGGTCTGTCTGCTCCTGGGACAGATTTGGTGGGGGGTTTGGGGCCATGTGGCATCGCGTTCTCTTTGTTTCTGGAGCCACCCCATGTCTGCCGGCAGCAGGCTGTGTCTACCTGTGTGTGTATGTGCTGGGCGTGGGCCATGGGTGCAAGAGGAGGAGAAAGTCAAAGGTCACATTTTGTAGAAAGACCTTGATTATTTCGGTGAATGCCCCTTGATTTCTCTTTTTTATTTCAATGTCAAAAATCACACAGGTTTAAAAACTAGGAAAACAAAAAATGCTGTGCGCCAGTTCCTCGGGAGGAGATTTACCGAGAGCAAGGAGCTGGGAGGCGGACAGCTTTAATTTTAGAACTTCAGGGCTCGCTGGCACTGCTCGGCGTTTTCTGCACTGGAGTTAAGTCACGGGAGGACATTAGAAAATGCTTTTTGCTTTCTTAACACCCTTTGTTCTCTCGGTCTTTTTCCTCTGTGTTTGGTTAGCACCCCCACCGGAGAGCTGTTAGTTACCACCCCGTTCCCTTTGACACCTCCCTCCAGTCTCGTCTGCCGCTCCTGTCAGTAAAGCGATTACTTACGGGAGAATAATTTGTGTGTGTGCGCACACGTGCACGTGTGTACATGTGTGCTCTATGTGGGTCGGGCTCTGGGCGGAAGCTGTGCACCACAGGGCAAGGTTCTGAGGGTGAGGCCGGGAGCACGGGACAAGGGGAAGGAACTTAGACAGTTCCCAGCTGCCTCTGCAGACGCCTTGCGGAGCAGAAATGGCCGGTGGCTTTCACAGAAGTTTGTCTATAGCAGAACTCATGTGTGTATGTGTGCACGCGTGTGTATGTGTGCACACGTGTATGTGCATGTGTGCGTGCACATGTGTGCACGTGTGTGCACGTGTGTGTGTGTCCAGGGTCTGAGAGAGGCGGGGGAGCAGCCCAGCACGGGGAGCTCACCTCGACTTTACGTTCCGAGAGCACTGGGATCGGACCGTGTGCTGTTCATTGTCATCGGGGCATAGAGCGTGACGTTTGTGATGAGAAGTGTCCCTTCTCTCCAGTCAGTGTTGGATAATCCATTTTTGGGCAAATTCTGGCATCTGAGAGGGGAGGAGGGTGCTTCGAGCACTAGGGTCAGACCTACCAGAACGGGATTTGGGGAACTTGGTGTCATGTCTTCTAACCAAGGGGGTGACTGTGCGGGTTGGAAATGAGACTGAGGACGCTGGAAGAGGTGGGGTGTGGGGGACGCTCGTGACCTAGGAAGTGGGTTGTAGGTGGAGAGGTGGGGGGAGGGTCCCAGCGGGTGGGCTGCTGGGGGAGGGGCGCTGTGCTGTGTGTTCAGCTCCCTGCTGGTACCAGGCCTGTCACACTGCGGCCTCCACCTCTACTGTCAACATGAACTTCTGGTTGTTGTTGGCAAATTACAAAAAATGTCCCCAAACAAGCAAATGAACCAAAACTTGGATATTGAACATATTTAAGTGGGAAGGAGTTGTCATTGTCGCTGAAAGCCTGGCCCTGGCTTGGTCTGAGACTTGGTTCACACGCGGCTGGAGAATTCCGCCTTAGCTTTGGTCTCAAACTTCTTTCCATGGATGCGCTGTGTTTTCAAGTTGGGGAAGTGAATCTAAATATAGTTCTGTTCCTTTTTATAATTTCCTTTTACCCAGAATGCCACCTGATAGAGGCAGCGTCCAGGCCCAGCTCCCAGGGCAGTTGTCACTCATTCCCACGTGACCCTGTGCCCCCCATCCATGGTGTAGCCTGGGTGACAGGAGTGACGTCATTGGCTCCACCCCGAGATGTGAGGTGTAAGGAGCCCACTGATTGATAAATAAAATAAGTGGCAGGTTAATGAGTTGTTTGCAAAGAGCTTTGCACTCTCCAGGCTGTATAAATAAAAGATGCCGTGGGCTCTGTAATAGATTATCTCGGGACTCGTATCCGACTCCATCTCATAGGACCACACTGTGTGAACTCTTCCGGGCCAGAGGCCCCTCCTGGCCTAGGAGGTCGGTGGCCAGTGGGCGTGTGAGGGCTTGGGTGCCGTCTTCTGCCTCTGCCTCTTCGAGGCGTCACTTCCCAGACTCAGCAGAGTGGTTCCCAGGAAGGAGAGTGCAGTGTGGACTGTCACAAGCTTGTGACACCTGCTCCCTTCCTGGCGGAGCGGCTTCCGGCCGCTGCTCAGCTCCGAGGCTCTGCTTCTGCCTCGTGACTGGCGGTGGGGCCACCATTGCAATGCGGGGAGACTCATCCATCTTGGTTTAGGTCACAGCTTCCACTCCCATCTTCCACTGACATTTTTGTCATTAAGTGGGGACTGGGGTGGGCGTTGCACACCTGCTCTGGTTTTAGACCTACCACTAAACAGTCACAAGATGCTTGAATAACTTTAGGAGTCACTATACTAGCCGCGGTGAAGGACTTGGTCTCCGAAGCCAGACCACCTGGGCCGTGCCACGGATCTACTTTTTAGCTGTGTGACCTTATTCAAGTTCCTAAACCTCTCTGTGCCTCATTTTCCTCATCTATAGAATGGAGTTAATAGTCGTATCTGTCTTAGAGGGTTGTTAGGATTCAATGAGATAATCCATGTAAATTGCAGTGCCTGGCACAGAGTAAACAGTTGGTAACTGTTAGCTTTTATTCTTTCTGGCCCTGCTTCCTCACATGAAGAAAGAGCGGCCGCACCAGATGGTCCCCACAGACCAAGCCAACTCCAAGGCGCCGAGGCTATGCTGAAAGGAGACCAAAATTGCTGAATTTAAGATTTGCCGTCTTTTGTTTCTCTTGCCATTCTCTTAGAGCGAGAAATAGCTATCCTGGCCAAGCAGGGCTGGGCTGGGCTAGAAGAAGGGAGGGAGAAAGTGGGGACGAGCAAAGACAAAGACTGTAATTATCCGCAAACTGGACTACAAGCACGGAAAAGCTCTAGAATCGCATATGTTAGCAACGGTGTTTTCTTAGCATCGGCAACTGGAGATGTTATGTAATCACAGTGAAAAGCATCCATTCAATGCACAAGTTTCCAAGCAGGAAGAGTGAGGTTAGGGCGACCTGACCTCTTCTTGTCTTCTTAATATGTTCCTTACTTAAGAAAGACGCTCGTCATAATGGCAGCCTCGATACAGAGTAGATTTATTATTTTCTCGTAGCTTTTTTGAGATACATTTCATAAACCATGGAATTCACTCATTTACAGTGTGTATTCAGTGATTTTAGTATATTTGCAAAATTGTGCAACCATCACCACAATCTAAATTTATAATATGTTCATCACCCCAGTCCCCATTACCAGTCAGTTTGTGTCTCTCCCTTTGCCTCGCCCTCAGTGACCACTAGTCTGTGTCTGTAGATTTCCCTGTTCTGGACATCCTATATAATAAGAAGCTAATATGAAAATTGGCCCAACGGCAGAACGACCGGTCGTTATGGTGCACACTGACCACCAGGGGGCAGAGGCTCGATGTAGGAGCTGCCCCCTGGTGGTCAGTGCGCTCCCACAGGGGGAGCGCCGCTCAGCCAGAAGCCAGGCTCACGGCTGGCGAGTGCAGCAGTGGTGGTGGGAGCCTCTCCCGCCTCTGCTGCAGGCGAGTGGCAAGGAGCAAGGGCTTCCGGACTGCGAGAGGAATGTCTGACTGCCGGCTGGCGGCCATCCCCTGAGGGGTCCCGGACTAGAGGGCGCAGGCTGGGCTGAGGGACACCCCCTGTCCCCCGCCCAGTGCATGAATCTCGTGCACCGGGCCTCTAATTTTCACATATATGGAAAGGGACACCATGCTTTGTTACCAGCTTTCATGTAGTGAATGTTACTATAGTGATGCTGTACGCCGTTCCTCTTTTACAACTGAGTGACATCCCCGTGCGGCTGGCCCACAGTGTGTTCACCTGTTAGCCAGCTGGTGGCTGTTCCACGTGTTGTGTGTCGGGTGGCAGTGGGCACTGCACACTCGCTTTGCGGGGGCCTGTTGCTGTTTCATGGGTCTGTGCCGGGGAGTGGGGGTGCTGGTCTGAGGTTAGCGTTTTGAGGAGCTGCCAGCTGTTCCCGGGGTGGCTTGCGCAGGTGCAGTCTCTGGGCACATTGTGAAGGTTGCTCGGCTCTGCCCCGTCGGGGCGCTCCTGCCCTCCGCACGCCGGGCCCAGGCGCTGTCTCCTCTGAGCCGTGCCCCCTCGGAGGACAGGGCGCTGGTCAATCCATGAGGCCTGCCATTCGCATGTTTGGGATCCAGGTGAAACTGCGCTCAGAGCTGTTTGCATGTTGAAGAGGAAGAATAGTAAGTCGAAGGGATGACTCTGCTGTGGAATCCCAGGTGTCCGGGCCCCAGAGGAAGACGTGGGCCCTGAGGATGGGACAGGAGCATGGACTCTGGGGACGGTGGGCTCACGCCCTGGCTGGTTGTGCACGTGAGTGAGTTACTGGAGGTCTCAGAGCCCCGTGTCCTCACCTGGACAGGAGAGACGACGGCACTGTGTGGCTCGCTGGAGGCACGAGGCAGGACCAGAATATAAAGCACATAGTTCATCGAGTTTGCACACGAAATGGCCACGGCGATTGTTTTTCTGAAACCACGTGGCCGAGTGTGGCCACTCCTGCCTTCGCGAGGCTCTGTCTGCTCAGGGGAGGTCTACAGCGCCACCTGGGTCGCCAGCTCACCACCTGTCCCTGTGTCCGTCCACGTGGGAGGCACAAGTCTGGGGGTCTCCCCCTCCCCCTTGGGGTTCTCGCGAGGAAACCCGTGGGGGACAGTGCTGCTCTGCGAGCCCATGTGTGGTTTTAACTCCAGTGTCTCCAACGTTCCAGGAGCCACCTAGGAGAGGAAAAAGAAATAACGGACATTAATTTATTAGTACATTTTATTTAAACCCGAATATGTCAAATATTCCACCGTGATCAGCATAAACACTGAAGAGACACTTTGCTCTTTATTTTTACTGGGGCTTGAGGTCCGTCATGGATTTCACGTTCACGTGTCTTCACTTTGGACGAGCCCACTTCACAGCCCACGTGTGGGCGAGTCCGTCCCGCTGAGGCTCGGCCGGGAGCGCCTGGCAGATCTGTCCGATTCGTGTTTGGGCATAGTTTTCACAGCCTGAGGAAGACACGTGCTTCTTTCCTACTCAGATGTGTCTGGTAGGTCTGTGGCGATTTGCAATCTGTTCCTGCTGGATAGAATGTTCCAGAAAGCATATCTGAGGCCTCCTTCCGGAGGAACGCTTCGCTGCTGGCAACTGCTGCTTGGTGCCTCTCTCCCCTTCTCTTTCCTTCTTCCCTCCCTTCGCCCCCAACGCCGTGCTCTATGCTCTTCCCCTTGAGCTTAAGACAATCTGAAATGTCCCCTGAGATTGCACGGTGGGTGGGCGAGCCCCTTGTTCCCCCAGCAAACCCTGGGCCCAGCTGGGGCCACGGCACGGGGTCACCGGCCCGGGCAGGAGCTCCGAGGCGGATGCCGCCGATCAGGCCAGTGTGTCATTCTGAGAATGACCGCTCACCCGTGGTCTCAGGTGACCACTCCCAGAGGCTGACTCCAGAGAGCCCTGCTGTGCCCTGCGCTGTGGCTCCTGGGCCCTGCTGTCCCTGCACGGCCTGGCTTTGTCCGAGAACACCCCTCCCTTGTGTGGCAGTTCCGATGTGGCCATGACCCGTCTCCCGTCCAGAGAGCCAGGTGTGGCGGCGTGGTGCTGCTGAGCCACTGCCATCAGTCATGTCGGACTGAGAAGGGGAACTGGAGGCAAAAGATCAGTGATCTTTTTTCAATCCTCACCCAGGGAGTGATATTTTTTCCATTGATTTTAAAATATATATATACTTTTATTGATTTCAGAGAGGAAGGGAAAGAGAGATAGAAACATCAATAATGAGAGAGACTCATTGATCGGCTGCCTCCTGCATGTCCCCTACTGGGGATCGAGCCTGCAACCTGGGCATGTGCCCTGACCAGGAATCGAACTGTGACCTCCTGGTTCATAGGTTGATGCTCAACCACTGAGCCATGCTGGCTGGGCTCCATTGATTTTTTTAGAGAGAGTAGAAGGGAAGGGGAGAGAGAGAGAGAAACATTGATGTGAGAGAGAGGCATAAATTGGTTGCCTCCCACATGCACCCTGACTAGGGGCGGGGAGTGAACCCAAAACCCAGGTTTGTGCCCTTGACTCAGAATCAAACCCACGACCCTTTAGTGCACAAGTGGATGCTCTAACCACTGAGCGACGTGACCAGGTCTGATGTATTTTAATTGAAGCAGTCAGCGTCGCCTGGCAAGGCTGGTTGAGGCCGCGGTGCCATCCGCCTGCTGACTTTGTTTCTTTGTCGCAGTGTGTGTGTAGCTCGGACCCTGGCTTGGACCTTGCTTTCAGGAACCACAGAGACACGCGGCAGCTCACAGGGCCCAGGCCTCCCCAGCCCAGGAGGCCAGGCAGCTGGGGCTTGGTTCCCACCTTGGAACTGAGTGAACTTGTTCACCACTCGCCTCCCTGAAACCCGAAATACCACCCCCCCACCCCCCGCCCGCCTGTCAGGGGCTCCTGGAGACTGAGCGCAGCAGAGGGGGCGGCCTTTCCCTGGGAAAGCCGGCCAGCGGGTGTGGCGCCCTGGCTGGGACCGGCGTGCGCCTGCGGGTGAAGGACTGTGCCTGGGCCTGGAGGGCAGTCAGTCAGTGTCCTGGGCCGCAGGTGCTTTGACACCAGGTATGGACAGTGTGAGGGAATCTTCCCTGTAATCACATCGTTCACCGAGTGGAAAGGTGAACTTCTGTCCCTACCAAAGCAAGGCTCTCAGGCCCCACAAAGGCCCGGCTGCGGCTGAGCCTTCTTTGAGGCCGTCTGTGGCCACAGGCGACAGCAGGCGGAGAGACAGTTGTCCTTCAGGCGGCCCCTTCCCAGCTGCCTGTCACCCTGCCCCCTGGGGGGTGCTGCTGGGTGCAGGGGAGGGTGTGTGCACAGCACCCAGGGTGGAGGCCCAGGGGCACCCACATCATGGAGGGTGGAATTAAAGCAGCTTCGTCCTGAGGCCAAGAAGGGGAAAGGAAGGACCACAGACAGGACACAGGCCGAGCGCTGGGCTAGGCGGAAGGAGCTGCTAGAGCGGGAGGGTTCCAGGACGCCCGGAGCTTGGGGAAGGCAGGAGCCGTGGTGAGCCCGGCTCAGGGGCTGGTGCTGCCCGCGGGGCCTGGGGCTTGGCAGCAGTCCGCTCGTGGAGGAGGGCTGGCCTGTGACAGGTGGGACTGGGATGCTTGGGATGCCGGACGTGCCCAGTGTCCAGTGCCCTCCACCTTCCCCGTGGCTCCCGCCCGCCCCTCTATCCAGGGTGACCTGTGGGTGTAGGAGGGGACCCCGGCTCCAGGGAGATGCCCCAGGGACTCACTGCCTTTATGAAGCACCTCAGCTCAGGCCTCACAGTCCATCAGAGCCATAGTCTGAGCCGCATGTGGTGCAGAGTTGGGGGTGGGGGGGGGCTCGTGGTGGTTGCACTCGAGGTGAAGGTCAGGTGGGTGCACTGTGTGGAGGGTGTGCTCAGTGCAGGCATGTGGATTTGCAAGTTCTTCCTTGTTGGCCCGGTGCTGTGTCTCTGTGCAGGGAAGGTTCCAGATCACGCTTCATGGCTGGAGGGACCAGATACCCCAGGACCAGTGTCCGAGGTTCCTCAGCGCCCTCCTGAGCTCTCCTCTGTCCCTCAGCCCTTGCAGGGGCCCCTCATCTCCCCGGGAGATTTTTAACCCAAACAACCGTGATGTAGGTCAGACAGCCCTGCTCGAGGGCCTCAGCCTGTAAGGGTGGGGGGGAGGGCGGCCGGGCCCTCAGACAGCCCTGCTGCCTCCACGGTGGCCTGTCCCGGCCTAGGAAGTGCCGCCGCCTTAAGTTTGCAGGAGTCCTTGGAGAGCAGAGAGCAGACTTGGGGCGTCTGCCCGCCCTGCCGTTCACGAGGGGCGTCCCCTCCCCCACAGCTGGCTGGAGCCGGGCAGGAAGCGACTGCCATCAGGCTCGGCCGGAGCCACATCACTTTACTTTTCTTCTTGGGCGGCTCCGCCAGGAAAGATGTCTTGATGTGTGAGAGTTGTTCCTAAATGGAGTCTGTGCTTTCCTCTTGTTGCAGTGACAGCCTCCCAGGCAGCCAGGCCCTGGCCAGGCCCTGAGGCCCCTGGCGGCTGTGGAGAGCAGGAGTGGGCTGAGTGACTTCCCTCTTTGCTCCGAGTTGCCCAGCCCAGCCTCTGCTCCGCCTCACAGGACGGGTCTCACCCCTGTGGCGGCGAAGGGCAGGGACCTGTGAAGGCGAGGTCACCATCCTCTGGCCATGGCAGGTGGTGACTGACACAGGCGCGGGACAGCTGCCGGGTGATGGGAGGAAGGAAGGTAGCGCGGGGGATCCTCTTCTCCTCCCCTCTAGTCACCTCCACTCGCCCTTCCTGGGGGGTTTCAGAGGCGGCTGCTGTGGAGGGCTCTGGACTGTGTGCTGAGTCCCCCTGTCCTGGGGAGGGGTGCGAGCTCTCAGGTCCGCAGGCTGAGCAAGTGGAGACGTGAGGCCTGTGCCTGCCCTGGTGGCTGAGTTTCCACACCAGCGACCTCCTCATTTTAGTCCCCCGGGAGGGCGTGGCCATGGCCGAGTGTCCTCCATTCTGGCCCCTTCATCCTGGCGGCTTTGTGGGCCGTCTCCGTGGGAGGCACGATGAGCGAGGTGGCGGGACCCAGTGTGCCAGTCGCGGGCTGACCCACAAGGAGCGCGGGGCTCAGGAAGGGGCTTGTGACGTCTGCTGACCGCCCCCCCCCAACTCCTGGGCCCAGGACAGCACAGCCTTAGGGCGGGAGTGTGGCTGTGAAGGTCCGCGGGCTCTGGGCGGGCCAGCTCCTTCGCGGCCTGGCAGGGCCATGTCCGAGTTCTCGCTCAGCTGGGCTCCTTGCCCTTCCCCGAACCTGGGCCCAGGACCCCCTTGCCGTTCTGCTTTCGTCCTCTGTTCCCTTCCTCCCTCCACCGGGGCCTCCCACAACCCAGCGATTTGCTATTTGCCAAACTTGTGACCTGAGAACGCTTGGCATTTCCCGGGCGGCTGGCATTTAGCACCCGCCGAGCAGGTGCGTGGTGACATTTGCTCACCTGGGCAGCGTGCACTCGGTGCCCTGGCCGAGGGGCGGCTGAGAGCGAGCGTGACCTTTGCCTCCGCCGTGGAGCTTCCTGGAGCGGGAGGAGCCTCTGGTGGCAGGTGCGGAGCTGGTGGCGCTCGCACTCCGGTGCGTCCAGCCCGGCATGCGGACAGTGCGCGTGCGCACCCGTCATTACTTTAACAAGTGCAGGTTCACACTCAGCTCAGCGCTCACCATGCGCCTCCCGCTTCAGAGCCTTCTTCCTGCTCCCCTCCCTCCCGCCGCCAGGAGGTGCTGGGCTGACTAATGCCTCCAGCTATCGAATCTCCCGTCCCTTCGGTTTCCGAGACCCGTGACGGCGTCTGACCGGGGTCTGCCAGGCCGGGCCGGGCTGCTGGCAGGAAATAGCTGCTTGTCTCTTTGGACCAAACTGGCCAAGGAGCTGGGTCAGCCCAGTTCCCGGGACAGGCCGGCCTGGGGGCGTCCTGGCTCCTGGAACCCACGGATGCACAGGCTGCGTGCCCTGGCGGTCAGCTGAGGAGGTGGCCGCTGCAGGCTGCGCTGTCACCTTATCCTCCTGTTTACCGAGTCCAGTCGCGGAAGGGCGAGGGCTCCGGGCCAGGGGAGGCGGGTCACCCTCAGCTGGCGCTGGGACAGTGTCAGCGCAGCGTTGCCCTCCCTTCTGAGCTGGGTCCTGGGCGCAGGTCACACGGCTGAGGCACGGAGCCCTGACCACACACAGGCTTCAGGACAAGGACAGCGAGACACAGGGAGTGTAATGATGGTCCCTGCAGCCACACAGCTAACGGGAGGTGGAGTGGGGCGGGTTTTACTCAGGACGTTTAAATGTAGGTTTCTCTAGGAAACGTTCATTCCCATTGAGTGACAGCCCTTCAAATTGTGATTCTTCCAAGGAAATTCTGTGGAATGTACTCAGTTGTCCCCAAACAAATCATGTTTCTGGCCCGTCTCCGTCACAGACTTGGTCACCCCGGGCTGTGGCTGCCTGTAAAGCACAGGAAAGGCCCAGAGTCCCCAGGCAGTCTCCTGACTCCCCTCGGCCTCCCCGGCTGCGGGTGCGAATCTAGCGTGTCTTTCAGGCAGGAGTGCGCCTCGTTTCCATAGGCACCTGAAGCTCGACAGCCCCTCGTGTGTGTTCATACGTGTATGCATGTGTTTATATGTGCATGTGGGTTATATGTAGATGAGTGTTTATACGTGTAGGTGTATATATGTGCATGCACGCGCGTATATGTGCACATGCGTGTTTACACATGTATATGTGTGTTTGTGCGTCACCTTTCCCAATTCTTTCTGTGAAGCCTGGGGTCTTGCAGGAACATACAGCAGGTGCAGTGCCCTGGCCTCCCATGCCTATCCTGGCCTTGCAGTTTTTCTGTCACCTCTCTGTGCAGCCACACTCCCTGCTGGCGCATTGCCGTCCTCAGGGGCATGGGTGGAGCCTCCGCAGAGACCTGCGGTCTCATGTCTCCCGTTACAGGCCCCTCTCAGCAGAACGGCTGGCCGAGCAGCTCCTTTTTGATGGGGCGGGAGGTGTCGTGTGAGGAGGGACATCAGCTCCCCAGGAGGCGTTGGCCCAGGGAGCAGTTCCCTCAGGGCCCGGGTGGAGGTGACACCAGGTGATGGTGGCGCTCCTGGGCCTGTTCCCCATGCCCCCCCAGGTGTTGGAGGGGAAGCGGTCTCCTGTGTTGAATGCCTTGTTCAGAAACAGGGTCACCCAGGAAGACCTTGATGAAGACAGTGTTACCGTAGACAGAACCGCACTGCCGGCTCAGGACCTGGTCTCGCCCCTGTGTTCCTTTTCCCCTGTTGTCCTCTGCCTGTATGACTTCCTTTCTGGGAGATGATGGCATCAGCGATACAATTCTCTGCATATCCACAGTACCTGTGGTGTATCTGATTTATTTATTTATCTCTCATCTCGTTCCAAAGTGGAATCAAACAGCTTACCAAAAGATACAAGTGATGCAAAGAGATGTACTAAATGACTGTGGAGTTAGGGGAGAAGATTCAGGCAGGAAAGCAAAAGCAAGGGGTGCTAGTGTGGGGAAGGGAACGCAGATGCCCTGCTTTTTGCTGGTGAGGAAGGAGCTGCCTGACTGACCCTGCAGAGGGGCTGCAGGTCCGACTCTGTTCCTAGCAGCACAGTGTGAAGGAAACAGGCTTGGTTTAGCTTTCAGAGCCCTGAGAACTGAAAACAAATCGGCTGCTTGGAGAGGAAGATGTCTTCTGTCCAGGCTCTGCTGATGCCCCCGTTGTTTGGAACGAGGAGATGCTACAGTGACCACCCACATAGTCTACTTCATGTTTCCTAGTGCCCCTCCCTCCGCCCCTCCCCACTGTGCTCACCAGGCTTTACTGCAACTGTGGGCTGAGGACCTGGTTCCTCTTAAACTGAGGAATTTCTGGAAAACAAAATGCCCAGTACACAGTAGATGCTCAGCTAATATTTTAAAAATTAAAACACTGTTTTACCTATTTATCCAAGGAGAAAAATTCATTTATCAACCTTTACTGAGTACTTGCTACTAAAAAACAAAAGGATCAGTAAAAAGTCTCCCCCTTTGCAGAACGGACGGTCTACTGGGAATAGATGCATCTTAGCAGATACGTTAGACTCGAACTTGGGTGCTGTCTGTGGGAGGCGGGACATGTTATCTTTTGTGAAATGAGGTCTCAGAGTGCTGGCAGGCGTCTCACTGCAGCCGCCCTCCAGGGGGCTCGGGGTGGATGCTGGAGCTGGCGGGAAGTGGTAAAATGCATGATGGGCACCTGGAGGGGGAGTGGCTTTTTGGTGCCATTTCTCGTCTAATTAACGCAGGTCACTGGGATCGGGGGTAGGGCTCTTTCTTGGTGTTTCCTGACTCTATCTGGCAGCTCCCGGGAGCTGGCAGCCCCTTGGTCCATTGTCTGGAGTGTGACCACCACGAGCTGTCCTGTGACGGGTCCTAAGGGCCAGAAGACCTCACTGTCCCTGGGACGTTCTAGTGACATCAGAGAAGAGCCAGTGGCTGCCACACTGGCTTTTCCCATCTTGTTCATTTGTAGGGGTCCTCTAATCTACACTGATAGTCAGAGGTGTGCCTCCTTCCCCTTTCTCTCTCTTCCTTCCTTTCATTTAACATGCATTTACCAGGCGCTGCGTCTAAGCTAGGCATGATGAGAATGCAAGCTAGGCCCTGGTCCTGAAACTCCTTAGGCGGCAAGAAACAAGAGGGGCTTCAGGGCAAGTGGACCTAAGTGTGCCACAGCAGGAAACCACAGCTCGCACGCAGAGGAAGGTTCCAGAAAGACGGCTCCATTTCCTGCAGGACCCTCAGCTTCCCCTTCAGGTGTGGACTCCGGAGGGCCTTGACTTGCCCATCTTTGCATATCTGGCTTGGTGCTTGGTATCTGATGTTGCTCAATCAATGTGAGTTGGAGGCAAGAGAGGAGTCACAGATAATTTATCTAAATCTAATCAGACTTATTTTTCAGACAGGACATCCTAAGGAATTCTACAATTTCTACCCTCTGCTGTGAGCACACGAGGGTGGGCACCTTGGGGTGTGCTTCCGTGATGAGTTGGAGACGGGAGGGCAGGACAGAATCATTCTTAGGTCTGTGCCACGCCAGCCACGTGCCACACCCGGTGCTCAGAGACAGGTTTCTGGTTGGAATGAACCTGTTGTGGGTGGGGAGAGTCCTTGAGTGGCTGCTCTGAGTCTGAGTCTTCTAGTGACGATGCTGGACTTGGGGTATGAAGGGTGAGTAGGGTGTGAGCCCCCAGTGTGAGCCCTCAGTGTGAACCCCTCAGTGTGAACCCCCCATTGTGAACCCCCAGTGTGAACCCCCCAGTGTAAGTCCCCAGTGTGAGCCCTCAGTGTGAACCCCTCAGTGTGAGCCCCCCATTGTGACCCCCCCAGTGTAAGTCCCCAGTGTGAGCCCTCCGTGTGAGTCCCCAGTATAAGTCCCCAGTGTGAGCCCTCAGTGTGAACCCTCAGTGTAAACCCCCAGTGTGAGCCCCCAGTGTAAGTCCCCAGTGTGAGCCCTCAGTGTGAACTCCCAGTGTGAGCCCCAGTGTGAACCCCTCAGTGTGAGCCCTCAGTGTGAACCCCCAGTGTCAGCCCCCAGTGTCAGCCCCCAGTGTGAGCCCTCAGTGTGAACCCCCAGTGTGAGTCCACAGTGTAAGCCCCCAGTGTGAGCCCTCAGTGTGAACTCCCAGTGTGAGCCCCAGTGTGAACCCTTCAGTGTGAACCCCCAGTGTGAGCCCTCAGTGTGAACCCCCCAGTGTGAGCCCCCAGTGTGAACCCCTCGGTGTGAGCCCTCAGTGTGAACCCCTCTGTGAGCCCCCAGTGTGAACCCCTCAGTGTGAGCCCTCCAGTGTGAGCTCCCAGTGTGAGCCCTCAGTGTGAACCCCTCAGTGTGAACCCCCCAGGGTGAGCCCCCAATGTGAGCCCCTGGTGTGAGCCCTGTAGCACCTCTCTCCCTGGGGAAGAGGAGAAAGAACGGCCTGACCCTCTCCCCAGCAGGTCCCCCCCTCAGGGAAGACTCAGGGTGGAGCCTAGGAGTGCCCCTGGCCTCAGTCCTCCTGTGCCCTTCTCCAGCCATGTGCCCTCAGGGAGGAGGACCAGCCCGGCCCCGCCTGCTCTGTGCTTTGTGATGGAGCCTCCTCGGGCGGGGCTGCGAGGGTCTCAGACAGGAATCCTGGGCTCTGAGGAGAGGGGGCCTGAGGGCCATGCTGTCCATAGGCGTCCTGAGGCTCCCGGGCTGGGGTAGAGGTGCCCCTTTGTGTGATGCTCCCTGTGCTGCTGGCCAGGCTGGCGGAGGAGGTGCAGAGCCCACAGACGTGCGTGGGTGCAGGGCGCTGTCAGCAGGCTCTGTGGGCCCTGAGACACTGGCTTTCCCTGTGGCTCCTGTGGAGGTGAATGGTGGGCATTAAACACTGCACCAAGGCGGGCAGGTCACACCGCAGAGCTGCCAGCCAGGGTGCCATGCACACACACACGCACACCACCACCACCACACACATGCACACACACCACACACATGCGCCACACATATACCACACACACACACGCACCACACACACATACACGAACACATGCACCACACACCACCACCACCACACACATGCACACACACCACACACATGCACACACACCACACACATGCACACCACCACCACCACACACATGTACACACACCACACACATGCGTCACACATATACCACACACACACGCACCACACACACATACACGAACACATGCACCACACACATACACACACCACACACGCAAATGCACACATGCACATACACACGACACATGCACCACACATATACCACACACACACAACACCAACACACACACATACTCACACACCACACACACACCACACACACACATACACCACACACATACACATACCACACACACCATGCATGCAAATGCACACGTGCACACACACACAATGCACCACACATACACCACACACGCAACACACACAACACACACACATACACCCACACACCACACAGGCACATGCACACACACACATGCACCACACACATATCACAGACCACACACCACATGCACATACACACACATCACACATACACACCAGATACACCACACACATACCATACACCACACACCACATACACACCACACACACGCGTACCACACACACCCACACATGCACATGCACACACACATGCACCACACACACATCATACACACCACACACATGCACACATTACACACATACCACACACCCCATGCATGCAAATGCACACGTGCACACACACAATGCACCACACATACACCACACACACACTGCATACACACACACACTACATACATACCACACCACACACACCACGTACCACACACACACACCACCACCACCACACACACACATACCACATGCACCACACACACATCATACACACCACACACATGCACACATTACACACATACCACACACACCACATACCACACACACACACCACCACACACACACACACATACCACATGCACCACACACCAAATACATGGGCCACATACACATGGACCATACACACACACTACATACATACCACACCACACACACACTGCATACACACACACACACCACACCACACACACCACATACCACACACACCACACACATGTACCACACATACACACATGCACGCACACCACACACCACTCACAGCACACACATACAACACACACACACCACACATACTCACACCACACACATACCACACACACACACACACCACATACCACACACAGAGGAGAGGAGAGGCTCGTGGGCATTTGGGGTGGTGCGTGGTGTGTGTGGTGTGTGTGGTGAGGTTCCGTGCACACACCTTCGCTTTCTTGTAGACTTGCAGAACGCTGGCCCTGTGAACTGTCTGTCCAGTCCCTGGGTCCCTGGCGCCCTCCCCTCCCTTGTCTTTCTGCAGCCCTCAGTGGCTTTATTAGGAATTCCCTCTGCTTTAGGGAAAAAATGGAGGGAGAAAGAGACCAGCTGGAGGCGGAGGGACAAAACTGGATCCTGGCGGGCGGCCCACAGCCTGGGCCCAGGGGCTCCTGGGAGCGGCCTTGTTTTCTTAAGACACCCTGCCCCCACCCTGCCCTCTCCTTTCTAAGGGGCTGTTTTGAAACTCCCCTTTTTCCTTTCTGTTTAAAGAGAAA
>NW_005370460.1:1973059-1974016 GCF_000412655.1 Myotis brandtii
GCAGTGATTCTCGGGGCTGGCCTCCCCTCTCCGCCCCAGCCCCCTCCCTGATGAAGAGTTCATCCAAAGTTCGCATCCAGACTCTGAACAAAGTGGTGCAGACCTTTTCCTGACTCCTCACCCTTTGTCCCCATCACTCAGTGACAGACAGGGATCAAATGCTGAGGGCCCAGCCAGGAGGGCTGGGGGAGGGAGGGATGCAGAAGAGTTCCATTAACTGCTGGGCCCTGGGAGCCCAGGAGGGGATGAGGAGGGGGAGGGGGAGCTGGGAGGAGGGGAGGAGGGGAGAGGGGGAGGAGAAGGGGGAGGAGGACCAGAGGGTGCTGGGCCAGAAAGGACTGCTAAGCTGCCCAGTTGCACACTGAGTCTTCCCCGTTCTGCTGAGGCTCCTGTGGTTTCTGTGGCGCAGACAGGACGCGCTGATCCGAAGGGGGCGGGTGGCAGGCTGCGGGCTCAGGGGCTGGCGGGCTGTGGGCTGGTGGGCAGAGGGCGGGAAATGCTAAAGCAGGAAACCCGAGGCATCGCGTCCTGCTGCGAGAGACCACGTTCTCCGGACATGGCGGGCTCACCTTTCGGAGGGGGATTGGCCTCCTCGGGCACCAGAGGCGCGTGGAGCAGATTACTTCCTGCGATGCTAAGTGATCCCCGGTGCCCGGGAAGAGCCATTTACCTCCAAAAGGTGAGTTGTTTATTGCCGGCCAGTGCCACGTGGGCCGTAATGCGGCTCATCCATCCTCCCACGTCCCCGCGAGCCTTCAGGTGGAGGTGATGGCATCCGCCTGCCACCGCGGGGAGGGCCGGCTGGGGGGTGCGGGGCCCCTGGCCCGGGACTGAGGTGCTGGGGACGGAAAGTGACTTTTCCGGGTCTTGTGGGCAGAGCCGCAGCCAGGCCGCCAGGCCGCCAGGTCAGGTAGGTTCCGGCCGCAGAGAACAGCCTGAAGCGCTGCAGCCTCCGGC
>NW_005370460.1:1974036-2004763 GCF_000412655.1 Myotis brandtii
CTCACCTCCTGCAGAGGCCAGAGGACGCCCAGGACCATCCCGCCTCCCTGGGCTCTGGCTGCTCCATGCACCCTGCCCCTGGCTCCCTATTGCCACCCCCCTGCGTAGCAGGTCAATGCTGAGGGGTTCAGGCAGCTGCTGGGGAGACAGGCAGTTGGGGAGGAGGAAGTTAAAGGGCCGGTGCCGCTTTTTGGTGAGAATGGGAGGTCACTGGGAAATCTTGGCGTGGGTCGTGGCCAGAAGACCTACCCTTTTCCTCCCTAACTCAGCACAGCCCTGAGTCTGGCTCTGGAGCAGGCCCCGCCCAGCCCGCCGCTGTGCGCAGGGAGCCCCACGTTTCTGCTGCCGGGTGAGCAGGGCCGTGCTCTGCGGAGTCAGGGCACGCGGGCTCCGTTTCTCCCTCCTGGCGTGTTTTACGGCCACTGTACCCCGAGTAAAGGACAGAGCGCGCTCTCTGCTGGGAAGCTGAGGACGGTGGCCGGCAGAGAGCTCCGAACCACAGGCTTCGTGCTGTTTACGCAGGTCCGTCCACTCCCGTGCAGACCGCACGCATGTGCATTGGTGTCACCTCGTCCTCTGACAGCGCGCTGTGCGGTGGGCACGGTGCCTGTCACAGGTGAGAGGCCGAGGCTAGGGGTCGGCTCGGGAAGCAGTGGCGCGGATTCGGGGGGCGTGGGGTGCGCTCCCAGTGACTGCACAGCGGCTCTGCACGAGGGGCTTGGGCACCAAAGGACCAGGCCGTGTCCTTAGGGCCTGGTAACCTGGGCCCTGCGTCACTCCTGGCCCTTCAGGGCGAGGGCACCTGTGCCCGGGTCCCAGAGGGGCTTTCTGACGACCTCAGCGGCATACATAGTGTTCCTGGGAGTATGTATCCTGCTCCAGAGAACAAACTTCCCCAGGATTTAGCAGCTTCATTTGCATACAATAAATATTTTAATTATGAATGTTTCTCACCAATTAATTAAAAAGTCTGTCACCACGCTGCTTTCCTGACACCATTTTTATTGACGATGAGTCTGAGTGAGCATTCGAGTAGCAATGATGTTTCGTTTCAGCGTTCCCTCGCCCAGGCTTCTGGGGGCGGGACGTCCCGTGAGCAGACACAGGCGGGTTTTCCTCGTCCACAGGTAGAGAGACGGGAGGCCTGTGCTGTTGGGGCCTGGGAGCAGCAGGCCACAGGGTCTGTCCCGCAGGCCCTCCTGCAGCCCCTCCGCGCTGGTGTCTGGGAGCTCCTGGAGGCGTCTGTGGAGTCGGGTCCTGCAGGCAAGCGGGGTGAGCTCCCTTAGATGCCGTCTAGACTTCCACTCCCCCGTGGCACTTGGCGAGTTGACGGGTGTAATTGATGAGTTATTCTGAGAATGTGGCTCCTGAGTAACTAGGTGGGGTGGCTAGGTTTCTGGTGGCTGCGAGGCCGGGGGAAGGGCAGGAGGGGCCGGGCGGGGAGCCAGCAGGGAAGGGGCCGCAAGAGGCTCTTTGTTCCCGCCTCGTGCTCTGGGTCTGGTTCTGACAGGGCCGCCCTGTGAGCGTCCGGGGCCTCCCCAGTTCCCAGCATGCACCGGGAAGGGACAGACACACTCCCGTCGATTGTGAACATCATGGCTACCTTCTCAGTTGAGTTCCAAGCCATCCACCAAGCAGCTTCACTGCGTCCATCAACCTCGCTGCCCAGCTGTCCAAGGTCATGGCCACCCTTGATGGCTGTGGAGCTCTCACGGGTCAACAAGTTGAAGGTCTGCTGAGAAAGGCAGGGCGGCATCGAGGCCGAGGTTGTGCCCGCCTTTCCCGTGGTCATTGGAGATGAGCAGGGCCTGGTGCGGGGGGTGAAGGCGGGGCCTGAGGAGGTGACCTGGCACCCCCACCCAGCAAGCACAGGACCTGGGGCCGTCGGGGGCCAGCTGTGTGGGCGCTTCTTCCTCCGGGGCTTTGAATTCTGTCCCTCGGGGCTGCACCCCCCTTGCCTTGCTGATGGGAAGCAGCCTCCGGTTTTCTCGGGGCAACTCAGGTGTGACGGGGCCCCCTCACCGGGAACCCTGGCTCCCCGCACCCCCCACTATGCATAGACCCTTCCTGGATTCTCACTGTGGGGGTGACTGGGAGCACTTCTATTTCCAAGTGTTGGGTGGGCCCAGATTCTGGGGATACTTCTGAAGAATTAAGCCATGCCCCGAAAGGTTGGGAATTCTAGGTTTGCCCCACATCCCCTCCCCTTTTCCCTGATGGCAGAATTAATCAGGGAGGGAACCTGGGGGTGGCTCTGGCTGCAGGGGTTACCAGCTGATTACCAGCCGATGACCCGGGACAGGCCTCCACTTCCCTGTTTGTTTTCATCTGTAAAAATCCAGGTGTTTGGGAGGCTGCAACATAGCGAATCATAGCGTCCCCCCATAAGAATGGTGCTGACTCTCCTCCTCCCTGGAGCTTTAGGAGGTCAGCCACCGGCTGTCTCACCTGGGGGAAGCATGCCTTGCACTGTGCTTTCCGCGCCGAAGCAGGGACCGCGACCGCCGTGGCTCCTCTCGCTGCCTGGCTGGGCTGGACCCGCTCCCGCAGGTGCAGCCCCGACTCTAGTGTCCTTCTTGCCGGGCACTTGGCAACCTCGAGGTTCTCTTCCTTTGGGAGGAGCTCCCGCTCCCCAGGCTGCCCTCTCTCCCCTCACACCTGTTGCCCAGGTGGCTGCCTTGGGAGGTCCTCCTTCCAGGTAGTGGCATCAGGTGGTTCTTACGGTGACTTAGTTTGCATACATAGTATTAACTTCAAATCACTTTCCCATTTCATTTCACAACAGGGGTGGCATTATCCCCGTTTTCCAGGTAAAGGACATTGAGTCTCTGAGAAGCAGCTTTACACCCTGTTCTGCTGCGGTCTAGGGGGGAAGGGCCAGAGGCCCGGCATGAAGCTGGGCCTGAGGCTGTGGAGACCCGTTAGCCCAGCACCGAGAAAAAGATGCCCTTCCAAGAGCAGCTGGACAGTTTAAATTTGCAATGAAACATTTAAAAAGTATAGGTGAACTCAATTTAAAAAATATTTCCATTGATCCAAAACTCCGTTTCCACATGCGATCCCTCGAAAATGTGTAAAGGAGATGCTTTACCTTCTTTCTTGTACCAAGTCTTCGAACTCGGAGTGCCTCTCACTCTCACAGCCCGTCACAGTGCAGGTGAGCCCATGCCAGGTGCTCCGTGGTCACGTGGCAGCAGCCACTGTGGCAGCCGGCTAGTCTGCCGCTCACCTGGACAGAGCAGGACGCCGAGGCCCGGGACCATGATTCATAAGAAGAGGCATCAACGAAACAAGCCCCCTTCAGACCTTTCGCGGCGGCGCCTGGCTCACCGGCCTTCCGTGTGAGGGCAAGGGCCCTTCCCTCTTGGGCTCCAGGGATTGGGCTCGGCGGGCCTCTACTGGTCCCCAAAGTCATGCTGTCGCCTTCCCCGCGGCAGAGGGCTTTCTGGTTGCCCGGTCTCCTGCCCTGGGGGGAGGGGGGGACGCGTGAGTCCCAGCTGGGTGCAGACACCCTACAGAGGGAGAGCTCCTTGCTGCTCAGAATCTCCCTTGCACAACTTCGGACTTGGGCATGACTCTCCCTAAACATCCTGAGAACCTGAGCATCACCCACGTGGGGGGTGAGCCAAGTGGGCGGTGTAGTCGAGGGTGACACGGATGCCTCTGGAAGCGGAGACTAGGCAGTCTTGATGGAAAAGAAGGTCAGTCACCTGCTGGGAGGGAGAGGAGGAGCCACTTGTTAGTCCCCACTTGTGGCGCGCTGTGTGCTCGGTGCTCATTGTCACACCCGCTCGGCTTCCTGTGAGCAGGTGATCTCCACACCCCTGTGCTCATCGCCGGCGGGAGCTCTTATCTAAGTGGGGACGGATGGTTATGGGTGTGGTTATGGTTATGATTATCGATGGCCTTTTTATCAGCATTGTTACTATTAGTGTAAATCAGCAACAATGTGGAAGGGGCTCTGAACTCAGACCTGGACGCTGCCCTGGAGATGGACTCATAGGGGAATGACAGGCGGAGGCCCGGCCTGGGCTGAGCTAGGGAAGTCCGTCCTGCAGACACGCTGTGACCAGAGAGCCCCGTGGCTCTGATTCAGGGGTTTGGTGGCGCCCACAATGAGGCCCTGGATGCTGACTAGATAAATAGAAAGAAGAATTTCCCAGTCAAAGACAGCCCGTTGCTTAAGCCCAGTTTTCCTATGAGGCTGAGTTGTAAACAACAAACCTGGGGAAAGTCGGGTGTCTGTGGGTCTCAGTGGCGAGCAGGCTGGTGCTGTGGTCTGTTGTCACTGTGTACGTTCCCCTGTTACAACGGCTTTGATTTCAGGTCACAGTGTTTAACTTTTCATGCTCACTGTCCTGTGTGAAGTCGGGTAACTGCAGGGTAGATCGTGTCTTGAGAATTAAGATATTGCTATTTCTATGACAATTATTCCACCCTAATTTTGTTTCCATATTAACCTCTGAGCTTTCTTTCATGTATCTCAATTTCTCTAAAAACCACGTTATCCAGGAGGAACCTGGACCCAGAGAAGTTTAAGTCTTGGCTGAGGCCACACAGCGGAGTGACTGGGATGAGGAAGGCCAGTCACTGCTTTGAGATAGGAGTTCTCATTGTCCTCTGTTTTGCTTTGCTCTGGTTTATAATTTGCCCAACGGTGTGAGCTTTCTTTTGGGAAATGGTTATTGCAGTTAAAAACATTCAAAATGCTACCTTAAACCCATCCCTGGAGGAGAGAACATTGAGTCAGACTGTCCTAAAAAATCCGAGATGTATTGTCCCTGTAAGGTTAGACCAGTGTGGCTCTTCCACAAAATACCACGTGTGGGCGCGCACGTACAGTGCGATTTCAACTTCGTGGCCACACTCAAGGGGCCAAAGAGCCGCATGTGGCTCGAGAGCCGCAGTTTGCCGACCACTGGGTTAGACTAAAGGATGAACCTGTGAAGGACCGAAGTCTCCACTGTGTTTCGGGCCTCCTCGCGGTTCTGCTGACCAACCGGGACACACTGCGTGGTGGCAAAGCTGCCGGCTCCTGCCACCGTGAGGGGCTCCCATGGGCTGGGCCTTCCCTGCAGTCCTCGGCCACAGACTCCGCCCTGACAGGGTCTCGCCATCTTGGACCCGAGGGAAGTCACGGTCTGGCCGAGAGCGCAGTGACCCAGACAGATGGGCCAACAGGATGACCTTCCCGCCTGATGGCCTGCGCTTCAGAAAGGTCAGAACTGCAGACCATACGGCCAGGTAACCGGATCACTGTTCACCAGCAGCCACCACAGGGCCTGGACCAGGCAGCGATGGCAGCAAGGCACAGCGGTGGTGGGGGGGGGGGGGGTCTCGGAGGCATGTGACTCGTGGTAGCGGGGTTTCCCAGGGCGCCACGCCCGCTGGCCAGGTGACTGATCTGACCACTGATGGGGAAGGGAGCAAGCACCCCAGTGGGGCTGTATCTCACCCGGGGAGGAGCCGGCCACCTGGTCCCTGCAGGAGTGGGAAGGAGGCTGCATGGCTCTAGCTCAGGTTCAGTAGGAGGGGCAGGGCCAGGGGCCCAGGGAGAGGGCGAGCCTTGTCTCCGTCCCTGCCAGCGGCTCCCTCTGAGCCTGCACTGCATTTCCCTGGGATCAGGTGGTTGAGGCTGTCCTTGGCCGGACGCCTGGAAGATGAGCCCTTAGCCTGTGGGATGAATTGTCACAGAGCCACTGGGAGGGGCTGGAGAGAGCACCTTAGAACGAGAAGTGAGGACAAGACCTGCTTTCTCCATCCGGGTCCTGGCTGAGGGCAGCACCAGCCTCCAGGCCCTGCACCCGTCCGGGGATGACCCATGTGGTTAAGCTGTTAGTAAGCGGAACCTGGTCAGCGCCCGTCCCCTTCGCCTCTGCAGCAGGAGCCAGGACTCTGCTCTGGCTGGTGGACAGGCTGCTCATCGAGGCCTGAGGGAGGCGGCCCAACCAGCTCCCAGGCCCTGGTTAGTGAAACCCACCCCTTCGCTCGCAGGTGCAAAGCCCAGGAGAATGGGCAGAAGAGCTTGCGAGGAGGTGCTGGGCCGTACCCCCTCTGAGTGGGGATCTGGGTGTGGCCCTTCTCTTCATCCTTAAAAACCTGTGTGGCCAGGGGACCGCCCCGTCCCTGTCTGTGCCTGGGTAAGGGGCATCTCACGGGAAGCAGCTCCACGAGTGAGAATAAGGATCGTCAGAAAGACCTAGAAAACACGCCCGCATTCCCCACCTCCGTGTGGTTTGATGCCGTCCGTGTGTTTACGCTGCAGCCTGTAAGCCGGGCAAGGCAAGGGGTTCTTTTTTTTTTTTAATATATTTTATTGATTTTTTGCAGAGAGGAAGGGAGAGGGATAGAGAGTTAGAAACATCGATGAGAGAGAAACATCGATCAGCTGCCTCCTGCACACCTCCTACTGGGGATGTGCCCGCAACCAAGGTACATGCCCTTGACCGGAATCGAACCTGGGACCCCTCAGTCCGCAGGCCGATGCTCTAGCCACTGAGCCAAACCAGTTAGGGCAACCTGGGCCTCTTTTGGTTAACAAACCTCTGAGCTTGTTTAAGGGGTGATTGACTTGACCCCAAATCCTCCTCTTCTCAACTGGTACTGAGGACACTGCGGGGGAGTGGGGGGAGGGGGGACCCTCCATCATCCTGTCCTCGGTGGTAGCTCCTCCACCCGCAGTTTCCACTTGAGCCTGGTGTGCTTGGCAGGGAGCAACTAGGAACTGCGCCTGGCAAACCGCAGCGTCATTTGACACACACGCTTTTCCGTAGACGTGGTGCCAAGCACTGTGGACCCCTGTCGTTGAGTGTTGCTATCCTTCCTGTGTAGGCAGCGAGGAAGCTGAGGGTTACAGAGCTTAGCCTCCCGGGCCCGCCCGCCGTGTGCTGACCTGCTCGCGGTGTTCTCCCTCCGCCTCCCACTATCCCACTGCTCTGGGGATTGCCCTGTAACCTCTGAGGCCCCTTCAGCCCTGATATTCCTCCCTCCCTCTGCTTTCTTCCTCCCTCCCTCCCTCTCTCCCGCTCCCTCCCGCCTGTGTCCTGAGGGCCCCCTGTGTACCAGGAAGCCCTGTCACTCAGCCCAGCCCTTGGTGATAACAGGACCTAATGATGCAGCCCTAACACCCAGGAGTGGACATGGCTTCTCTGTCCTGTGAGCCTGGCCTGTGCGTCTGCTTCGCGGAGGCACCCATATGCCACAGATGACTTACCACAATAGCCGTGAAGGGCTGGCAGACACGGTGAGCTGCTGAAGGGGTGGCGTGACATTGTAACCGCAAGAATTCTTCATGATACGCTGAACATGCCTCTTGGTGTAGAGCTGGGCCATTCTTTTGAGGCTTTCCCTAAGACCCCTCATGTCAAGGAAATATTTAGTTTGCGATGAATTGCATTTGAAATGTCTTACTGTTTCCAAAATACACGAATTAACAAAATAAAGACGGGAGAGGACAGGACCAGCATCTTCCTTTCTTCCGTGAGGTCAGTGCATCTTTGCTCATTGCTGGGGAGTCCTCAGATCCACACCAGACCCTCGTCTCTCAAGGACAAGGCCCCGCCCTCCTGTAAGAATGAGGCCCCGCCCTTCTGTAGGGACAAGGCCCGCCCACCTATAGGGACAAGGCCCACCCTCCTGTAGGGATGAGGCCCCGCCCACCTATAGGGACAAGGCCCCGCCCACCTATAGAGACAAGGTCCGCCCACCTATAGGGATGAGGCCCCGCCCTCCTGGAGGGACAAGGCCGCCCTTCTTGAGGGTGTGGTGCTGGGATGGGGTTGGGGAGGGCTATGGGAGCAGAGGCTTAAGGATGTCACCTCAATGTGGGGGTGGTGAGCCCCACAGAACTCTCTCCGAAGAGCTGACAGGTGAACAGGGATCTGAGATGAAGGGGAATCGCTGGGTGGGGTGGGCGTAGGGGTGCAGAGGAGCAGAGGGGCAGAAGAACAGTTTGATAAAATGCATTGGTTTTGGAAAAGATCCTTTTGTCCTATGAAATTCTACAGCAGAGCTGGTCAGGTGCATGGCCCTAAGGCAGGTGGACGGACGCTGGGCATGGGCTCCTGCCTGTAGGGTGAGGACGGCCCTCACACCCAGCAGCCGCTCATGGCTTTCCCCCTTCTTGCCGATGAGGCATATTCAGACCCCGTGTTGGAAGGCGTGGGGACTCGGGAAAGCTTCTCCATCAGAGGCAGTTGGCCAAGCATGTAAGTAATGTAACTTGTAAATATATGCTGAGCATGGAAATGTGCAGGGTGCGGGGTTTGTATACGCAAGCTTGCTCAGGGCCTGAATAGCCAGTTCAAAGAGGCCAGCTTTTAGGAGGCGTTACAACTGGACGGAATCTGCCGGCGCCCAGCTCACCTAGGCTGCTCCCAGGAGTGGGCCTGCGAGGGCCTCTGTGGAAACGCCCAGAAGTGGGGGGCCTCTGTGGAAATGCCCAGAAGTGGGGGGCCCCTGTGGAAACAGCACCCAGGTCCTGAGAAGGGCTTAGACCCTTAATGATTCGATGTGGGTTCAGGAGGGACTGGTGGCCGCTCGCCCTGGCGTTTTCATCTCTGCACTGAGGCCTCCTTCATTCATCATCAACAATATTCACTGAGCACCAAGGTCCCGCCAAGCTCTGTGCCCACAGGTGCCCAGCAGATGCCTCCTGAAAGGAGGTGGGAGGCATGGTGAAGGCCGGCGGCAGCTTCCCTGCAGCGGGAAGGGACTGACGGGATGGAGTGCGGAGAGCCCAGCCCAGCTGCCTCTGCGCCCGCACCGGCCAGAGCCGCTCCTCAGCCCAGGTCCCATGGACAGGATGCCGCTGCCAATGACCCGACAAACCCTCTTCACCTGCATCGGCGCCTAACGCCGAATCTGGCGTCCCCTGGTCTTTGCATGACTCAACCAGAGCGGTGGATCGCGTGCTGTCGCCCCTCCTGGGCAGATGAGAAGAGCAGCAGGTGCACCACTGGGGGGTGAGCTGAGCGGCCCGGACGCAGGGCTGTCTCCACCTTGGCCAGACTTCCCGAGATCACAGAAGGCTCTGCCCCAGACCCCTGGCTCTGCCCAGGGCCCCCCGCTCTGCCCTGGTCCCCGGGCCTCATTTTTCAAGGGGTTCTGTGAGTCCACAGGGTGACAGGAAGCATTTGGGGTGGCGGGAGGTGTAGGAGGAGGGACAGTGATTGGTTCCCGGAGGCTTCAGCAGGCTCCCCACTCATGATTCATGATTCTTTCTCTGGAGCTAATTTCTGTTAATATAGGAATTCCAGGCATCTTTCGGGAATTGGGGGAGACTTCGCTCTCCTGAAATATGAACCATCTGCGCTAAGTCTCCGTGGAGCTCCAGTGTCTGGGGGAAAACAAGGGAAAGAGTTGATATGAAACAGACATTGTTTCAAACAATAAATTCCCCTTTGCTCATTAATGAGAAAATAAATTTAGGGGCAGAGGTGTCAGACGTTTCAGGAGGCCTCGCTTAGCACGGCTTGCCCCCCGAGAAAGTGAGAAGGTCCGAGCAGGAAGCGGGTCTGAGCGCCCGGCGGCCTCCCCGGGACCCCCTGCCTCTCGCAGTCGCTCTGGGATCTTCTTCCTGAGCACTGGGGCAGAGCAGGACAGGACCTGTGAGCCATCTCAGCAGGGCGTGGGGACTCCTCAGAGCCCTGTCCTGCTCCCACTCCCTGCCCCATTCTCTGCCCCCAGTTCCTCTCTCTCCTGGGTCTCCTTGAGGCCTCCAGGGCCCACACGGGCACTGAGCTTCCTGGCCTCGCCCGGAGCCAGCATCGCTCCTGTGCAAATCGCTGAACCCCTGGGTGTCAAGAAGAGCTGTGCACGTGGGGAAGGGAAGGAAAGCCGGCCATTGGCAGGGCGGGGACCACTCCCCTTTACCTCTGCACCCCCAGCTCCTGATGCAGCACCACACACTGCGGGTGCAGAGTCTGTCCAGTGAAAGGCGGTGAATGTGGGGTCCTTGGTGAAAGGAGGGGCAACTGCATGGCCACCTTCCACAGAGAAGGGAGCGCGGGCGGGGGCCAGTGAGGGGGTCCCAAGTGCTTCCTGGCCGAGGGACACAGCCACTCCGAGACCAAAACCCCCACGCCCCGGGCCTTTCGAGACCCCAGATGCGCCTGCTGTCACAATCAGTACCGAGGCCAGTGGCGGCTCCCGCGTCCCCGCCTGCCATCCGCACGCAGGCCTGCAACCCTCTCTGGCGCCAATAACAGTCTCCCCACGGACAGGGGGATGGGGGCCAGGACTGGGGGACATCAGCTCTGAGCTTGGAGGGTGGTCCAGGCCCCTCCCGTCCCTTCTTTGAACCGGGCAGCGCTGGCTCGCCGAGCCCTGGGCCCCATTCCCTGTGGTTGGGGCCTGTGGTTTCCAAAGACAATGAGTGGGTCCACATGAAAGTGGGTGTAGCAGCCAGAAGCCAGCGTCCAGGAGGCACTGGGAGGGGCAGCTTCCTAAGAGGCGATGCTCCCTGTGGGGGCGCAGGACCAGCAGCACTGGTGGGAACAGGCGGAAACCAGGAGGAGAATGCGTGATCGCTCCGCCCCTCCCGTGCTCGAGCTCACCGTGGCCGGCGGCCCTAGTCAGGCCGCTGTCCTGAGTGGCCGCAGGGCTGGCACCATGCTGGCTGGGGCAGCCGGGCCCTCCTTAGAGTCTGGGCCGGGAGATGGGGGAGAAAGAAAGGCGAAAATTGAATTAAATGTCTGCCCAGCAGAATGAATTCTGTCTCCAGCCAGGCTGGCTCACATCTGTCCGCCTTTTTAGTTTCTGAACTTTCTCTCACCATAAATCCTGTTTCTTCTCCTTTTATCATGAGAATGTTTTATGTCTCTGCCAGCCCTCCGGCTGGTCCATGCCTGCCCAGCCCGGTCCTCCCGGCCTTTATGTCACCGTCTCCCGATCCGGACCCCAGCCCTTCACTTTGAAGCACCTTTTTCCCTTTTTCCCATTTCAGGATTTCTTGCTTTATGGTTGGTGTTCCCTTGACCTTTCCGGGGTCGTTTACTTCTCTAGTTTGGGCCGCATTCCAATTTCTCTTTCAAGTAAAATTGTTCCTCTCGTGCAGCCTCACTGGGGCTCAGTTCTCTGGTGTCTGCTCAGTGAGTCCTGCGCAGAACAAAATAAAATGGGCCCTGGCTCGGCCATGCTCCACCCAACTGCTGCCTCACTCTGAGGCGTGGCTCATGCACTCCGCCAAGAACAGAAAGGAGAGGGACCCCCCAGGAGGTGGGGACACTGTCTTGTGGGGCTGCTGCCTGATTCTGGGGTGTCGTAGCCGGGCCTGCGGAGCTGGCCCCCCCAGCCTTTCTCCCATTGCCCTTCACCTCCAGCCCAGGAGAGGAACAGCCCCCAACAAAGGCCCCTTTCTTCCAGGCCTCTGTTTTGATAGTCTCAGGTTACACCCGGCCTCCCTGCCATTTATAACCCTGACATGGGCAGCATGATGTCATGTTATTTTTCAGGATCTCAAGGAGGGACTTTTTGCCCGGGGTCAGGGGAATGCCAGTTGATTTTTGCTGAAATGAACCATGGCAGCCACCACATGGGCTCCCAGTTCAGGAGGGCGGAGGCGAGGCAGCGCGCACTCCGGCTCTTCCGCCCCGCACCTGGGCCGCCCTCCGCGGCCGGGCCGCCCTCTGCACGGGCCTGGCCACTGCCCTGCAGCTGTCCCGCTGGAGTCTGTCATCCTTGTCTTGACTTCCAGTGTCTGGTCATTGAGCTGAGACTGAGCGAGGAGTGACACAGGAAGGAACAAGGGACATGGGGCTCGCCTCTCCCCCTGGAGCCTGGGGTGATCCCCGGGGTGCTCACAGTAACTCCGACTCCCAGAGAGAACTGTTCTGGGATATTCCTGTGGGGTGAGCTGATGGGGAAAACTTCAGACAGAAGCAGCTTCAAGCAGAAACCAGGCCCCTCTGCTGAGTAACACTCGGGGCAACGCGCAACTCTGGGGCCTGAGTGGGAGCGCAGGGCACAGCAGGAGGCACACTCAGCGGGAGCTGCTTGCACACAGCTGTCCGACCCTCCCTTACCAGGAGAGGCTGAGGCAGCGCGGTTCAGAGACGGGGCGGGGGGCCCAGACCTGTGCCGTGACGAAGGCCGCCGTCTGCCCGTTGGAACAGTGGTTCTGTCCGAGCGGCCAGGCTGCCTGCTGGGTCCCAGTGCGACCGTCAGGCCCGCCCAGCAGCCACGGGCGCCTCCTCTCTTCTTGTCAGCCCCCCTGGCTCCCCTCCCCCATTCTCTCCATCACTGAGGACGTGACTCCCACACCCATGGCACCACCTGGTCCCTGACCTTTGCCAACGGGCTGGCGAAGCGTCTGCCTCCATGTTCACCCTCCGAAATGCAGAAGCAGCTCATCACCCCGCAGATCTAAATGCAGGCTCAGTGCAGTGCAGTGCCCGTGCCCGTGTCAGGCTGGGAGCACGCCCACGGAGGCCTGGCTGGCCTGGCCACGCCCGTGAACTGCGAGCATGGCAGCTCTTTCCTTCAGTTTCTTCAAAACAGCGATTCTCAGGTCAGAGGCAGTGGGGGCAGATGCTGCAGGGGTCACCGGAGCGTGGCCTGCGGAGCTGGGAGGGATCTCATCTGTTTTCTCTTATTAACAATCCTGGTCTCGTCGACCACGGTTCCCCCTGCTACTCGTGGCTGAATGGGCTTTCAGAGAACCACAAGGAATCTGTAAAAAGCGAACTCATTATTTTTCCTCCGCATCTAATTTCCTCTGCACTGATAGATACAAAAATAACGACGCAACAGCATTGTTTTTCTGAGGGAGTTTCTCCTTCAGGCGAGCCACTCTTTAAAAGGTGGAATATTCCTGATGGCATCACCGGTGGTTCCCCACCCAGGACAGGTTGCAGACGCTCGCCTTCTAAATGTTAGGTGCCAAATGGACCTTTCTGTGATCAATTTGTTTTAATCTCGCGTTATTACCAGCAACCGCGTCCCACTGATGGGGGCGAAGTGGTGAGGTGAAGCAGTTCGTTCTGGCCCACGTCACCAGGCTGCCCTTTGTGTGGCTTTGTTTCCTGCACACGGACTCGGAACAGTGCCCACCCCAAGTCAGTAAGCCAGATGACCTGGGGAGAAAGAGGAGGAGGCCCGGCAGCCCACAGCCCCTGTGAAGGACCGGCCTTGGGGGTGGCTCCCCTGCCTGAAAGACCTCTCCGAGGTTAAGAGCCAGGAGCCCCGGGAGGTGAAGGGTTATTGTATTTGGTGATGAGGTGCTGTCCAGGTGGTCACCATGGAAACCCTTTGCACTGGGGTCTCCTGAGATGACGAACCAGCCGTGTCCGTGTGGAATACAGTCACGTGGATGTGGGACAGATCGATGGCCTGGCCTAGTCTCCGTCTATAATTGGCCTCTGGAGCCTCGGCTCTGTGACTCCCAGCAAACTTTCCAATGGCCGTTCTCCAGGCCTGGCTGACTCGGCGTGGGGACAGGTCGGGGCCAGCCCTGACGCAGCCACCAGTGCTGCTCCCAGAGGTCGCCGCCGCTGCTGCCCTGGGCCCTGGGGTCCCCTATCTGTTGGCCGGCCCTGTGGCCCTCTGTCCCTAGGCCTCCGGCACCTGTCCCTCCTCTTGCTGCTGGGCTGTGCAGCAGGGAGCGCCGGTCTGGTCCACGTTCCAGTGTCGGTGGGACCCAGCAGGCCAGGCCCAACGATAATTCCTTGCATTATTCAGTATCATATTGGGTGGGTCCCCCTTGAACCATGCATCCCTGGGAATGCACCAGTGAGGTGAGTTTCAGGCAGCTGAATCACATCCTACAGCTACTGCGTGATTCATTTAGGAATCTGTTCTCAAGGACAAACACCTGGCCAAGGTCATCTCAACCACACTGACATTTTTAGTGAAGGTTTAAGAGGCAGATCTATGATAAATTACAAGGTAAAAGCACTTTATGTAACGGGGTGGGGGACATCCAAAGTGGCATTTTCTTGGTGCTAAATGGAGAGGGAGCTGCATTTCCTGAGCTTATTCGGTCCTTTGAAATGTGGTAGCAATGGCTAATATTTATGATCTTTACCGTGTGCTGGGCCTAGCGCTGGATCCATGGACATAGATCATTTCCCGTAATCCTCATGATAATCCTTTGAAGAATGGGATATATTTATTCCAATTTACAGATTTTAAGCCCGAGGTCCAACTAAGTTAAGTTAATTTGCCCAAGGTCACCAGCTGCTAGATGCAGGCCTGGGACTGAGCCCACCTGGAGTCCAGTCCAGAGGTCGTGTCCGATTTCCTCTGGACCGTTCCTTTCCTGTTGGGGCAAACAGAATACCTTCACCTCAGATATTATTCTAAAAGATCCAGAAGTTCATCCGCCCAAGCCATGGCCATGTGCCGGTGCCTTTACATTTCATTTCCCATGGAGATTGTAACTACGGCCAAGATCTGGGGCTCGTCAGCTCAGCTGGTGAGCGCTAATGGGGCTGAGGTGACGAGGTTCAACCTCCAGATGAGTCTGTCGCTGGGCTCAGTTTCACGGCCACAGAATTAACCTCTCACCCGGGCCAGCTGCCTCAGTGCACGAGCTGAGCTGAGACGGTGCGAAGGGGATTGTGCAGAAAACGGCTCCACTGGCCGCCCAAGACTGGATGGGCCTCAGTCACGTTCTCTCTGGAGTTTGGGGTGACGGCCATTTGTGATGGCTGAGCACAGCACTGAGCCCCCGGCTCTCTGGCTCAGTGTGTGGGGCGCGGAAAGGCTGCCTCATGCAGGGGGGTTAGGGCGGTAGCTTCTCGAGCATCTTGCTCCCGGGCCTTCCTGGGCTGACCGTGTGGTGAATCCAGAGGGCCTGGTGCGCCTGTGGTGTCTGCAGAACCCATCTGACCCGAGGCCTTCTCCCTGGACAGGCATCCTTAGAACCGCCCCCCCCCCCAGCCCCAGAAAACGTGGTTCTATTGATTGTCAGTCCCGCAGCGGAGTCTTCCCTCTGCAGGGGGCAGTCCACCAACGCACATGTGGTTCTTTGCTCAGCACACGGTATCTTTACCTTTGAAGTTCTCCCCATCGAGGTCCCACTTTCTCTCCTTTTGCCTTAATTGTGTAAGTGGGATTCTGTGGCTGCCACAGCACATGCCCGGCTGGGCCACGGCGGAGACTAGAACCCAGACCTCTGGGCTCTGGCCCTTCATCTCCCTCATAGCTTGCGCTGCCTCCCGGTGGACAGAGCATTGCAGGGAGCAGAGGCGAGCACCGTGGCTTTCGAGGAGGCGTGGCTGGTGACGGTCAGCATTCCCTCCCATTTCCCACCTCTGGGCCAGCCCAGGCAGCCCCTCTGCACCCACATCGGCTACACTCTCCATAAAGACTCAAAAGCATCACTTCCAGGGCCTAAGGAGACTCCAAGCCAACTTTCTACTGAGAGAACGATCACATTGGAGGGACGGGGACACGGGCACCGGCCCCACCTTCCCCGACGCCCTTGAGTCTGGGGGGACGGTCTCCTGTCCAGGGCTCTCTCCTCGGTCGCTCTGCTCAACTCGCACAACCCCACTGGCAGCGCTGGTGCGCTGGTCACTTGGAAAATAGCTGAAAAGGGGAAGATAAATTTACTTTACTTTAAAAAGCCAAACTTGAGCAAATATCTCTACGATTCCCCAGTGTTACTCAGACACGACTCTGGAGAAAAGCAAAGCCTCGGGGCTCCCCCCGTGCTGCGCTCAGGATCCAGCCCCCCCACACCCCTCAGGCCGAAGCAGACACATTAGGGAGCCTGGTCTCCATGTCTCGGGCGTTTATGAAGAACTGAGGCTCCCAGCCAGCTGTGCAGGTTAAGTCCCGGCAGTCAGTTCAATAGCCGTTGGTGGGATTGGATGGCAAATACCGGTGCCCTGATCAGCGCCCGATGTGGCCATGCGTTGTTCTTCCTTCCGTCAACCCGCCTAAGTATGGCTATCGAAGTGGCTGCTGTCGTTTAACATAGTTACTTACCTTTCATTTGGCTTTGTTGTCAGCTCAGATGTGTCTCCACTAGGACTCAGATGCAAAGGGGAGGTGACCAAGGCTGTAAGCAGAGAAAGGGTGCACTGATCCCAGACAGTTAAGCGCCAGCAGGAGGTTAGGGGTAGGCAGAGGGAGCAGCTCACAAGGAAATTCCAGGAACCTCCACGCCACCCTGCCCTGCACACGCCCACTGACACGCCTTCCATTCCCTCCTCAGCTGTCAGGGGGGACAGGTGCACCCAGTGGAGCCACCATTTACCAGCGGGATCACAGCCTTGCCTCCTCCCTGCCCCCAAGATCCAAGCCAGAAGGGCATGCGGGCATGCAGGTCGCTGTGCACACTTGGCTGGGGGAGACCCTGAGCGAGGGCAGCTCGGGAGCTGCTCCAAGGAGCTCCTGACGCTGCCCCTGCGGGCGAGGCCTGGGAGGTGACCTGCAGGCGAGGCAGACCCATGACGTCAGCACCGCACAGGTCTCAGCAGGTTTTTACAGAAAAGCAGGTGTGCCCAGGCTCGTCACAAACACCCGTTGGTCTTAAAAGCGCGGGTGCAGCCCGTCTGCGTTACTTCACTTTGTAAAAGCGGGTCTGCTGCGTCGCTCTTGGAGGCTGGGTTTCCTTGGTGTGATTCTCCGTGACCCCAACTGCACGCATGCAGACGCACGTCCCCATGGCTTCACAGCGGTCTTCCTCAGCTTGGGCTCTCACCCGGGCGTGTGCTCTGGCCCATGTGTGTGCCCATGTGTGGCGGTGCTTTCTCCTGCCCTCACGGCCCGTCTCCGTGAGTCCCCACAGCCCAGCCCCGCTGGTGCAGGGAGCACTGAGCACCTGAAAGGCTTTGTAACGTGGACTTCAGGTTTGGGGAGGGAAGCCAAAGACATGGTTCTTTTCCATTTTTTAATCGTCCTCCAACTCCTTCTCTCTGCTTTGCTCCCCTTTGGTTTACATCCGGAGGGAGAGAGAGGTGCCTGAATCCACAGTGGACATTCGCCCGACGGCCAGGACAGGGAGGGCGGGGCGGGGAGGAGCCTCCCTGGGGGGCTGGCTTCTCAGTCCCACGCCGGCTGCTTGGCCAGGCCATGAGCTGCAGGGACTCGCGGAGGAAATAATCATGGCCTTTGGCCCCACAGGCCATGGAGTCGGAAAGGGCTCGTGGTCAGCACCCCCCCCCCACCCCCCCGACGCCGCTGCATGGGGACGGGCATTCAGGTGGATGCTGTCTACCTTTGCCTCCATCTTTCCATCTTTCCGAATGAGACAGTCAGGTGTTTCCCCGCAGCCCTGGCTGTGTAGACGCATCGGGTCACGGGTCACGGGATTGTGGATACACCTTCAGGGCCCTCGGCCCATTCAGGGTCACTTGGGTGGACACTTCCATTTGGGTGTCGAGTTTGCCCCACTCTCTGCCACGTGGCCCCGGCTGGAGTCCCTGCAGTGCCAGTGGGTGGGTGCTGCTTTCCGTGCGGCCGGGCAGCTGGGAGCAGATACAGGGCAGTGGGTGGCTGCCGTCCGTGCGTCTCTGCTGGAGCCTTTTCCGAGCCGCCGTGACACTGTGTGTGCGGGCGGCGTGCGCACCTCGGCTGCTCCAGGTCATCTGTAGAAACGCCAGACCCACGCAGATTCGCCCAGGGCAGTGGTCGGCAAACTGTAGCTCGTGAGCCACATGTGGCTCTTTGGCCCCTTGAGTGTGGCCACGAAGTTTCAATCGCACTGTACGTGCGTGCCCGCACGTGGTATTTTGTGGAAGAGCCACACTCAAGGGGCCGCAGTTTGCCGACCACTAGCCCAGGGCATCTTCACGGCTGAAAGGCTGTGCGGCCTTTGGAACCCACGTTCTAGAATGATCTCTTTATGTGGCAGTGGCCAAAGGAGTGAGGGTCTCTTGGTTGCTTCTAAGGCTGCTGCCCTCTGCCCTCCGCTGTGACCGAGGCCTAACTCCCGTGGACGGAGCTCAGGTGTGCACATGCTCAGACCCAGCCCTCCAGATTCCTGCGTCTTCTCTACCCATCTGCTTGCCACTTTCCTAAACCAAAGGCTTCATGCTGCCCTTGTCCTGTGAATCCTCACAGGCTCGCTGAGAAACCTTTCCGTGAAGTGTGGAAGGCAGGCCATGCAGCACTGCTGGTGTGCACTCACACACACGCCACACATGCCACACAGACACCCAGTTGCCATTTTTTAGTGACACCACTTTCCCTGCACAGAGCGCATCTGTCACCTCCGGAGGTGAGGACCTGCCCCATCACACATGATCGTCGCTGACGCAGAGGTGACACCGAAGGGGCACGAGCAGTGTGTTAATAATGGGCCCGAGGGGCACGGGACGCCGGCCGTTCCTGCAGGAAGACCCAGAGGGGGGCAGCGGAGGGGCACCTGTGCCCCGGGTGTGGGGGTGGGGGGTTCCCTGCTGTGTTTCCTTCTTGTCTGGAAATTCTGGAGCCTCTTAGGCTCAGGCACGTTGAGAGCCTTGCTGGTTTCCCTCCAAGCGGGAAGGATGCCTTCGGTCTCACCTTCGTGTCCAAATAGCCCCCCGAAAGCCAAAGGCACCGACTTTCTGCTGCTCGTTGGGGTGTTTCTCTGGCCCCTCCTTGCCTTCATCTGTCTGTGTCCCTGTCCCTACCTGGTGGCCCGACATCGCACGGACGTTCCCACCTCTCCGTGCCCCTCCGTTCCTGCTGAGCCTGCCTGCGCCTCCCATCACCACATTAACAAACTCGAGTCGTGCCTAACGAGGACGCCTCATACGTTATGCTAATGATCAAGAGACATGTTAATGATATTTTAGAAGCCTAATTAGTGGAATATATAACTATATGCAATTTGGTAATGGACTGTGACAACAAGTTGTTAAAAGGGGGCTTGACAAATCCAGTTGCATGTGGCCTCAGACAAACAGGAGCGGAGAATGGATGAGGGAGTCAGGCTCGGGAGCGGGGGAGGCGTGTGCGGCTGTGCACGCGGCGTGGGCGTCGACGTGGGGTCGTCTTCCTGGTGGTGCTGTGGCTCCCCTGCCCTCCTTCCACTGTCCTGAACCACCTGAGGAACCAAAGGGAAGAATTATTTACCAATGTTTCTTAAGCAACTGCTACTGCTGCCATCGATCATGCACACACATCTTTGTTAGAAATGTTATTTTGATTGTGTTATTCTCCATGATACCCTGTCTTGCAATTTGTAGCAGAAGATGTATACACCGAAGATAGAGGAAGATAGACTCTTGTGCCAAAGAGAAATGTTATTGTGTTATAAACCAGCAGCCTGCAGACTGGGAAATTATTTGTATTGTGCCTGTCCAAATGTTGCTAGTGTTTGTGGGAGCAAAGGAGTGGGGCGTGCAAACCATGCAGTGGCTTAGATGTCCTTTCCTCTCAATGCATGACTTGGTTAGAGGCCTGGATTTCTTCGATTGGAATCTTCCTTTGTCCAGTGCAGAGATTCCCAGTTTGTGGGCCATGGACCTGGAGGAGCCTTGAACTTGGGAAGGTTTGGTGAATCCATCCATGTGCACGCCAAGCACTGTCTGTAACCAGGACAATGTCACGCACACACTCGCAGACACACTGACAGGTTCACCTACGTGAGTTCTTTGGACGTAGGAGATGCTATTTGGTTGGTAAAATGCTCATTCATGTAGGAAAGTATTTTCCCGTTCCTACTGGCTTTTTGTCCAGGTGAGTCTTTCCAGCATCTGTAGAAGCTCAAATAGGGTGACCCTTTTGTGGCGGTTCCTGTACTTTTTCACCTTAAAAAGGAGACTATACATTATGAAGGTAGGGAACTCCCACCTGGCCTTTGTCATAAGGCCACTTACAAAAACGTAAGCAAGTAACTTTCCCTCTGACCAATATTTTAATTCTAGGAAATGTATTTGTGAAAATGTCCTTTAAGTGTTTCCTTCAAGTGTAAATTACTGTGAATTTGGAAATGTATTTCCATAGGGTAGAAGCTCCCCTTAGTCAGGATTGAACGGATTGCGAATGGAACGTGTCAGGCCCACCGCGCGGCCCCTGGGGCGCTGCAGCGTGCAGGTGGCACTGGCTCATGGGCTGCACTCCCAGGCGCCGCTCGCTCTGCGCAGGGCTGGGAGCCGGCGAGGCAGGCCTGCACGCATGCCGAGGCCCTCCCCTTCCAGAGGGGTTGCGTCCTGATAAGCCTGTCCTGAGCTGAAAATACATTGATTGCACCCCCCTACCCAGCACCATAGCGTAGCCATGCCCACCTTACATGTGCTCAGAACACGAACTCATGGGGCGTAAGCACCTGTAATGGCCTCTTCCTCGCCTCACCAGGAGCAGGAGGCACAGCTGGGCATTTTGTAATAAACATGTGAGATGTGGAAACAGAACAAGATCCAAGAACGCTGGCGGCCAGTGCCCTGCAGAGGGTGCGGTGTCCTTTGTGTCGTGATCGCGTGGCTGACGGAGCCTCAGGTCACCACCAGGAGCGAGCATAGCGCCACCAGGGAAAGAGCCAAACTCCAAATCCGAGGTACAGTGTCCACCGAGTGCGTAGCGCTTACACCATCGTAAGGTCCAACCATCGGACCGCGGTGAGTCGGGACCCTCTGGGTGCGGAGTGAGCGCGTCCCCAGTTTGCTGGGTCTTGAGGGATGAAGACAGTTACTGACTGGGTTCTGTGTGTCCCTCCGGGCGCCTGCGGTGGGTGTGACCAGGCTGTTGGCAGCAGGGTGGCTTCATTGCTCAGGGAGCACCTCTCTGTGCTGGGGTCTGAGGCCTTTCTGAGCTGGTTCAGGCCTCGGCATGTGGCCCGCTGGTGAGGTGGTGGGACCCAGTGTGGGGCCCAAGGGGCCTCCCTCCACAGAACTTCAGTGAGCTCTCTGCTGGTCTCCCTTTGCCTCGCTCTGTGCTACTAACGAAGAAAAATAGGTATCACTCAGCTCATTAAATTGTGCCCTCCTGACACCCAAGACATTTGGTCTGAATTTAGACACTGCCCGTGGTCGGGCTGGGCCCCCGCTCACTGGAGAGGGACCTTGTCTAGCGAGGGCAGCAGTGGTTGTACCAAGAAGATCCCTCCACCCCCCAGAAGCCCTTTAAAATATATATATTGATTTCAGAGAGGAAGGGAGAGAGAGAGAGAAACATCAATGTTGAGAGAGAAGGGTGAGAGAGAATCATTGATCGGCTGCCTCCTGCACGCCCCCCACTGGGGATCGAGCCCACAACCCGGGCATGTGCCCTGACCGGAATCGAACCGGTTCTCTTCAGTCCCCGGGCCTGTGCTCTGTCCACTGAGCCACACCAGCCAGGGCTGGAAGCCCTTTTCAGGGTCGCAAGTCACAGGCGTGTGGCTCTGGTGCTCGGAGGGACTTGCATGTTTCTCTCTTGTGTTCTTGCGCCTCCTGCCCCCCCACTCCCCCACCCCCTTCTCCCCGGGAGACTAGACCTGGGACCCTGACTTGAGGACCAGACCCTGTGACTGGGGGGTTCCGCCCGTGGAGCCACTCGCACCCGCCCCCTCGGTGTCCCTCTTCCTTCCTGGCCCCCGCGTCTTTACTTTGCAACGTCCCAAAGGAAGATGGCGCCCGAGCTCAGGGCCCCATGCTCACACCCGACCTCGTGTCCAGCAAGAGGGCGAGCGGCTTCGGGAGGCGGCGCAGGGACGTCTCCGCGCGGCGCGCTCCTGGCTCGTGGAAAGGCTCCTCTTCAAGTCTCTCTCCCCGACCGGCTGGGAGCTGGGAAATTAGCCGCCGCTTTGAAGCTGGCCCTTTCATCTCTGTGTGTGCGAGTGTGTGTGTTAATTTTGAGCTGAGATGCCTTTTCTTGCCACGTTTTTGTTTTTCCTGCTAATAATGGAATTAGAGTGAGATCTTTGATTTTTTTTAGGGAAAAACACTTTCCTTGAATTATCCTTGGCCCCTGCCCTGTGCCTTTTGTACAGTCTGTCCCGCATCGTAGGCCTTTGTCTCTGGGTCTGAGGCAGAACCGAGGAGCCGGAAGCAGAAATGTCGCCGTGTGCTTTGGGGGGTAGGACACCAAGTGTCGGGCAGGAAATTCCCTTCCCTGCACCCCCAGTCCTGTCCCTGCTCTGCCACTCGTCCTGGACCCCAACTCTGGGGTAGAGACAAAGGCAGGGGGTGGTGTTTTTGCAGCTTAAACCTTCCATGTATTTGGGGGGCACATGCTCATCCCTTTAACCTGGGGCCGAAGATGTCCCCCTGTCTGGCCGCAGAGGCCACGTGTTTGGACCGCTGAGCCCCCCGCTCAGGGGGGGCTCCCTCCCCGTGTATCCGTCCCTGCACCTCCACCTGCACCTCGATTGGTGGGACCCATGCAGACAGCGCTGACTCGGCTGCAGTGCAGCGTGTGGGCCAAGCAGAGGAGCCCTTGGTACAATGGATCGTGTATAGAATATTCCAGAAAGACACATTCCCTAATTCCGGAATTTCTCTCGCAGCAAAGGCAGTGCGGTGGTCTCTCCCACTGAGCACTTCAAGCCTCAGCGTCAGAAGATTCTCCCATCATCCCACCTAAACCTTTTCTGCTTCAAAAGTCGGAGAAGGCCGCGGCTGCTTGCGGTCCTCACACTCCGGAAGAGTGGGGGGTGGGGCGTGGGACGCGGCAGAGGCTGCCTCCCAACCACGGCGTTTAGGTGTTTCTGATCCACGCCGATGACAGCCTCACGGCCTGCCTCCCACTTGGGTCTGCAGTCCCCTCTCCTCCTCACCGTTAACCAGGTGCCACGGAGCCAAGCCTCTACCAGTTGGTGATTTCACACTATGGGTCAGAGGTCAAAGCAGAGGAATAGACAGCAACTGTAAAATTAACTGCTTTCCGATTTTACAACACCTTCCACGGCAGAGTCTTATAAATTTAATATTAATTAAACACTTAGCTTTTAACCTCCTCCTGCACCTACTTTCGGCTGGTGGTTGGAAAAATTAATTGGGCATCTTAACTCTAGTGTTATGGATGCCTGGGGGGGCTCAGAAGCACTCCTGACTTCAGCAAATGCACTTGGAGCGTTTGTCCTTCCCCTCACCCACTTGAAAGTGCCCTTTCCCTTCGGAAGAATGAACCACTGGCTGAGGTTTTCCAAGGAAGTCTGTCCTGCGGTCCCCACTCCGAGCCTGAGCTAATTCCGTCCCCAGCACCCTAACCCCTCACAAGCTGGGAGCCGGGAACCACCATTGTTGTAAGTGTCCTGTGATTTTGGGATGCGTTGGTCCAGGGGTATGGCTGGCGGTGGCCTGGCCTGACCACTGTGCCGCCTGCAGGCCCTGTGCTCACCCAGCGAGAGTGGCCTCCTGCTCTGGTGAGTGTGGTAGGGACAGCGGCAGGGCGAGCCCACGTGGGGACCCAGAGGTGGTGGCACTTGAGCGTGGACCCTTGGCATGGTCAACAGGAGAGTCAGGGCAGCAGAGAAAGGAAATATCAACCCACTTGGAGGAAGTGCCAGGGGATAGGAAGGCAAGGTGACGGGCGAGGTGTTTGGGGGAAGCCAGATGGGCAGTTGAGGTTCCACAGCTGTGGACCGGATGGCCCTGGGCCTCGTTGGGAGTGGACCTCCTCTCCCGCCGAAAGCAGGTGCACCTGGGTCTCAGTGGAAATAGCAGCACCGACAGGCGCCTGTCCACAGCTCGCCTTCTCCGGAGAGCGGAGCCCTGGCCTCACGGGTCCCTGGCAGGCTTTCAGGTGGGCAGGCTCCGGGCCGAGTGCCCCCTGCTCCGCCGGCTGCCTGCGGGTGGGTTGGGAGCCAGAGCTGGGCCCCAGGAAGGCATCTTTCTGTTCCTGTCTGCAAGTCGGGGGCTCGGGGGAGTGGGGCACAGATTACTTTTGGGGACATCTGTTCTCAGTGCTGTGCTCAGCGGCAGCACCTGGGTTACGTATCCCTCACTTTGAGAAAACTCATGAGAAACTAAATTTTGGGGGGAAATTAGAGAAGTCGTCATTCATTTTCTATAAATGGTTTCCTACGTGTGCTTTATATCACTGTCTTCTAGTCCCATAACCTTCTAATGAGACTGTAAACTGTTCGCAGCTGGCTCCTGGGCATGTTGTGGGTGAGGTGGGGGCCGGCGTGGGCACAGCCGTCTCACCTCATGTGCTGGGCTCCATGGTCCTTGCTCTTCAAGTCCTCGAAGGTGGCCTTGTCCACCCTGGTGGCAGCAGGGAGCATTGACTGCCACCGCGGACTCCGAGTCCCTGCTTCGGCACCCGGCCGGTCCGCACCCCCCTCACTGCGCTGAGTCATGCACCGTTCAGAGCGGCCGGATGGGATGTGGGTTTGATAGCCCATACATTAAGGCGATTTTTGGATTGAGCGACTCCATAGGAGGTGGCATTTTCAGAACGTGTGGCCGCGTGGGCCCGTGCTGGTGAGTGTACCTGCAGATCTTTACCTGCCATCTCTGCCTCTCCGTCTGGAAGTCTATGATTTGTGGGTGCAGTAAGTTTCCGTGCCTGAGTTTGGGTTGACTGCCTTATGACTCACCAGTGGGCCCTCGGGCCTCCTTAACAAGCGGCAGTAAAGGCTGCACAGCACCCTGGGCACCGCACGCTTTTGTCCGGGCCACGTATTGTCTTTCTGTTTTTAAGTCTCCCTTTGCTCTGGCCCCCCTCAAGTATCCTTGTTGCCATGGCAACGGTTCCATTCTGGCTTTGGGTGGAGGGAATGACATTGTCCTACCAGATTATATAAATCACTGCTTGTTGGGGCCGACCCCACACCCTCGGCCGGGGTGGGGCCCTCACCCTGGTCATTGGTGCACTTTTTTTCTTTTTTCTGCCTGAAACACTGCTCCTTAGATGGCATGGCCGTCCCTACAGCCATCATTTTTTGAGTCTCCATGGACCTGCCCTCTATGGAAAGTGAAGAAGTTGACACTCATGGTCCAAACATTGAGAAAGAAAAGTGCTAAGCATTTTGAGTCAAATCTGGAGCCATGTAAGTGGTGGCCACAAAGTAGTGTGGCCAGAGAGACGCCGAAGGAGGCCCGGCCCCTGCACAGCAGAGAGAGGCCCCACACACAGCAGAGCGAGGCCCCCGCCCAGCAGGCCTTCGGAAGCCGTTCCCTTGGGGCTCTGTCTCTGCAGGTCACCTCGCACTGTTAGGTTCTGGGTGTCCCCAGGTGTCCCTCCAGCAGACTCTGCCTCTCCTCTGCACGTACACAGACTCCCCCTCGGGGGTTGGTCAGGTCCCTGAGTTCTGGCCGTGGGGTTTGCTGGGCTCACGGGCCGTGGGGTTTTCTGGGCTCACGGGGCGTGGGGTTTGCTGGCTCATAGGCCATTAGTGGAGCAGGTGGTGGAAAGCCCTGTCTCCCAGCCCAGCTGGATGTCAGTGTTGCCACTATTAGTTGATTCTTTAAACAGAAATTATTTAAAAGGTGCCACTGTTGGGTCAATTTCCCATCAAGCCACCTGAGCATTTTTGCAAAACGTGAGGCAGCCACAGTGGAGAGATCGTTGGCACAAGTAGACAGCGCTGAGGAAGCGCACCCCCAGATCTCTCCCTTCTTCCGACAGGCAGGTGGGCTTGCCAGCTGCTTGATAAAAGGTAGGAGTTCCCATAATCTGTTATCTCAGCCACATTGGGGATGCTGGCATATATGACTACATATATTTATATATTTTATAAGGGCAATATTTTGACTGTTTCTTTTTTGAAAGACAGTGTGAATGAGTTTGCCAAAAATCGCAGATGATATGAGAAATGCTATCAAAAAAAGCCACTTTTTCAGGAAGGTGAATAAAACAATGTAAAAATTTCCCCCATCATTTTGCAAAATCATTAGAAAAGCTGATGCCCGTGATCCGTGGGGGATGGTCATGGAATACTGCGTGGCTGACATCAGGGACTTGGATCAGGGAAAGTAGTTCAGACCAGGCGTCGTGGATGGGCATAGAGGGAACGATTACCTCAGCCGTTCTTGGGCGGCATGAGAAAGAACCTGAATACATTTTTCCTTCCTGAGCGGCTTACGTCTGAGTAAGGTGTTTTACTTGCTCAGTAAACGCCTGGGTGATGTGGCGTTTTAGGGGCAGGTTGGTGTTAGAGCTTCTCATGGGGTTTCCGCTGGGAGCTGGCAGTCTCACCCCAGGGTCGAGGTGCCTTTGTCCTCCCCCGTGGGTTCAGGTCCTGTGGCTTCACCCACAGTGGCTGCGGGGGGAGACACGTGGCAGTCGGGGGTGGGCTTGAGAGGACGAGCCTCACACACAGGGCTGCTCACTCCTTGTCTTGCAGGTGAGTGTACGTAGCTGTTGTCTCACTTGTTTTTTAAAGACCCGCTTTAAAAGCCTGCACCTGGCTTAGGTGCCAGATACAAGTTCTAGTGAGAAAGACACGCGATTCCATAGGCCCGGGGAGAGACCGTTCCCCACGCTGTTCAAAGTGCTTTTTGAACAAACCAGCATGTCTGTGGATGCCAACAACATGGAGGAGCCGGCAAACCCTGATCTCAGATTCAAGCAATAAAATTGGGGGTGGAGGTGTGGGCGGAGGAGTGGGGGCAAAAGTGAAGTAAAAGAGGAAGGCAGAAGCTGAAAGATGTAAGTGACAAGGGCACGTGGTGAACTCAGTGTTTACTCATTGGAGAGGCGTGTGGCCAGGCACAGCGTGGGAAGGAGACAGCCGCCATCGCCGTGTCGTCGCGATGACATAGAAGCAGCGGATCGCGTGTAGCTGGGTGCTTGGTCAGACGTGCTTTCAGCAAAGGAGGAAATCCGAGGGTGAATCAGCGCTGGCAGCAAATGCAGGAGACGCGTGGAGGAGCTGGAGCCCCTGGCTCGCGTGGACGGTTTCCGGTTTGAAGACACCCTGTGGAGGCCGCCCTGCAGCAGAGTCAGAGCTGGAGAGCCGTGACCTTGATCTGCAAGCCCAGCCTGGACACTCACCTTCCCGGGCCATCAGCCGGACACTCCCAAGAGCCGCCCGGATCTGTGTGGATGGGCCCTTCCGGGCTGTGGGGATGTGGGAGGCCCCAACACTGGAGGCTGGGCCTGCGCTCGACCTTGGGGAGCACCGTGTCCCCTCTACCTTGGGAACATAGTTCCACGGGCGTCTGCCCAGCTCCAGGTGGTCTGCCCAGAGAGAACCGCGTGGGCAGGAGCAACTCCAGGCTGCCTCAGGCCCAGCTCCTTTCTTGCTCCTAATAGGAGGCCAGACATGCCACTCAGGGGAGGTTGGAGTGTGTGTGGGGAGGGGTGCTGTGATGGGGGAGGGGGAACAACTGTAAAAAATGTTAATTTATTAATCACTGAATATATAGCAGTTCATCTGAAATGCTGTTGCCATGCCAACACCCTGGGAGTTTATTTTCTTAATCCAAGAGAGGCCGCTCAGCCCCCGCTCCCCTGCTGTGTCATTTGAAATTGCTGCTGCCACCACAGTATCTGTTTTAAAAAGTGGGGGTCGAGGGGTGGGGGTGGGGGCTGGGCGGAACCACCAAAGCAGTCATATGCAAAGCAGTCCTAGGCCTTTCTCCCTGCGACTTAGTAAAAATGACACAAATTAATATACTCTACTTAAACCAGACCAAGATTAATGGTTCTCTTTCAGTGCGGCTTAGCCCGACTGTCACTCGACAGGCGTTTGTCGGACAAAATCAACACTAATCAACATTTATTCGTCTCTTGCCCTTGGGTCTGAGGAGCGCAAGCGGCTGCGCCAGTCCCAGCTCCGCTCGCCACGCTTTTCACCCTCCATCCAGCCTCGCCATACATCACCCTCCTCGGGGCTCTCCGTGGACGGTCCGCACGCTTGGCGAGCAGGGAACATTAGGGGCATGATAGATTTTCTGTTTTAATTTACATCTATTATGTGACAACGGGGCTGCTTTGATTCTGGGGAGCTGGCCTCCCGTAGCCAGCCTCCTCGAGGGTCCTGCGGCAGCTGATTAGGGCTCCCTAGGACGCAACGAGGGACTCCCCCCTCCCGGCTCCTTCTCTATCCCTCACAGCCCCCTTGGCCACTCAGCGAGGACCCATTGGTGCCTACTCACCAGTGCAGCTCCCTCTGGGGCCTGGGCTCCCTTTTGCGGGGCCACAGGAGATACTGGGCCACAGGAGATGCGGGTCCAATGGAGACACGGAGCCACAGGAGACGCGGGGCCACAGGAGATGGCACCCTCTCTCCCCTGATTGGACTTTGCTCAGCCAACAGTGAGAGCTGAGTGCTCCCCTCTCTGTCCCTGGCTTGGAAATGAGCCCCAACAAATCTGATGGCCTCCAGTCCCTGGCGCCCCTCCCAGGCTTCAGTCCGAGCTCCTGAATCCTTTTCTTCTCTTGTCCCCGCTTTTCCTTTGATCTCAGTTGTAGTCAGACTTTATTTTTACTGAAACACAGGTCTGCAGACTCAGAGGGGAAAGAGGGAGAAAGCAGTTGGTGGGTGAACCACGGAGAGCAGGGCTGAGGGGGATGGAGGCCTGAGCGCCTTAGTCCAGCGTGTAGCCAGGGAGCAGGGCTAGCTTAGAGCCGGGGACGGGTCCGGCTGGTTTTCCGCTGTGGGTCGTTGTATTTATCGCTCCCGTGTAGACTCGCTGATGAAGTTAGCGTTTAATTTTTATCCGTTTCTCCTCCTTCCTTTCACCAGAGATGGTGCTAGGTTGTATTTGGGGACAGTATTTCCGTGGTTTGGGTGCCGCTGGTCATCTGTGGCTGCTGAGGCGACATCAGGCTTTGGGCATCTGGTCACTGCTAGCTGGCTGCAGAGAAGACCCAGGGGGACCGAGGTCCTCCTGTCTGCTCAGGCCCTTTGCCCTGGGTTGCTTCACGTGTGGACACCGTGGCTTTGTCAAATGCCAGGGAGACGGTCCTCAAATTGGCTGTAAGCTGGATCCCTGGCCACTTAGAAGGCCTGGCCACAGGCAGGGCAGCCACGGCGAGGTGGGGTGGGGTGTGTTCTGTGTGTGGCTGCTGAGGCACAGCCTGTGTTAGGAGGACACCTTAGGACTCGGGTTCGGTTTCTTAGTAAAGGGGGTCTCACGCTCCTCACTCAGCAGCTCAGTCTAGGGACCCACGCTCCACGGCAGGAGGCCCCTTGCAGCTCGGGAAACTGGCCGCGCGACCTTCAGTGAGGGAAGTACCAGCAAGGCTATCACAGTGATGCTCTCCTGAGTTCAGAGTGGAGTCCGCACAAGGCCTGGGGGGTTTCTAAACGTTAGGAGACCATGCACAGCCCCCGGTGGCACCCGGAGGCCTCCTCCTGGCAGCAGAGCGGACTCCAGGCCCTGCGGCAGGCCTGTTGGGACAGTGCACGTGCAGAGAAGTTGAGCCACAATAAACTGGAAAAAAAAAAAAAGAGAATGAACACGATTGTTAAGTGGGTTCAGCCTGCAAACAAGGAAGCTGGGCCCACGGGGGCTGGGCCAGGGGACGAGCAGTCACGCCTGAGCGGGGCCGCTGGGACGCCACCGTCCCCCGGACTTTGGGCAGGAGTTGGCCGAGGGGTCCGCTGTGGGCCAGCAGATTCCCTGTGGCCACGGTGAGGAGCTGATGTCGTGAGCAGAGAGGAGAGGGGCCGGGCACAGTTATCCCTCGGTGAGGAGAAGCGGCGCCATGGAAGGTGTGTGGCCCTCCTCCTGCGTGCCCTCCACTTCACAGCTGAGCCGAGGAGCAGGCCCTGCCCGGACCTCCTCGGAGGCGTGGGGCCCAGCACAGCTTCTCCTCCTGAGGCCCGAGCCTGCCGCCCAGGCTCTTCCCGGCCACGCACGCCACCGCCCACTGGGAGGCTCTGCCCCATCAGGTCCAATGCCAGTGTCACCAAAGGGGGACTTTCGGGAGAAATGGGCACCGTGCCGGGGCCTCTGCGTAGCCCCGGGATGCCAGGTGCCAGGGGCGGGGGCACCCATTCGTCCTCACACGCTCCCCTCAATTCCCACCCGTTCTCTGAGGGCTGTGAGGGGAGAGCTCAGGGCACCGTGGCTGCCACTGTGGCTGTGAGTGTGTGACAGGAAGTGCTGGTTGCCAAGCAGCAGGAAGGGACCTAATCCTGCTGCCTAGCAACAGAGCAGCGTGGCCACTGTGCCCATGTCTGCACCTCTTCCTGCTAGGCCTGCTGGGAACACAGAAGCTTCCAGGGCGGCACCTGCACGCGTATACACGTGGATACCGTCGCTCTCCTGACCGCGTAGGGCCGGGCCGGCCTCAGAGTGGCATCCCTGTTTCCCCGGGGAGGTCGCAGTGCCCAGGTGGCCCCAGGGGCCCCTGAGCCCAAGAGGCATCCACAGGTGCCAGGCTTCCCGGTGCTGCGGGACTGGGCGGGCAGCCTGCTGTGCGCGTGCGAGCATACCAGCAGCCGGCTTTCTGATGGACACGGAAAGGCCGGAGGAGCAGCCGGACCTGTGCTGTTCTTGGGGGTCGGGAGCCCCAGGCAGACGCCCTGCTGGCTCGCCCCTCCTCCCTGCTCTGACGGCCACCTCTGCACAAGGCTGTGACGTGCCGCGAGGTCACCTGCTCACCTGGGGCCAGGCTGCCTGTGGCCTTGGCTCCTGCAGTGGTGCAGCTGAGGCCCTGGGGAAAGGCTGGTGCTTAGGGAAGACCACCCAGCAGGGAGCACGGGGCGTGGGTGCTCCCCATCTCACCCCGCGGGCGAGGTGCCTGTCCCTTCCTGTCCATAGGAGCCCCATGGTGGCCATGCTGGCGTCCAGAGGCCCCCGCAGACAGCAGTGAGCTCTGTCCTTGTCTCCAGCGGCAGCGTCTGCCTCGAGGTTCCGGCGCACTGGGTGCTGGTGCTGGTGCCCCACCACACACGGGGAGCTGCTGTGAGCCTCTGCCCCGGGCCAGAGGGCAGGGCGCAGGCGGAGGAGCCAAGCCTGGCACCCAGCCT